>NC_141159.1:102131471-102446471 GCF_053477565.2 Lygodium microphyllum
TCTTCTCTCTCTTTTTCATCAGTCTCTCTCCTCTCTCTTTTCACCTCTCTCTCCCCTATAATCTCTCTCTTCAAATTTTGTCTTTCTTTTCTCATTGCTCACATTTTTCCTCTTTCTTAAGGTTTTTCTCTTGCTCTCTTTTCTCTCTCTTCTCACATCTCCTTCCCTTGATTTTTTCCTCTCACTCACTCTTTCCTCTCTCTCCCTTTAGAATAATTTTCTTTCTTTTCTATCTCTTCTCACCTCTCTCTCTCTCTCTCTCTCTCTAATATTTCATTCTCTGCGTCTCTCCCTCTCCCTCCCTCTTCTCTTATTTTATCTCTCAAGTTTTTTTCTTTTCTCTCTTCTCACTTTTTTCCTCTCTTCTTTCTTCTATCAATTCTCTCTCCTCTCGCTCTTTATTTTCTCTCTCTTCTCACCTCTTCCTCTCTCTCTTCAAAGTGTTTTTTCTTTTCTCTCCCTTCTCACATTTTTTCCTTCTTTAGTTTTTTTTTCTCTCGCTCTTTCTTTTCTCTCCTCATCTCTCCCTCTGTTGATTTTTTTCTCTCTCCCCCTCTCTTTTCTCTCTCTCCGTTCAATTTGTTTAATTTTAATTTGTTTTCTCTATTTATCTCTCTCTCTCTCCATTTAATTTTTTTCTTTCTTCTCACCTCTCTCTCTCTCCTTCCCTGCGTCCCCCTCTCTCCCTTCAAAATTTTCCTTTGTTTCTCTCTCTCTCTCCCTCATTTCTATTTTTTTCTTTCTTTTCTCTCTCTTCTCACTTCTCTCTCTCCTTCAATTGTTATTTATTTTCTCTTTCTCGTCTATTTGTCTCTCTCTTAATTTTTTCTATTTCCTCTCTCTCCCTTCAGATAGTTTTTCTCTTTTCTCTCTCTTCTCACATTTTCCTCTCTTTCTCTTTTCTTTCTTCTCTTAATTCTCTCTCCTCTTTTTTTCTTCAATCTAATTTTTTAGTTTCTTTTCTCTCTGATCAGACCCCTCTCTCTCTCTCTGTCTCTCTCTCCCTTCAAAATTTTTATCCATTTCCTATTTTCTCACCTCTTTCTCTCCCCCTCTAAATTTTCTCTTTTCTCTCTCTTTTCACATTTTTCATCTCTCTCTATTTTCTTCTCTAAATTCTTTCTCTCCTTTCAATTTTTTTATTTTTCTCTCTCTTCTCACCTCTCCCTCTTTCTCTCTTTTCAATCTTCTCACCTCTCTCTCTCTCTCTCTCTCTCTCTTTCCCCCATTTTTTTCTTTTTTCTCATGTCACCTCTCTCTTCCTCTTATCTCTCTTCTCAATCCCTCTTTCTCGTCAATTTTGTTCATTCATTCATCCATTCTTCTTCTTCTTCTTCTCTCTCTCTCTCTCTCTCTCTCTCTCTCTCTCTCTCTCTCTCTCTCTCTCTCTCTCTCTCTCTCTCTCTCTCTCTCTCTCTCTCTCTCTCTCTCTCTCTCCTTGTGTTGTCTGCTTCACCATCCGTGCCCTGGAGCACACCTTGTACGTTACCCATCCATTTGCATGTCAAACACACCGCCTTTTGCCAAGGAGAGACAAAGAGAGAGGGAGCGTTCCGTTCATGTGCCCCTCACCAATTTTGAGAGAGAGAGAGAGAGAGAGAGAGAGAGAGAGAGAGAGAGAGAGAGAGAGAGAGAGAGAGAGAGAGAGAGAGAGAGAGAGAGAGAGAGAGAGAGAGAGAGGGTCTACCTTGCTCTGAATTGACATAGAGAAAAGAGACAAGAGGGAGGAAAGAAAGAGGGAAGGGAGATGGAGAGAGAGTGGAGGAATGGTTTGTCCTAGTTAAAAGTGTGTAATAAAGATCAATTTGAAAATTTGAAATTAGGCTTGGGGCTTTGCTAGGTTCAGGAGCATGTTGGTGGTTCGAATGTTTCCAAACTTGTTGTCACAATAATAAGATAGTATAGATGTTTAGAAAAGCTTTCCTTGATGTCATCTATTTGTATTGAGTTTGGCATTGCTCTTCTGAGAGTATCATGCAGTGGAAAAGATAGAAAGAAGTGATAATAACTTGGTTGTTTTATGCCACCATACCTAGAATAGAAGCTTAGAGCTCGTACCTTATAGCTTATCCTCACAAAAGGTATAGCATTATTCCAAACTTTGAGGAAGTTTATTGTTGTTAGTGCAACACATTGAGCAAAATAATGAACGATATATAAGTACTACACTGAATTAGAGTACCATCCAAAATTCTATAATTGGTGGACTCCCAAGTTAGTAAAACATTAACTCTTGTATATAACTAGCTAATTTTATGGCACTAGGGTCGAATATAACCATGCTACCTGTAATAGTGATATGCAAGAGATAACTTGGGGCCACAAGATTTACTACAACCCTACTCACAAGATCTAAACTTTGAATTGCCTAATGTGCATCTTTGCCACAATGGTCATTACCATATCTACCATCATTATGACCTCTGATAGTGAGTGCATGAGAGGTGCGAGTTGCATCAAGATTCTTTCCATTTACTTCCTCAGTGAATCAATGCATCCTCTACATCTTTGAGTTTAAAACTATTTTTAGGAGCAGTATTCCATGACTTGGGGAGAGTAACAAGCAAGAATATAGCATTGATAGTCTCCTCAAAGGTAATCCCCTATAAAGTAAGATGGCTATTGAATCTTCAATGCATAAAAATTATAGAAGCATTAACCTTCAAGAGTTTGCTGCCCCAAACTATGAACAATAGGTTTGTCCACAATAATAAGTTAATGGTTGATCACCTTTGCTTAAAATGATGTCTAAGACATAGTGAAAAGTGCTGAGAAGAACCCCCCAAGTGCTGGACAATGGAGCAACAAGAGCAAGGATGTAGGAAACAACCCCTAAGTGTTCATGGGCCTTCTCCTATAATTATTGACTCTCTAAGGTCACCTAGCATTGAGAGAAGGTGCTTTGAATGCTGGGAAACAAGCTGGGAAGGAAGGGAAGCTGTTGTGTATCTCAATTGAATAAAGTGATGACTGCCATGGAAGCTCAGTTAAAGCTCTCTTTTGCAGGTTGAACAAGAATGGATGAAGCTCCACGAGTGCTTGCTTTGATACTAGTTGAAAAGTGGAAAGGGCCAACAAGAATGAGAGCACAAGCAAAAGCAAGAAGCAAGAGCTATGGAGGTTGGAGCAAGAAGAGAGTAAGACTATATGTGGGAACTTCAACAGTCACAATGTGCGACCTATCTTCCCTTAATCTATTATCATAGTAAGAATACATAATAAAGTGGTTGTAATAGGTGGCCGCTGCTAGTAGTGTATAGGTGTGTAGGTAGTAAGTACAAGATAAATATAGATGGCTGGGCACAGGTGGCCTTTGACCCCTAACATTGGGTAGCATCACATGGATGTGGTTGCTTTATTTACTATTCTTAGATTGATGAATTCTTAGACACCACAAGTTCCTTGTGTGGATTAGCAACTGCCTCAAGCAATTACACTTTTGAGATTCTAGACTCAAGTGCCTTTTTTGAATAGATAGAAAGCAACTTTGCAATAGCAAGAATGAGCTTCTTAGTTTTTAATTAGCGTGAGTTAGTCTTCTTGTTGGACTTGGTTCTAGAGCTAGCTCTATGCGTGGATCTCTTTTACTCACTTCAATTAAAATGGAACTTGGGATATGGTCCATGCAGGTGGCTATGAGGACAATTTTGATAATCAAAACTAATAGTTTCATGCATAAAACCCATGAGCACATAGCAACACCTTGAAAACCCATCATAGCTTACTTCATTTGATGCCTTCAATTAGATGCTCCGAATCTCCTATTTATTCTAGATAAAGTTCTTTTCTTTATGGCTTTAGAAGCTATGGTATTGTCCTTTAGCAGCTTGGGTTTTTCCATGGGTTCCAAGAGGATTCCAGGTGAGTGGTTCCCTCTTGTCCTTATGTGCCTTGAATAGTTCCTTTAAAACTCTCTTGCCATCCTCTCTAGGGTTTTGGCCTAACCCTAAGATAGACTGCTTACCATTCCTTAGAGAACAAACAAGGTTGCCTTTGTTGAAAGTAATGACTATCTTGATGCTTGATAAGCTCAACTATATTTGTTATGATGAGTAGTCCATTTCATGTTGGGTTTGTGGGTTTCGTGCTTGAAAGGTATTCTAAGTAAGACTTCTTTTGATTTGTGAAATTCTTGGTTATGAAAGCTGGGATACCTACATAAGAAAGGTGATTTTAAATATATATTTAATAGAAATGCACCCTTGACAAAATCTATTAGCAGTGTCCTTTAAACATGGAAAGAAAAGTTATCATTTTAGTGGAGAAAGAGTCTCAACTTCTCTCTCTAGAAGTTTAAGAAGATTATAAAAAACCATTTTTAATAGGTATAAATAAAATGGAAATATACCTTAACTTAATGAGGTTAACTCTAAAAGTAATTGAACGTCAATATGTTCCATATCCTCTTGATTTGGAAGCGTGTAGAAAATGATGGGCATACTTTCCATCTCTATAATCAAGAGAATTTTGGAGTTTCCTAAGAGAGAATATGGTGATCCTCCATAAGGTTTGACAACTATCTTTGTCATGATGAGATTATGTTGACTGATCTCTATCCATGCATCATAAGTTAAGATGTTGTAATCTGAATCTTTCTCTATGAGAGCATCAAGATATGCTAGAGGTATTAACTCTTTGCCTTCAAGGTCAATGCTTGTGGCTTTGATCTTTCAGATGTTAGGTTAGGTAGACCTAGTTAGGTTGCTACTAGGAGCATTGCATGTTGGACAATCATGATAAATGTGAGGGAGCACTTGGAGGATACTGATATATCTACCACTTTTCCAATGAACTTCATTTCTAGCCTCTTCTTCAAGCTCTTTCCAAGCTACCATGGATTCTTTTAGCCCTCTACCACTTCATCATTTCATCTAGAGCACATACAGCTTACGAAAGACTATTCTAGGCATCATTTGCAGGCAACAGAATACCATATTGAAGAGCATATGAGTCATCAATTACCATAGGATTATTAGCATAATTTTTGGTGCATTTTGCATTGGCTAATAGTAGGGGCCTTCTCCTTATTCAACAACTCTACTTTGCATTGTTCAATGCTCCAACTTCCAACCTTCATTTTGGCATCTTCATAGCAAGGATTGAATGCCTAGTACTTCATCTTCTTGGCCTTATTTCTTCTTCAAAACCCTCATATATAGCAAGGGGAAACAATCTAATCTTGAAGAAAGCCTTTTTCTTCAAGAAACCTCCAATATTTGATCATAGGGCTTCTCTACAACAAGCATCAATGAAGATTGCATCAAGAATTGAATGGGTACATAGAGCAAGAATTGGAGGAAATATCCATTTCAACCTACCTTTTACTATCTTTAACGAAAGGTTTTTTGGGGGGACACATATCCATTCCATGCATCACTCGCAAAGACACATGTCCACATCACACTTCACATCAAACACATTGCCGACAACTCTTGTGAAGGCTCCCCAAATATCTCACAAATAAAGAGCTGCACAATGTGCTCAAGGGCAACTTCTAGTGCCCCTCCCCCCTCAACCATGGGAACATGATGTATTCACATGCATTGGATTTAAAAAAGAAGAAGTAAAAATACCTCCCCTTTATATGCATGCTTGCGGTCATTTTATTTGTTTAAAAAATATAAAAATTTCCTCTCGGGTAGGACCGCCCATTGAGTGATGTGTTCATGCATGTGGCATTCCACTTTCTTTAATGAAGAATATAAAATGCCCCCCCCCTCCCACGAGGCCCACTCGTAGGGGCATTTAAATTTTTTTTAAAACATAACAAATGCCCCCTCACCCCCCTCCTTGGGTCTCTACGCAGGATGGCATGATGCTTTCACACATGGGACATTCATGTAATAATAATATATAATATAAATAAAGTTAAAAAAGAATTATTATTCATGTTAGTAATGTAATTATTTATATTAATTTTATGTATGTAATTAATAAACAAATAATTAACACGATTATGCTAGTAACATTTTAAACATAAATATGATTATTAATGTAGTTAAAAAATATTATGAATATAGTTAATATTTATTATATAAAAATTAATTATCAATTATATAATTAGTAATATTTTTTAAAAAAATAGTTAAATTAAAAAAATTATAATAGATATAATTTGTTAACTATAATTATATTTAATGATAATACTATACATGCATGCATATGTATAAAAGATAAGTTATTGTAAATATTCATGTATTTATAATATGTAGCAAATAAGGTTAATGAAATGTAGAAACTATAAATATAAAAAAGTTATCATCTCTCTTTCCACATCTTTTATGATCTTATATTTATATGTATGTATAGATATAAGATAATAAAAGATAAGGAAAGAGGGAGGATAAATTTTTTGGAGAGGGAGCGAGAGCGAAGGGAGGAGAGAGAGAGAGAGAGAGAGAGAGAGAGAGAGAGAGAGAGAGAGAGAGAGAGAGAGAGAGAGAGAGAGAGAGAGAGAGAGAGAGAGAGAGAGAGAGAGAGAGAGAGAGAGAGAGAGAGAGAGAGAGAGAGAGTAAGGATGATTTACAATAGCAATGGAGGGGTCACATATATCATAAATCACACAACTTGTTGAGTCACATGTGTCATTCAATATCAAATCCATGTATATGAATGTGTCTGTATGTGTCTCCTAGCACGTCCTATGTGACTTGCTAGTCGCCCAACGTGGACCTACTCAGAGCTTGGCCATGTGACCCTGCCATTTCTCCTGTAGGCACAAACTAGCAAAAATAGAAGAATGTAGATATGCTATGAAATGAAGAGTAGGTATTCGATTGTAATGATCTATAGTAGCAATGGAGGGGTCACATATATCATTAAACACATGACCTGTTGAGTCACATGCATCATTCAATATCAAATGCACCTATATAAATGTGTTTGTATGTGTCTCTCAGCAAACCCCTACCCCCCCACACCCATCCCCCCTCCCAAAAAAAAGGAACATGTGGTTCTATTGAGATAATTAAAAAGTTTGGAGAGAGAGAGAGAGAGAGAGAGAGAGAGAGAGAGAGAGAGAGAGAGAGAGAGAGAGAGAGAGAGAGAGAGAGAGAGAGAGAGAGAGAGAGAGAGAGAGAGAGAGGAAATAAAAGAATTTGAAGAAGATATTAAAAAATTGGACAAAGAGAAAGATAAAGGATTAAAAATGAGAGAGAGAGAGAGGATAAAAAATTAGATGTCTTATGCGGCAGGGGACATGTGGCATATCTATATCTATATTATTGTTAAGTAAAGGTGGGCGTGGGGGGGGACACATGGCATGTGGCATGTGTTGAGGGGCACCACATGGTGCTCGTAGAGCACCTACAAAAAATGCAGGGAGCCCCCTTGCACGGCTTGACACATTTCAATGGAACTTGGGCTATGGTCAATGTAGGTGGCTATAAGGGCAATTTTGATAACTAAATCTAATAGTCTCTTGCATAAAACCCATGAACATGTTGCAACACTTTGAGAACCCATCATAGCTTACTTCATTCAACACTTTCATTTATATACTCTAGGTCTCCTCTTTCTTTTAGAGTCAAGTTTCAAAAGTAAGAAAGAGTTGAATAGGCTAGATGGTGGGCCGAAATTATTAGGAGATACTCTCCTCAAAGGAGTGGTCCAATATCCCAACAAGGGGGGGGGTCTTAGTAACACTTTCCCCACGCATAATCCGTTAGGAGGAGGATGTTCTAATACTTCCCCTCTTCCAATTAGTTAGCCCACTTCGAGTGGAGTAATAGTTCCCATAGTTCAAACCCCTTTAGTGAATTCGGTTGTTACTATGGCACAACTCATTGCAATCCTAGCTGGAGTGTCGGACTTGCCAGCCTTAGGATTTCCTCTCTCCATTTTTAATGGGTTAGTAGAGGAAGATGATGAACTTCATATTAATAAATTCCAAAAATTATTGTTTAACTGTTGAATTCAAGATGAAGGACACTTGATGATGTTTTTTAATATGACTTTGAAAGGACGTGAGCTGCAGTATAGTATCATAGCCTATAGGCTCTAACCATAACTACGATTGATGTATTTTTGTGGCCTTCTAAAGAGAGTTTGCCCTTGAAAGGGGAGTTCAATATTGGCTACGTGTTCTCAATGTAATACGTCAAGAACCTCACGATAATGTTCGAGGCTATGCCAAGAAACTAAAGGAAGTATTTCATAAGTTGCAAATCTATATTCCTATTCTAGTTGCTGCTCAGTAGTTGCAAATTTTTTTGCATGGGCTAGACTTTAACATTCAAGTGTAGTTGAGCAGTGTTGCTCTTGCTGACATTGATATGGCTATTACACGAGCAGAGGAGGTAGAGTCGCGATTGCAAGTGACCTATATCTCTAGGGCAAACTGGAATCCAAGTGTAGGTGTTGGAAACACTCTAGGATTGACAAATGGAGGTCAAGGGATGCCCATGAATACTTCCAATGGGAGAGGAAGCATTGCCAGCTCCTCCTAGTGTGACCATGCCTATGGTTAGTCAGATGGCTCCACCAAGTGTTGGAGGCCAAACAATAAATCCTAATCTTGTTCCAGTGAATTGGTAGCCAAATCCCAATCAAGTGGTTAGGCCAATGGAATGACAAGGTAGATAATCACAGCTATGAGTCAAGTATCTCAAATGTCCTTAGCAAATTTAAGGATATGATGAAGCACTACATTGACATAATCATTGAGCAATAAATGCGAATAGGTGTCGATGTCAATTTCCTTAAGAAGTAGTAGAATTTGTTAGGGAGTTGATGTCTTGAAGAGGGTGCCCCCTCAAGATTTAGTTATAAGTGGTGTGGTGACCAACATTTCCATATGAATTGTCCAAATGTTAAATGTGACATATGCAGGAAGTCTGGCCATTTAGCTAGTACCTATTGGAGTAAGATTAGTTCTCTCTAGCAAGGAAGTAAATAACTAGGTCCAATCAACCATTGAGCACAAGGAAATAATCTCTAACAAGATGAGGGACCGAAACAAATACTACAAGAGGGAAAGCTATTGTAGAGGAGTTGCCTAGTTGTAGTGGAGTCAACCTTGTTGAAGTTGTTTGTGTTAATATGGCACTGAAGCTTCTAATCTACGGGTTATTACAAGAGGTCAAAAGGGTAGAGACATTGATAAAGATAACATAAGACTTGTCGAGGGAAACCTTAAGTAAGATGATAAGGGGATGCAAGTCCTTAATCCTAACATGAAAGGTGGACCTCTAAAAGCCGTTGATGGTAAAACTGACCCCAATAAAGTGTTGCCAAAGAAGAATGCAAAAGCCAAAAAAGGGGCACCTAAGCCTGTTCAAAGACCAAATGAGAGAATGGTTTGGTAGGAAAAGAGAGCTCTTGCTAGCTATCATGAATTTGCTTTAGTGAGTTCTCTTTGCGAAGTTAAGTCGGATGTAAACATCCTGCAGTTGATTAAGTTGTCTCCAGGAGTGCGTAAATAGTTTAAGAAGATTCTTTGCATTAGCTATACTGAAAAGTATTGTTAAAGGGTAGTAGCATATATTGATGGAATATTTGCGGATCATGCTATTGTGGACATAGGATCCTCTATCAACATTATGAGTTTGGAATTAATGGAGAGGTTGTGATTAGAAATAAAAAAAGATGCCTCCATGATTCTCCGAATGGTTGATGACATTTTGAGACAACTTGAACGGTGCATTACTAATGTCCATTTGACTGTTGCCAATGTGGAATGCATTCTAGACTTTAGGGTTATCAGCTTCATGGGGCGGCCTAGCTATCAAGTATTGCTAGTTAGGCCATGGATCTTACAAGCGGACTCTCAAGTTGATATACTCGCTAGTCAATTGATCTTTGGCAGAGGTGCTAGACATGTAGTAGTAGATGCCTACCCTCAATCTCATCAAAGTGAGAGAGTTCCTTTATCCTCCTTAGAGTTAGATACATTAGATGCACCATATGCTAGTGAGATGTCATCAAATGACGAATTCAAAGAGGGGTCTTTATCAAGTAGCTTTGAATGAGCCAATAGAGGTCCAAGAGAGAATAAGAGATGCAGACGTAATTGAGTTAGACCTTGATACGATGAATGATTCACATACAATTAAACTAGGGTCCATACTCAATTTGGAAGAAAGGAAGGACATCCAATTAAACTAGGGTCCATCCAATTCACATCATTTTAAGGAAATGTTTTAAGCATTGCAAACAATTTTGCATTACTCTTAATCCACGAAAGTGTCGTTGGGGTACCCTATGGGTTGTTACTGGGTCATGTGGTTAGCTTGGTTGGTATCGTGACCAACCTTGAGAAGATAAAGGTCATAGTCACAATGAGTTTGCCACACAGTCCAAAAGAGGTATACATCTTTCTGTCTCATTAGTGGGATATTATCAGAGATTTATCAATGCATTGGCAGAAAGAACGTTGCCATGATGAACTTGTTATTTTTTAAATTTTTGTTTAATTGGAGCGAAGCTTGTCATATATCTTTTGAGTATGTGAAGCAGGAATTAGTGAAAGCGCCAATCCTAAAAACACCCAGAAGAGGTGAGGTCTTTTATATATTTTTGGCAGCAACAATGCATAGTATGAGTTGCTAATTAGCCCAAATTTGGGAAGACAACTGGTATCATCCAATAGCCTTTGCTAATCGTAAATTGGGGATATTTGAAGTCAACTATGCTTATGTGGAGAGATTGTGCCTTGGAATGGTTTTCACGACAAAGAAATTTGGGCACTATATTCTCTATGAGAAGGTGGTATTTTTTATGAAGGTGGAGGGACTTAGATTGTTGATGAACAAGTTGCAGCTGCCTGATTGTCTAGCAAAGTGATTAATTACTTTACAGGAGTTTGATTGTGAGATTAGGAGTAAGCCACTGAAGCTACAGGGTATTGTGGAATTTCTTGTGGATTTCAGGGAGCCAAAGAAAATTCTAGCTGAAGGAAGTGACATCAAAGGTTTATTCAGAATCCATACAACTTTCATCCCTTCCTAGTATGCAACTATAACAAATTATCTATCTATAGGGGGACGGCTAGTTTAATTATAAAGTGGTTTGAGACTCGAGCAATGATAAAGGATAATGCTAAGGAGACAGCTAGTTTAATTATGGAGCAAATTGTTTGCCGTTTTGGTCCACCTAAGGAGATAGTGTCTGATTGAGGGACACACTTCTTGAATAAGGTTATAGTAGCCTTGATAGAAGCTTTGAAGATTAAACACAATAAAACTACCCCATATAATCCGCAAGTAAATGGTCAAGTTGAGAGTACAAATAAACAGCTTGTAGGGTTCTTGTCTAAGATCGTGTCTAAAAGTATGAGAGATTGGGATAAGAAATTGTATGTGGCAGTTTAGGCTTACAATACCACATTCAAGAGAGCTACAGGCCATACCCCCATCCAAGTTGGTATATGGGGAAGAGTGTGTCTTACCATTGGAAATAGAGTATGGGGAAGAGTGTGTCTTACCATTGGAAATAGAGTTTCCCACTATGTGATTTGCTCTCAATCATTCGTTGGGTGAGATAGAAACATTGCATGAAAGATTTATTTCTCTTGCGCATCTTGATGAAATTAGTTTGTAGGCTTTATTACATCAAGAGGTAGGGAAGAAGAGAATGAAAGTACTTTATAACCTTTGGGTTAAGAAATATAAATTTGTGAAGGGACAGTTGGTGCTATACTACGATGCTCATCATGAGCTATTTCTTGGTAAACTAGAATCCAAATCGGATGGGCCCTATAAAATTGTATGTATAGGAAAGAATGGCTTTACAACCCTTTTAGTAGATTTGCAAGGGATAGAGTTTAAAAATAAAGTTACTTTTAATAAGATGAAGTCTTACTACGTGTAACGGCTAACATCAAACTTGGTGCATATGCAGGTCCTCCATGATTCAACTTTAAGACGATTGAATGGGAAGAATCATTCCTTATCTTGAGCATCCATATTTAGAACAATGTTACCATCAAGGTCGAGTGATTTGGTGGAGTAAAGGTTATTAGGTCACTAAGTGACAAAACAGACCTTTCACATGGGATATTGAGGTCTAGTATCACCATTGTCAAAGGATTCTTACGAGTATTCCTATCGAGTTCAGTAACGAGGAGGGATTGTACTTGTCATACATCCTTTCTCTCGGCTTGACTTTGATTATCATAAGTACAAGTGAGTAATCAATATTGTGTGGCCTATCAGTGAAGACTGGGGCTATACTTTGTATTTTGACAGAGATTCTAGAGGGCCCGCTAAACATGTGAGTGTTGGTGTGGTCATTAAAGATCCCAGACGTAGGGTTGTTATGAAAATGTTACTAATAATATGGTAGAGTACAAGGCCTTGATTATGAGACTGAATGTAGCCAGATGTGGTGGTATTTGCCAGTTATTAGTGAAAGGTGACTCACAATTAGTGATCAACCAGTTGAACGGGCCCTATAGTGTGTGGGATGCCATCCTATGAATGTACCATCGTGCATCCATGGATATATTGCATATTTTTTAGATGGTGACTTGTCAGCTAGTTCCTCGATAGTGGAATCACTTTGCAGATTCCCCAGCCAATTATTCTTTTGTTGAAGATGTCTTTTTCAATTGTGGTCCAGAGGAGCTTTTACAGTTACCTTCTAACATTAGCTCGGGACTACTTGGGGTTCTTCTTACTGACATCTCCTATTTTGGCCACCAATGGATAGTTTGGGTTATGAGTTAAGTAGCAATTCAGCACCTTCCTATTCTGTCATGGATGCATAGGATCGTTTATCATCATATTCGTCAAACACCCCTACAGGGGGGTTAGCCAATAACCTGATGCATTTAGTATAGGGCGTGAGGGGTCCTTATCCTTAGTCGGTCTTGTGCTTCAGTAGAGTTATATTAGGACCAAGGGTTTGTTTTAGGGCAATACGTTGCTAAATGGTCATTACATAGATTATCTCATTACGCCAAGAGGACCAGTTATTATGTAGTGAAATGTCATATTTTGCTAGGCTAAGAGGGCCATGTGTCTATTTAGTGTAGCTGCGGTTAATGGGTTTTGTTTTAGTGCTATGGTGGAAAAATTTAGTGGGACCTAGAGGGAGTTTCTTGTTGCACGGAAGCTTCTTGTGGCCAAGTCCAGGTGATGTTCTTCCTTTACGAGTAATTTTCTTTTCTGTTATATGTGTTTATATCTGGGGGAGGTTCAAGTAGTTGTCTACCTCTTGTAAAGACATTGTCAGTGAGAGCGGAATTTAGGTGCCAAAAAGTGCTTAAAATAGCTAAAAATTATGAATATCAAGGGGAAAATATGCAACGTCAAAGGCGGTGGCTCGATCTAGGACGATTTTAAGAGTCAAAGTGCTTTAAAGGTGCTCGAGCGACGCTTGTTGATTTTTCATAATTTTTCAGACAGTTGTGCGGGTTGGCACAAGCTACTGGCCAATGCGTAATACCAAGCCGGACGCCTAGGATTTTTCAGAGCTCGATTCCGAGTCCGGACAGGAAAATGGCCACAAAATGGTCAAGATATGAAAAGGTGGACACTTGGGAGGCCAAATTTGAGCATGCCTTTTGAGTTTGGACCCCCCCCCCCCCCCCCCCCCCCCCCCCCCCCCGCCTCCCAAAAAAAAAAATTTATGCACCTTATGAAGCAAAAAACGTGGAGAGAGAATGAAGAGGGATGAAAAAACGTGGAGGAAGATGGCGCCCGAAAAATGCGCCATGGAGGATGGAGCCTGCTGCAAACAACCCCCCCAATGGATTATGGGGCTTCATTCCCTTCTGTCTGTGGACTCTATCGCCTCTCTTCGCTCCTCCATTGATGGCCTGAATGCTGAGATGGAAATCTAGTCTTTCTCTCTCCTCCCTCTCTCTCTTCTAAGGGGGAATTCATGTGGGAATAAGAAGGAAGAAGAAAGAATGATGGAGGCTTGTCCAGCATGGATCGGATTGCTCCACGGGCTGGAAATGGTGATTTGTGATTGTGCTGAACATGAAGTGCTGCTGATTTTCAGATTTGCAGCCATGGTCATGAAACCCGAAACACGCAAATAAGCGGTAATTCAATTTTTTCAAAGGAAATTTGAGATTTGATGGCTTTTGATTGATGAAATGTTGTTCAAGTGGGCTAAAAATTGTTTATGTTGCTGCTTTCCATGAGTACTTCTTGATCATAATCAGAAAATCAGAAAAATATGCATCTTGTGACTTAAAATAATACACTAAAACACGTAAAATATGAAAAATCAAGGGAAAATGATGCTTTTGGGTATAAAAATGGAAGAATGAATAGGAACACCAACTAAATTTTCATTTTTGTTGCAAGAAGGAACTAAGGGCCACAGCCCATAACCTATTTTGAATTTTTAGTAATAAAATAATGCGAAAAATAAGAAAAAATACAAGAAAAATAGAGAAAAACCACCAAAAAATAGGGGAAAAATGCATTTTGGGTGCGGAAAATTAATGATAATTAAGAACAATGTTTGTGAATGTTTGTGGGGACTGAAGCATGAGGATTTGCCTCAGTTCAACCCCACCTTCTTGTTCTAGTGTGTTTTTCCCGTTTTTTTTCACATAAAATGATGGCAAAATGCCCTATAAGTCCATACCACAATGCAACATTTGATCGATGGGAGGGTAGAGTGGTCAAAATGTGTCTAAATGTGGAGTGAGATGATGAAAAGATTGTTTTTTTTGTTTGCATGCCATATAGGTCGGTGAATAATTATAAAATAAGAGCCTAGTAGCACGAGGGTTTCCTCGGTGCTAGGTTCGTGCAACGCTGCATAAGAACGGTAGTTGAAAACCATTGAAAGGATGTTTTCCACATGTGCACAATATTGATTTCATAACTGTTTGAGCACTTGGCATCCACACTATGCATAAATCACGGAAATATTTAAAGGTATCAGAAATCCTGGATGCACAGCAATTGCTTTCATTAGGACCTTGACCCACGTTGAGTGAGAGACAGGACACCCTAAGCCATAGGCTAGTCGTGGGGTTTAGGGAAAAGAGAAGTAAGGACAATGGTACATTGGTACCTTGAGTGGATTTTGTACGAAATGTTTATATGTTGAGCGACGCATTGAGGGGCCAATCCCCAAGGTGTAGGAGAGTCGCAGAGGGGTGGCGGCATTCAGCCGTTGGAGGACCCCCTATGTCTGTGCTTCGTGCCATTAGGCAATGTATAAGGGACTCCCTCTGAGGAGTAGTGGGTGAGAGAAGAGTGGACTACAAACGACGTAATACAAACGCAAGACATTTAGGAAGGCAATGTATGTGTCATCATCGCTCCTGGCCGCGAGGCCGTGGGGTTGTTGAGCGCGTGAGATAGAGGTCCGGCTAGTGCACGAGCCAGTGCCAGCCCGTTCTAGGTTCCATCAGTCAGGTATTGAAGACCTTTTGGAGGGTAGTCCTACTGACCCTGTTCTGCTAGCTTGCTAGGCAGTTGTTCTAAGAGTCCCTACTAGTGTGGGGCAGTTAGAGAAGCTTGCTAAAATAAAGAAAAAAAGACAAGCATAAATATACTTGAAATATAAAAATACATAGGTGTGTAAAAAGGGGTTCTAACCCCTAAAATAGAAAAGACAAGAAAGACAAATCATAAGAGCAATTGATTATTGCCTTGCGGAGGCTTGGTAGATTCTTGGGGATGAGTTAGACCACCCAGGGTCGATGCCTTGTCTTCCTTGGGGTAGCAGCTTGCCAATAAAAAATAAATAAATAAAGAAGGTTGGAGAAAAAATAAAAGTGAGCAAAAGAGAAAACAATTGAGGTTCTTGGGTACCAAGGTAGGACCTGAGATTGCTGCCTTGTTCTCCTTGGGTTAATATGCTTAGTTCCCTCCTTTTTATATTCTCAAGTATGGAAACCTTAAAAGAAAATGTGTCAAAAGAAAATTTATAATGACCGCGCTATAGGAGTCCTTTCCTAGTAGGAGTTCCTCGTCCAGTTGTCCTTAGTTGGGTTCATACTTCAGATCACCACCTAGGACAACTTCTTTGATCATTCTTTTTAGCAAATCTGTGTTGGAGCACTTGGTTAGCGACTCGCTCTAGATATTTGTCAGATTATGATCGGTCTATCCCTTGAGGATTTTCATGCCTTGATATTGTTAGGGGTTAGGATGAGAGTTGTTGTTGTGCTTTGTTGAGTATTCTGTTTTGTGGTAGCTTGATGCTTTTTATAGTTATTGTTTGTGTAGATTAGTTCATGGGATTTGTCGAATAGAGTCACCCTATCCCACGGTTGCCGATGATAGCTTGATTTTCGAGCCCGTTTTTGAAGTGGAAAAGTGGCTCGAGAGGTGCAAAAGACCGATTTTTCATTCAAAATGAAATGGTTGTGGATCAATGAGTTGGAGCTTTCCTAGATGGAGTTCGATGCCAAAAACGCAATGCAAGTCTCAGTTTGTTCACCGGAGTCAGTTTGACCCCTCATTTAATCCCAACAAGGTTTGGTATTCTAAAGCAACTATGCGATCCAAGAGCCGAAAAGTGTGTGATAGAGGCTAGGTTGATAGATTTTGATGCTATGTCATTTAGACGGATCTCGAATCGAAGTTTGTTTGCCCCTCCAAAAAATGCAAAAATCCACTTATCGAGCAATGTGAACACCCAAAGTGTGAACTTGATATTTTCTAAATGAAATGAAATGTTAATGACTAAAAAACATGCAAATTTTCAGCCGTAAGCAAGGAGGGGGTGTTTTTTTTTTTGCGCCCCAAATTTGTGGGATTTAATGTCTCTCCAATGCTGGGAATCATCAAGAGAGATTGCACATCCCTGATCTACTCCTCAAGGGCTTCAATTTGGTTGTGAGGATGTAGATTTTTATGAAGGTAATCAAAATTTTGATTTTCAATCTTTCTCTCTCCTCTCTCCTCTTGTTGTGTGGTTCCATGGTTGATTCAATGAGAGAAGGGGATGGGCTGAGATGAGAGATTTTGATCGTGGGATGATGCTGAAGCATAAAGGAGTATAGATATTTAAGGTTGGAAGGATCATTAACGACTATTGGAAAGCATCAATGGGCCTCTAATCAGGAGATAAGTATGCCATAAGATGCAATTTTATGGGTAAGCGGTAGATTTTATTGCTTTATGATACATTTTGGTTGGAAATGGTTGCATTTGTTTTTGGCAATGCTCTGATTTATTAAAAAAGTGAAAAAAATCAAGAAAAATCAATCACCTAATAATTTCTTTGTAAACACGCAAAACCCGCAACATTGCGGTTTAAGGAAAATCATGCGGTTTTGGGGTTTTCTTGTGCGTATAGTGTTCGTATGGGATGGGATATGATAAAAAATAAATTCTCAATAAGATCAATCAGTCTAAATCAGTAAATCAAGAAATAATGATATTTATCTATAAATAAATAGTAAAAGAATAAAAAATGAGAAAAAATAGGCTTTTTACATTCGAAAAATAAAAAAAAATAACATTTGTGTTTGTGAATGTATGGTAAGGCTGAGGCATGAGGTTTAGCCTCAATTCAATCCTATCTATATTTTAAAGTGGTTTTTATTGCTTTTATGAATGAAAAATACATTAAAACCGTTCTCTAAACCTACCACCGAATGCACAATCTTAAGTGATAGGGGGAAGGGGGTGTTAAGTGCTTATACTACATTAAATTCTGATTTTTTTAAATGCATAGCATGTAGGACACGTGTAGTTTAAAATTAAGAGGGTTTAGTAGTATGAGAATGCTCGGTGTCGACCCTAGCCAACACAATAATCTCGGTTTAGAGAAAAGGCATGAAAAGACATGTGTTTGCACCTTCACAATGCTGGTTGTTAATGAATAAACTTGTTTGAGCACTATAAATCATAAACAATTGCATTGCATGCAAAACATGGTATCATCTTGGATGCATAGCAATTGTTTTCTTGAATAATGACTTACGTTGAGTGTAAGGTACCCTAAGTTGTAGGGTTAGTGGTTTGTTCCTTTGGGAAATATTTAGTGAGGACTATTTATTATTTCCTGGATTGATTCAATTAAAAGAGTGGATTATGTATCGAATGTGCTTTATGTGTTCATGACACATCTTGGGGCCAATCCCTAAGGTGTAGGAGAGTCGTAGTGGGGCTGCGACAATCAACCAAGGGGCACTCCCTTTGTTTGTGCTTATGTGGTGTATTACATCGATATGTGTAGGGACTCCCTCTGAGGAGTGTGGGAAGGATTATTCATTGGATTACAATCCAAAAAAATGCAAAGTTCTATATTAGAGGTTAGGGTAGTATACCCTTAGATGCTTTTGGGTCCATGAGGCTGTGTGGTGTGGTTTGAGGTGCGTAGTAGAGGTCCCCAGCTAGTGTCTTATAGGTAGTTTTGGGACCATTTTAGGTCCCGAGATATCTTCTATGGCTTTCACAAGAGGGACCCCTACCACGGACCTTCAACCGAACCATGGACCAAAGAGAGTCATTAGCAAATGACAAAGGTTATTGCATAATGATTATGAACTATGAAGCACTTGCGGTGATTCTCAAAGACAAGAACTCTAGATAAGGGTCAGCACCAAGGAATAGAGGCTACCCTTAGCCTTTACCTCTCTCAATCCTTATTTATTTTCTACTTCTCTCTCTCTCTCTCTACTTTGCCTCTCTCTCTCTCTCTCTCTCTCTCTCTCTCTCTCTCTCTCTCTGCCTCTCTATCTCTACCTCTATCTCAATTGTCTCTTAGTTGCATATTCTCTTTGAGCTCCCTCTCTCTTGACAATGCCTTCAAGGTAGTTTTCATTGTCACACTTGTGTGGAGCTTGTGAAGTTTGGATACATTTGAGGTAGTGAGCTTGTCATTGGATTTAAGGAGGCAATGATGATCTTGAGGTGACGGTGGTGGCTTGATCCGTCATGTCGACTGTGATTTATTTCTTCCTTTCTTTTAACTTAAAAAGAACATTTTAAAGGTTTAACCTTTGAAACTCCCCTTATCCCAAGCCCTAAGTCAGACGGGTGAGTGGAAAGAAATTGAAATGTTACATCCTCTTCCCTGTAGAGGAATCAAGATGTCCTCATTGTGAGAGGAATCTAAGGTTATTCTTGTGTATGATAAGTTTATATTGTAGGATTTGTGGGTTAGGACCCATTACGCTTTTGCTACATTTTCAGCTAAGCATTCGGTCCAAGCCTCTTGGCCTTTCCATATCTCTTGCACAGCTATGTGTAGGCTTGGAAAAAAGAAATTGACTAACAAAATTGCTTTTGTTCCATAGGCTAGCTTGAATGGTATTTGTCTAGTAGCTATTTTGTAGGTAGTGCAATATGCCCACAAGGCTGCCATTAGCTTATTGTCCCAATCACTTCATGAGGCAAATATAGTTTTTGCCAATACATTGACCAAGATTTTGTTGATTGCTTCAACTTGACCATTGCGTGGGGATAGTATGGTGATGACTTTTGATGGATAACCAAAAAGGTGGACAATAAATGCTTAATGACCTCATTAATGAAGAGTTTGCATTCAATGTGCTAAATAACAATTGCTTTAAAAATCCACTGTTTGTTCTCACAACACCACACTTGTTTTACACCCAAAGAAGAACCACACAATATAATAATTTTGTATTTTATAATATAATTGAAACAATATTCTCATTTATTGCTCTAGACATAGGATCGGATACTTACCCATGATCAATTATGCTATCTGAAGATCCAAATGACAATGCAGGACTACACCAAAAAATCAAACTAAAGCCAAAAATGATTGTTGAGCTTTTTGTAGGTAACTATGACACTAGTGATAGGCTTGTAACTATAGCACATGGTCTGTTCAAGACAACGACTACATAAAACAATCAGACCATAATATAGATTGATTTTTTTAATAAACAAAAAAGAACCACAATATAAGAAAAACATAGGGTATTGAGAGAGGGTTGCCCAACTGTGGACATTGCACATTTATAAAGAGGGAGCAAGGGAAATTGCAATTCAATGCAAAGAAGGAAAAACTCAATACAATTGTACCTTCATTCTCACAAATCAAAACAATGGTGCCCAAAGGTGTCTCGGTTGCAATGCAGTGGGCCACTATAAAAGACAATGCCCTAAACTAAACCAACCAACTCAACAAGGATAGTTTCATGGTCAAAATAGAGGGGTAAGAGGAAGAGAAAGAGCCACCACATTAATTGCAATAGAAGAGGAAGAATCTTCATCAATGGAGACCAAAATGGTTGGATGACCAAAGAAAGGGAAATCATGTGCTTCCTAGAGTATCCATTGTTTAAGTCTTTGGCTCAAAGGAATACATAGTCTTGTCCTGAAGTAGACTAGGTCTTCATAGATAGAGTACTTTTGGTATTTAACTTTGAGTTTGGGACATTGGTCCTTTTCTAGGATCTCCTTTATCATTTTTTGATATTGTGGGTCATGTTTAGAGTCCTCCCTAGGCAATTCAAGGATAGGGTTGCCTAGCATTGACACCATGGTGGCTAATGATTTGACCATCGAAGGTTCCTCCGTAATGAGAGAGTTGAGGAACGCTTTACAACTTAAGGCATCAACGACCACATTTTCCTTGCCAGGTCTATATCTGATTTCAAAGTCATACTCCTGTAGCACCTCAATCCAGCCGCGTTACCTCATGTTGAGGTCAGCCTAGGAGAAGATCCATTTGAGGCTCTTGTGGTCTGTGACTAAGGAGAATTTGTTGTTGAGCAAGTAGTGCCTCCAGATTTTGAGGGCATGAATGATAGCCAACAATTCCAAGTCATGAGTAGCATAATTTTTCTCATGGGTTTTTAACTTCCTTGAGGAATATGCCACGAGATGACCTTTTTGCATTAGTACATAGCATAGTGCAAGTGAGCTGGCATCTGTAACAACTTCGAACTCCTTGCTCAAGTCTGCGAGCTTCAGAATTGGTGCAATCACTAAGCTATGTTTGAGTTGGTCGGAGCTTGCATGTTCAGTGGTGGCTGTCTACACTATGTCAACTTGCTTCTTTAGTAGATCTGTGAGGGGTACCACAACTAAGGCATAATCTTTGATGAAGATTCTAAACTATCCTATTAGACCAAGAAAGCTATGCACTTCCTTAATAGTGGTTGGTGGGGGACATTCTTGTACATCTTTAACCTTTGCATGATCCACAGAGATTCCCTTTTCTGATACAATGAAGTCTAGATACTCAATTTGTCATTTGAGGAAGTCACACTTCTTCTTTTTGGCATAAAGCTTGTGCATCCTCATGATTTCAAGGATAATGTGAAGTTGAGACTCATGGTCTTCTTCTTCCTTAGAGTAGACCAGGGTGTCATCAAAGAAAACAAGTACAAACTCATCAATGTATAGTCTAAAGATATCCTGCATTAGCCTATTGAATGTAGCAGAAGCATTGGTTAATCCAAAGGACATTACTATGAACTCAAAATGACCATATCTAGTGTTGAAAGTTGTCTTGGAATATCCTCATCCTTGATATGAATTTGGTAATACCTCGACCTTAAGTCAATTTTTTAGAAGATTTTTTCCCCTTGTAGGCGATCGAGTAACTCATCTATCCTTGGGATAGGATATTTATTCTTGATGGTTACTTGATTCAGCCCTCTCTACTCAATGCATAGACGAAGCGTTCCATCCTTCTTCCTCTGAAACAACATAGGAGCTCCCCATGGCGAACTACTAGGCCGAATGAACCCCTAATCTAAAAGTTGTTTGAACTGCTCCTTTAATTCGATAGCTTCGAGAATAGACATTTTGTAAGGTCTTTTTGCAACTGGAGTGGCGCTTGGTATGAGTTTGATCTCACGATCAATCTCCCTTGGGGGTGGTAGCTCCATCAAGTCTTCGGGGAACACATCTGCGTACTCCTTCAGCCATGAAGGTTATTCTTTAGAATCCTTGCTTTGCTCTAGCTTATTCAGCTTAATCAAGTAGATGGGTAAACCCTTCTACATTCCCTTAACTATCTGTGATGTCTTTGCTAATTGGATTTTGGGTTTACCAGCTTTCCCTTGAGTTGTGACTAGTTCCCCTTCAGAACTTCGGAAGGAAATTTGGCCCCTTCCACAATGAATGTGGGCATCGTTGGGTATTAAACAATGGGCATTAACCAATCCATGCCATGTAAGCATTCATGAGCCCCTAAGTTCATTACTCTGAATTTTACAATTGTTAGCTTTCCACCGAGTAGGAATCTCACTTTGGCAGTTTGTCTACTACAAGTGATTTCACGCCCATTTGCTAATTCCACAAGTAAAGTAGATGCAATTATTGTGGTTATTCCTAGCTTTCTTGCACAAGTAGGAGAAATAAAAGAATGCATACTTCCACAGTCAATCAAGGTTTTGAAAATCTTACCTTAGTAGTGTGAAGGGATTTGGATCACCGAGAATTGGCAATTTGGTCCCTTTTTATGGAGAGTGGCATGGACTGTTGCCTTTTTAATCTCTGCTTCCATAGTTGGTTCTTTCTCTTCATTTGCTTCCCTGATGGTGATATTGGAAGTCCTTGCCCTTCCCATTGCTGCTTGACCTCGACCACATGCAGCTCTAGTTTGCCCATGGAATTGTCCTTGGCGGTGGTCCTCACCAAGTTTGGGACACTCTCTTATCTTGCTTATGGGTTGTTAGTTTTCTCTGATACCAACTGTAACGTGCCTAGGTCACGACATGTTTTAGTAGTCCATTGGGAGTTTGATCTAAAAGATGCTGCCTAGCACTCCCAAGGAATGTCACAGGGTTTGTTGGTTAGCAATGCCCAAGTCTACTCCGCAACGAAACGTATCAACCAGCCTTGTTAGGATCGACCTAAATTTTCATGGGTTTCTGATGATCAAGTCATTCTATAGCCTTCTAGCATTGTTCATCAGACGATCTACTTTGTGCAGAGCATCTAAACCGAGGCAAACTCATATTACACTTGGTTCAAAGAGAATGGGAAACGAGAGGGATGCATCACTTGACCTCTCTACCCGTAGGGTAAAGTCCATTTTTGGTCCCCTAAAATGATACGAGTCAGGGTTCTACCCTACATTATCTAAGGTCAATATGTCATCACGATTTGAATGTTGAGAAGCCTCCTAGTTCTCTCAGACCACCCTACCGGACCTGCCGTCGAGGTTTTTGCCCACCCACTTCCCTTGATAACTTTAGTTTCCTACTTACCTAAGGGCGCATTATTGGTAACACATACAAGCAGCTTCCTTAACGTTGAGGGTTCCGCCCACCCACTTCCCTTGATAGCTTTGGTTGTATAAGCAGCTTCCTTAATTAACTCATTAGTCACATGTTCCTTTAGCAATTTTATGCACTAACGTGAAAATAGATCATACAAATTCCTTGAAAGTAAACTTTGTATTAAAATTTCAACTGAGATATAAATCCCGTCCATGGGACAATTCCCTCCATTTGTAAGGATGAGTCTTATTTTTCTCTAAGTTTCCCCCCTTGCACTAGCAATAGGGCCTCGAGATTCATTCTCGAGTCATGTAGACCATCTCAATAGGACACGAAGAGGCAGGGGATTTATAGCCAAATTCCCCCTTGGAACCCGAGCATCCTCCTACGAACAGATGTTTCTACGGAGAGACCTCTCATGAGGGTTCAGTCCACATTCCCAACGTGGCTATCAAAAACCCACTTGGATAGGGTTGGCGGCTAGCAGGGGTTGCTCAACACACCTTTCCCAGGTGTTTTAACCTAAATCCAATTAAAAAAATTTATTCTTATCAATTCCTTTGTTAGATGACTCCTTTTCCAAATAGGTGTTCCTAAATACAAACACAAGCAGAAGTGCTTATTATGTACTAGACAATTCTTTGTTCTCCCGAAGGAAATTCCGATTTGGTGCGATAGTATCTAGTCTCGCCTTTATCCCTGTTATCGTCTGAGATTTCTAGAGATAACATACATTAATTTCCTCATTCTTTTGAATTAAGGAGTATCCTTGCAATGTTGATTGTAGTTTGGGACATTGGCTTCCCTACAACGAAACTCTACAAATTCATTTGAACTAGGGTTTGCCGCATAATTCATATAGTTACTTAAGGACTTTGAATTCCTTTCAGCTTCAAGCAAGATGGGCCTTGAGAAGAATCCTTCAACTCTTTAGGGTTTTGAAATTCTTTCAACTTCCTAGAATCCTACGTATTCTATCACAAGTTCAATCTATGTTTTGTGAGATGTAATAGGATTTCCTATTATTTCAACCAAGCAAACGGATGCGGATGCATATCTGGCTTAATTGTAGTTTAATGTGTATTCTTGAAATTTTTCATATATATATTAGCATGAAATTTCCATGCAATTTATGTGCAATTTAATGGCTTCTAAGTGCAAATTTGATTGATCATCTAAGATGAATGCGATGAATAAAAATTTCCTAATATGCTCATTATCTCGAAACATGCTCAATTAAGTTGTGATAATTAATGTAAACATTCTTTTCTCCCAATTCCTTTTCCCTAATAAAATGGGGTGCACCTGATTCATAAGAGATGTGTTTCCTGTAGTTGCGATCCCTTGGTTCACGGTCCCCGTTGGTTGTGGTGTGGGAGTTTCAGCGTTCAGAGAGATCTTTCACTTGGGGCCATCATCCACAAGTGGATTTGAGAGATAAAGAAGGATGAATGGATTTGAGATGGGAGAGTGTAAGAGAAGATGACTTAGTCAAAGACTGAGATAGGGGTAATTGAGCTAACTCTCTCCCTTGTAGCCTCTCGGGGTAACTCCTCTCTCTCTCTCTCTCTCTCTCTCTCTTTTTCTTTCTCTCTCTCTCTCTCTCTCTCTCTCTCTCTCTCTCTCTCTCTCTCTCTCTCTCTCTCTCTCTCTCTCTCTCTCTCAAGCTCCTTCTCACAATCTCTTGGAGGGGTATCCTTATACCTCCCTCTCTCTACCTCTCTCTTATAGCCTCTTGGGGTCTCCTTGTGCTTTTCCTAATTGCTCCCCGTGCCTCATATTTATAGCTAAACAAGAGAAGAAGGGTCATGGCTGAGAAAAAGAGCTCTTTATGGAGAGGATCTTGGAAAAATCAGCAATCTGATGCTCAAATCACAATTCTGATAGTCTCGTTGGCTCCAAAAGGGGGATAAAAAACCAAGACACTTGGTTAGAAATCTTCCAAATCACTCCTTCTTCTCCCTACTTGAAGTGATGTTTACTGCCTGTAAATTGCGATCACGACGTGCACAATTTTGCTAATCCTTTACTTTTGTATTAAATCTCCAAAATAAGCTGAAAAAACCACTTGCTTTTTTTACATGACGTCCTGTTCCAAAAATCTCCATAGTTTTTAAGGATATTTACAATAAGTAATATCTAAAGTATGCTAGTTTTGCCCAAAAATCTAATATTTTTGGATCATCCATACTATACACATTAACACTAGTGATTAATATGGCTCATAACTCTTGTTCACGTTGTAACTTCTATGAAGGGTGACTACAGCCCTTGTCAATCTGGGAAAAATGTCAGATTACGACTCTCAGTTTTTTAAAATATTTTTAATTAAATAAAATTTGTTAATTATTAATGTTAGTTAGTTTTTACTTTAGTTAGTAACCTTACTAACTTATTAATTGACTAACTAACTAATTTTTAATTGCGTGGAAGTATTACAACATAGCTCACTCATTGTGAATGCATTGTCTACACTATTGGTGGCTATCTAAGTCTAACACAAGAGGGACTTCTCAAGTGCAACATAATTATCTTGCTAGGAGTCCTCTTCAGTTACATAAGCATAACAAAGGGGGTCATTATGGAAATAAAATCAACATAGAAGTTTTTCACCACAACTTAAGCATAAACCCAAGTTGCAATGCACCTTTCTTTCATACATCCCTTTATAAAAATTAATTATTTTATTAATTGATATGCTAGTTGGAGTATGTGCTACAATTTTGGTTTTGAGGCATATGTATTTTGTTGAGGCCATATTTATTGTATCTCCACTCAGGTTTATACCCGCATTGTTGTTTGTGTCACGAATGACAAAATTGATGAATTCAAGCAACATTCCAAGGACATGAGGTCACTAGGTAATAATTTCAATAGTATTAGTACTTAAGCTCCTTGCTCGGTGGAGTTTCAAATAGGGAGCATGCGGCGCTTGACATATCTTACTTTTTTCATGAAGGCTTCAAATTCCCCTCGTTTGAGTGTGAAATAAGGATTTCCTCTAATTGAAATAGAACCTTAATTCCTAGTAGACATACTAAACGATGAAACAATAAACCATAGCCATAACCAATATATAAGCCAAGGAATCATAGTCATATCTTATGTTGATATGTTGCACATGGTGTAAGGAATCCATGGCTGAGATCAAGAACCCATTCTCAATTGAAAATTTCTTAAATGAACTTGCCTTATAAAAAATAACAGTAGGTAATGAAATAGAAGTATCTGGTCCATCCCTAATCAAAGAGTCTCGTTCTATGGCCTGATAAATTTTTGCCATATAAGAGTCCTCTAGCTGTGCTTCCTTTATTTCTTGAAGCAATGAGCTTTCTAAAATTGTAAAGCTCGTTTGATACATTATATGAGATAATGCATAAGCAACAACATTATCCTTACCCTTCTTGTATAGAATTTCCATATGAAATTCTTGCATCATTTCAGTCCATCGAGCTTGGCGCCCTCGAAGATCTAGTTGACTACAAACATAAGGATATGGTGATCTGTATAAACTTTAAAATTTGCACCATATAAATAGTGTCGCCAAACTTTAAGGCAATGAACAATATCATAAAGCTCTTGTTCATGAATTGGCCAATTCTGTTGGCTTGGGGAAAGCTTCTTGCGTTCAAAAGCTACAGGCTTGCCTTCTTGGCTAAGGACTGCACCTATCGCGATGCTACTTGCATCTATTTCTAAAACAAATGGTGTCTCAGGATCAACTATCTTGAGAATAGGGGCAATAGAAACTACTTGTTTCATGGCCTCAAAACTTTCTTGTTGCACTGATGTCCACACATAAGGCACCATATCTTGCTATAAATCTGTCATAGCAGCGGCTATATACGAGTATGCATATATAAATCTCCTATAGAATCTTGACAATCCCAAAAAGGAACGAAGAGCTGTTTCATTTTGGGGTGTCGGCCAGCTAAGTATCACAACAACCTTCTTGGGGTCCATCTTGATCCCATCGGTAGATACAATATGACCTAAATATTGTATCTCTACTAAACATAGAATCATCTGGTTTGGATTAGCATAGAGTTTTGCTTCCCGCAAAGTTTCAAAGGCTGTCACCAAATGCGACTCATGTTCATGGATACTCTTGCTATACACAAGCACATCATCAATAAAATCTACAACGAACTTGCCCATGTATGGTCTTAGTAAATCATTCATTAACATCATAAAAGTAGCAGGAGCATTTGTTAAACCGAAAGGCATAATCAAATACTCATATTGACCAAATCTTGTTCTAAAAGCGGTTTTAGAAATATCTTCATCTCTTACTCTAATCTAGTGGTAACCACTTTTTAAATCAATCTTACTAAAGATAGAAGCACCACCTAGAGCATCCAAGAGATCATCAATACAAGGCATAGGATATCTATGCTTGACAGTTATTTTATTTAAAGCCTTGTAGTCTATACACATTCGAAAAGAACCATCTTTCTTTTTTACAAGTAAAACAACGGCTGCAAAGGGTGAAATGCTAGGTCTAATCAATCCTTTGCTTAATTACTCATCCACCACCTTATGAACTTCATTCTCCTCTTGTAGACTCATCCTGAATAGGGGTCTAGCAGCTGGATTAGCTCCTGGGATGAGCTCAATCCTATGCTCCATGTTCCTACAAGGAGGTAAACCAAGAAGTAGATCATATTTAAATACATAAAAAAATTGGGATCTTATTTTACTTGATAAGGCCGAAGGGATACTTGTGGAACTTCCACCTTTCTTTGTGTCACCTTTAATAGACGTTTAGAAATATTTAAAATATAACAAAAGTAAAGAGACTTACAGTCAATCTTGAGCGCCTTGGTCATCGAGAGAATCTTCGCTTCTTGGAGATCTGGTTCTCTACGAATCAACAATTGTCGGCCCTCGTGCTCAAATTGATAAATATGAGAAGAGAAGTCAATGATAGGTCTCTTCTTTGCATGCCACTGCTTGCTCAACACTAGGTCAAATCTTGCAAGCCATGTAATTTCAAAATCCAATCTATCCTCATAGGACTGGATCTGTATAGGGAGGTCAACAACTCACCGATCCCATGTCTCTATACCCATCCTGTCAGCTAGCTCTACTACCAAATAACTATATTCTGAAGGGGTAGTCTTGAGCTTCAGCTTCTTGATGAGATTAGAGCTAATAACATTATGTGAAGAGCCTGTATCAAATAAAATACGCACAGGGCATCCTACTACTATGCCTTTCATTAGAATGAGCTCAGTGTCAGCAAATTGGTACCCCTTTTGTGCGTCAGGTGATAACACTGCATCTGGCATAGTTGGTACTTTCTTTGTTACTGTGACGGCTAGGATCTATTCATGATAACCAAAGTCACGTGGAGGTGACTCATCTAGGTCATCTCTCGCCTTATCCACATCCTGCATTGGATTAAGAACCATTTGAGCACTAACTCTTGCCTTCTTGGGACACGCCTTAAATTTATGGTGCCCCAAGCATCCGTAACAGAGTCCTTCTCTCATTGCTTTCTCACTTTGCTGTGGAGTGAGCATGGATTTATTATAGGCTCTCTCAGCCATAGCAGATACCTTCCTCTTGGTACCTATCACAGTCTTGATCATAAGGCAATATCTGTGTTCCTAGTGCATGGGAACTACGAAAGAAAGTTTTGTTTGATAACCACGATGTAACTTGTGCTCCATCCTAGTATTGATAAGACCATACAGCTTGTTAAAAGGACATTTTGGTGGCCAAAGTTGGCCAAGGATGTCTGCCAATATGTCCAACAATGCTTTCAATGTCAAGTTAATAAAGCAGAAAGGGTGAAGCCACTAGGTCTGCTAATGCCATTACAAATTCCAGAATCTAATTGGAAAAGTATTTCCATGGATTTCATTGTCGGCCTACCTAGAACCCAGAGACAAAAAGGAACTATCCTAGTGATAGTGGATCGCTTCAGTAAAATGGCTCATTTTATAACCACTCACGAAAGTGTGGAAACTCCATAAGTCAGAGATTTGTTTATTGATCATGTGTTTAGGTTGCATGGTCTACCTACGTCCATTGTGTTTGATAGGGATGTCAGGTTTATTGGTCATTTTTGGCATCATGTCTTTGGTCGTTTAAAAGTGTCTTTAAACATGTCAAGTGGTGATCACCCAGAAACAGATGGTCAAACAGAAAGAGTCAATCAAATACTAGAAGACATGCTGAGAGCATATGTATCTGATAAACAAACAGATTGGGATACGTGTTTGTCTTTGTTAGAATTTGAGTATAACAACAGACCTCATAAGGTGACAAGTTTGTCTCCTTTTCAAATAAATTATGGAATGAATCCAAGTTTTCCTAGTACAGTAAGGTCAAATGAGAAATGCCCAGCTGTGGTGGCAGAATTTCTTACTGACATACAAGCTAATATTAAAATTGCTCAAGCCAAGTTACAACAAGTTGCTAATAGGACTAAGCAGTTTGCAAATAAGAAAAGGTCAAGTAGGATCTTTGAATTAGGAGAAAATTTTTTTCTCCAAGTACCAGCCAATTCGTCTAGTTTATTGACTGGCAAATGTCCAAAGTTATCTCCAAGATATTGTGGACGATGGAAAATTATTTAGAAGCTAAGTGATGTAGCTTACCGATTGGAACTTCCTCCTGGATGCAGTGTTCATCTAGTGTTTCATGTTAGCAAATTAAGAAAGTATATCTCGCGTGATGATAATCTAATTGATGGTATGGTACCTTTGCAGGAACAGGATTTAGTTGTTGACCATGGACCAGACAAGATACTAGATCGGAGAGAGAAACGGTTGCATAATCGTACTCTCCATGAGTATCTAGTTGCTTAGAAGGGTCTACCACTCATGCTACATGAGAATCAGAAACTCTGATTCAATGACACTTTCCATCACTAATCATTTAGGACAATGATTTTTGAAAGGGGGAGAGAATGTCAGAATAATAACCTTCGTTCGGGCAAGTAGCCCAAGATGGCCATTAATTAGTGGGTCCCGAACAAGGGCAAGAAGTGCCAAGGTCCAAAGCTCGGGGGATACCCTCAGATTTCTTGCTAAATATTGGGCAAGACTTGTCTATTTGGGAACACCAGTCGGGTGCACCATGAAAACATGCCCTAGAGACCCGATTAGAAGGTGGGAAGAGGGTATATTTGGTTGGGAGGTGAGTAAGACACACAGGAAATCTTCTTCTCTTTCTCACATTATTGCATTGTTAAGAAGAGATACAATTGGTTGTTGGTTGATCGAATAACACCCTAAATGCTTTTACATTCAATTGATTGTTGGTTTGTGGTTTGGATGATTATTCCAAGTACTTGCGATTGATGGTAAATGCATGGCAGGGGTCTGTGATGACAAGTTGCCATGGGAATAAATGAATATTTTCTTGGAAAATGATATTAGGATTGATTGCCTTGGTTGTGCTTGATTCCTAATTGGATTAATTAAGGAAATGATATTTTGCGCGGGTGGATCATCTCCAAGGTCGCACCGCGGATTAACCCAAAAAGGATACTGCTCGATTCACAGGTCAAAGGCTAAGTGGTGAAAAAGCCAGCCACAAAAATTATGTTTCACTCCTAGGCCACTTGGGTTCAGGTGGAGCTCTGGACACCCCTTGCTAGTCCAGAATGGATTCAAAGACTATCATGAGCCCAACATCTGTGGAGTTGGAAGATCCTATTCTAGATAATGGATGGAATTTGTGCTGCCATGTGATTTCGACATGTTACTTCTGTAGGGCAGAAGGGATACATAATTTCTCCTATATGGGCAGGAGGCAAAGATTAACTTGAAGATAAGTTAAGGAACTTGTTTGTCAAAAGGACTGCTTACCCTGTTTTTGTGTCTGTGCTAAAAATTATGTGAATGAACCCTATTCCCTGAAAGGCTTCATTAAGGAAGGTGATTTTAAATGTTACACATAAAAGTGATAGGACCTAATTAGATAACTAAAGAATGCCTATTGAGGGAAGCGGATGGGCGGAACCCCGATAGCTCCATCCTATGGCAGGGTAGTCCCAGAGAACTGGGAGGCTTCTCACAAGGTTTTACCGACCCTTAGGAATTGTTAGGTTAGAACCCCGATTCATGCTGTTTTAGGGGACTAGAATGCGACTATGTCCTACAGGAAGAGAGGTTGAGTGGCACATCCCTCCCGTTTCCCATTCTCTTTGAGAGACTCTTTGAGAGAAGTGCATTATGGGTCACCTTTGGCTTGGGTATCTCTACGTAAAGTAGGATGTCCAAGACCTGATGTTAAAATGTTGTCATGAGACCTTGATCACTAGGGACCCAAGTTTCAAGTCGATCCTAGTGGATTCAGTCACGAACGTTCCGTTGCGAGGCAGACTTGAGAAACCCTTGGCGAAAAACCCGGTGACATTCCATGGGAGTGCCAAGCAACAGTGCTTGGTCTCTTGATGGACCGCTAAAATGTGCCCGGATAGCCGTTATAGGACTTGGTTGATTGGCCTTGTTATGTTGGCATTTTCCATAATCAAGAGGTTACTTGTGAATGGATTGATCATGATTGCCACTCTATGAGGTATATGAGTGGGCTAAGAATAAGAATTCTTGTGTAATGGGTCGCAACCAGCGAGCTCTTCTTCTCTAAAAAGGGGGTGAAAATCTTCATGGTGCTCTTGACTCTCAAAAGGAAATCCTAGTCTACCCCTCATAGTATACCTTGAATGCAAATGAATTTGGTGATTCTTATCTCTTATTTTACAAGGTTGTCAACCTCATAAGTAGGTGGAATAGGTTAATTGGATTGGTTCGCAGAAATAGGGCCATTTTGGGCTAAATAGTAGACAACTTACCACTCAAGTTGTTGATGGCTACAATCATTTGGCCAAACTTTACTTCCATTGTTTTCTTGATATGATGAATACCCACAATCATATTCCTTCCGTCCTGAGAGAGTTAAAGATAATCAATAGATCCATGATATACATCCTTCTATATTAGTCATACGATGTTGTTCATTAGGCACATAGTAGGAATAACCTTCACCCTTTGACCTACTCTTCCCAATACCTTCTAGACCTTGATCTATACTTTGTTTGTGGGATTAGACTCTACATGCCTTGATTGTTCATTAGGCACATAGTAGGAATAACCTTCACCCTTTGACCTACTCTTCTCAATACCTTCTAGACCTTGATCTATACTTTGTTTGTGGGATTAGACTCTACATGCCTTGGTTGAACATGCTCATTGATATGATCAACATAGTCAAATGGCTGAAAATCGAATGAAATTCATTCAAATGTGTGGACACACTAGTCCCTTTATTCACGTGAAGTTCCATAAGGTGTTTCAACCAATATATATGCGATACAAGATTTTGCTTGTAATAAAGATTGCATATATTTTCCTATAATTGTCTAGCATTATCCTCGGGTATAACAATGTTGAAATAAGCATATTTAGACAATGATATTATCAAGATGGATTTACATAGCTCATCCAACTCATCTCAATCCATGCCTTTGGGCCTAACCCTGTTCTTTTGGACCAATGCATGACATACCTGTGTTTTCTAGTAGGTGAAATTTAAGCCATTAAGCTTGTCAATATTGAAAATAGCACTATCATTCAAAGAACCAGTCATAATGACAATATACTAATGCAAAATCCAAGAGACTGGACTATTGTAAATGACTCCAATACAACCCCAAAGCTTAGCCAAAACAAGGGCAAAACAAGAGAATACCAAAGGATAGAGTTGTCCACCAATTATAAGCAATAGACTACCAAAGTACAATGTTTGCTCTTTAAGAGAAAATGCTGAAAACTGTAATTATAGAACTACTATAATAAATGCAACAATATGACCACAACCATTGTCGGAAAATAATAAAAAAATACCAAGCTTCCAATGCCAAGTGAATCTCGATAACAACCATATGTAAAAGCAAATAGCAGTGAATAGGCAAACAACCAATACTAAAGTCTATCCATAAACTCAAGGGAGTTAGTAACCAATATATCCCATAGGCATAGACATCATGTATGTAACAGATCTCAAGTGTAGAGATCTGTCAAATACACCATTGATTGAGTAGAGGGTAATGAAGCTCAATACATAACCAAGAAGCATGTATACATCACTAAATCTTGCTAGCAAAGATAAGTGCTAGTGTCTAAGCCATGTAAATCAAATCAACCCACTAGTAGGTGTAACTGCATCCAAGAATATTCAAGAGAGCATGTACATATAAGGGAATTGTCCCATTGTCTCACTAACCAAGCTCAACTACATAGAAAAAATCCAAAGCTCTAACACAATATATCAAGTAAATGCAAATATCTCAAAGGTGCATCAACTAAAGCATATCCAGAGTGTAAAAGAGTAATGTAAGGCTCAGTACACCAAGTACGTAATATTTGGGTACCCAAAGACATCAGCCAATACATTCAGAAGTATAAACCCAATGAGTCTTCAAACCTATAAATAACAATCACTGAAGCAATGGAAGCAAGTAGCCAAAGCTCCAAGACATCAACTATAGCTCAAAACCAAGTCTCAAAGAAATCCACAATCATATTCGGGTCCAAGCATCAATACATTCAAGTGATATACCTGAATGGCATCAAACCTCAAGAGGAATAGCCTTTCCAGTTAAGAGCTTACTGCTCAAAATATATCACAACAAAAACCCTGCAAACTAAGTTATTTTAACTCAAATCAATCCCATGGCACTTCAATGCATCACTATAATATCCTCCAAGCATCAATGTAACAAATGGTCATCAATAGAAGCATACAACAACTTCAAGCACTAAGTAAACACAATTCAAATTTGTATTATAGTAGGTCTACTAGTACTGGATATAGAAGGGAATAGAGGTTTATGAGCTCCAAAAAATGTTTAAGTGCAAGATACTAGGAAAGTACTAAGTCCTTGGCTAAGTATAAGAGAAGAGTAAGGATTGAGTTACTAATTACTACAAGTAAAGAAGAGGACCTAAAATTTAGGTGCAAATCACGTTGGTGTTAACCGTTAGATGAACAAGGTGGAGAATCTGGAAAAGCTAAAGCAAAAGACAAAGGTAAGGGCAAAGTGAAACAGAAGACAAAGGCACGCCAAGAAAAATCTAGAAACATAAGAAGCACAGAAAAGTCCGAAATAAGGGGAAAAGGCGCACAAGGAAAAGTGCAAGTCAATAATTTTGTAAAAGAGCGCAAGCGCGTCATGATTTAATTTAAGGAGCGTTGGGCTCTCACCCGTGCAATTTGTAAATGTAGACGAGAGGTAGGAAGGAAGCTAGGAAGATAGGAGGACAATGGGAAAAAGGGCCTAGGCCACGGCCAGCCATGTAAAAAAGGGGATAAGGGGATGATCACCCAAAAGGGATTTAGGGTTTTGTATATAAAGTTGAAAAGTGAATGAGAAGCTCATTCTTTTGTGTGGCCAAAAGTGGGTCTCCTCTTCTTCTTCTTCTTCTTCTTCTTGCTTGCTTGAGCTTGTGCTTGAGAGAGGGAGTGTGAGAGTGTGAGGGAGTGAGTGTGTGAGGGTGAGGGACCGAGGAGGAGAAGCTCTACATCTTCTCCTCTCTTCTTCTCTTCTCTTCTCTTCTCTTCTCTTCTCTTGTTCACGGCGATGGAGCTTGGAGCGTGGACCTTGAGGATGGAGCTTGCTTGAAGCTCGCACTTGGATCATGGAGCTACCGAAGTGCGTGGGAGAGGAGATAACTCGATCGGCATGGAGGTAAGCTCACTACACCCGTAGATATGGATGGCGCGTCAGCTATGTGAGAGGTAGCCATTAGTGCTCGGCTTGGAACGCTTGAAACAATAAGCAGTCCGTGGGTCTTGGCGGTTGAGCAAAAGCTCCCACATTTTGGTTATGTTGCCAGGACCAATGGATTCAAGCCTTAAGCACTTGCACACTTCAAATCTAGCATTGAAGTAGGGTTTTCCCCGAACCGGTGCTTGAGGCAGATAGGTAGGAAGCGAGGGAGTTTGAAGAGGATCTCCTTAGCAAGTAGGTTTTTGTCGTTTTGGACTTGTAAAAGCATGTTGGAGTACGGTAGTTATTTGCTTTGTGATTTGGGTGCATTAGGGTAGGAAAAAACACAAAGAAAAAGAAGAAAAACAAGCATTAGGGTTTCTTCTGTCATAACAGGGCATGAGAGTTTGATTCGTTTGGCGATTTGCATTTTGGAGTTTATTGGTTATTCCAGGTATATACAACTCTTCCCCTCCATCCATAGCTTTGATGTAGAGGTGTGTATGACAAGCCGTGACCTAAATTGTGTGATTCGGGTGATTTATCATTGCTCCGACAAAAAACGCACCTCGCTTGGCGTGTCCAAGTGACGGCGATTCTGGGCCGAGTCCCAGAATCGGCCCTTGGACTGCTCGGCCATTTGGCCCTCGGCCCACTACCACTCGGACCACTTGACTCGGCCCACTGGACTCGGACATCCACCGCTCGGCCAGTCCGAATTGAGCATTCGGACCAACTTTGAAATTCAGCCCTCGGTCCACTTGACTCGGCCCACCTGATTCGGCCTACCTGACTCGGCCCTCGGCCCACTTGGCTCTCAGACAACCAGACTCGGATTGGCCAAATTTGACATTCGAACCAGTTACATTCGGCCCTTTCTACTCGACCCTCGGCCGGGCCGAATCAGGCACTTGGCCCCTGCAATTCGGACCTGTTGTAGAAATTTTCAAATTTTAACCTGAAGACAATGAAACTGACCGAGAGACCATATAAAGCCGAAACCATATCATAGATCGATTGTTGGGCTGAAACTTAGAGCAAGTAGTTCAAAATTTGGCTATAAACGGTCTTTCAAATCACATATGGCATTTACCGTAATGGCCCTGCGGGCCAGAGAGGACTGCCCCCGGACCCCTGCAAAGGGGGCTCTGCCGCCTCCGCACCTCCCCCAAGTAGGTTGGAGAGAAAACGCACGTCGTGACAAGTCCTCCACATTGGACCCTAGTGTAGTAATGGCTCTACACGAGCATGGATTCTCACTTGCAAAAGAGCAACCAAAAGCCCATACCTGAACAGAAAGAAATAGAGACCCTAGAACATCGATGGGCCAATCTAGCCAACAAGGGTAAAAAGGCCACACTGCAAAAACACATACGTGTTGCATTCGGACTGCATCTAGTCAAAGCAGAAAGCAACAACATCAAGCTACAATAGCGAAAATGACTAGATATGACAATCCTAACGATAGATGCTCCTTGAATAGCATTGCATGAACGATCCAAGACACCAGTGGAGAATCCACATCTGGTCGTGTAGTTGGGGACTCAAGGACATTTGTTAGACGGCTTAATTTTACAAGCAAAGACCCGAAAGATGAAGACATAGTACCACCTGCTTATCTTAGGGTCAAACTCAGTGCGAAAAGAGAGCATACTATCGATGCTTTGATTGATGAAGGAGCAGATTTTAATATCTTGACCTATGAAGCATGGACCCTACTAGGCCAACCTGAGCTCACACCGACTAATGCAACTCTTAGCCCTTACAGGGGACACCCACAAGCACTCATAGGGAAGTGCAAAATCCTTGGGACAATTGAAACTGAAAGCTTTCCTATCCTATTTCATGTTCCTCCAAATAGTGCTAATTGTTGGAAGGAAACCCTCCTAGGAAGACCCTTCAAAAGGGAAACCAAGTATGAGGCCGACTATGTAGCACAGAGGATACACTTTACACTACCGGGTGTGAGGATAGTCACAATTTTTAGCAAGGGTGACCTCATCGAACCTTGAGGGAAAGGCAAGGAAGGTGCTGATATAATAGCCAAGCCTACTAACGAGAGCAAGGACTTGTTGGAAGAGTTGATACAAGCACAGGTCAAACAACGAGAACCAGTGAGTGAGGCCATGCCTGAAATAAGAAGGTCAAGAGACAATGCCAAGGACAGGGTTTGGACTTATAAATATCATAGAAGGCCCCAAAAGAAGCCCAAGCCTTATAGACGAAGGCATCGATGGAGAGCCAATACAACACCGAGATAGATATCCAAAGCGTTGCTAAGTGCTCAAGGGTATTATGCAGGTAACCGATGGATTTGGGTACCAAAACCCCCTGCTAAACCTCCTTTGTTGATTGAAGGCCAGATCATATCAAGAGCAAAGAAGCGTAGGAGGAGATCAAAACGAAAAACCAAGTCTCGAGTCAAAAGCATTGGAGTGACGGAGCCCCTCACGATCGAAATCAAGAAACCAAACGGGACTAATCGGAGGATAGATCCTCAGCCTAGCGTGCTTGACAAGCACATATCAGATGTAATCGTTGAGGATACACAAAAGCCACTAGTTCCCAAGGAGCCTTTGATTCCCCAAGAGGATAGCAGGCATCATAGGCACAACATTGCTCATGGCAAGGTTAAATGTTCAACAAAGCAAATGGCACAATCGTCTAATAGCCTCGAGAAAATCATTCAGCCAGTGCCAAGTCCACCTAAGTGTCCTAGATCTCCTACACCCTCTTTTCCCAAACGGACACAGGAAGCACAACAGCAATTGTCAAGGGCGGCTGCTCAATCCCAACCTCTATCTCCATCTAAGCTTCCAAATGTCCAAGAGGTGGGACATGACACCATCCGTAGCTCTCGGCCCAAGGATATGCCTGTGCAACCTAATGTGACTAGATCAACTCATGCTGGATCTACACAGGTGAATGCTCAAAGGGCAACAAAAGACATGACCAACTTCTGATCGCCCTAGGGACTTAACATCGCAATCCACCAAGAGTAGCCAACCCATTGGACTAGCCGCTACTACTTCCAATCAGGGATTAGAGCAGTCACAACCCCTGGCCATGACAATGCCCCTTGCAGAATGTGTCCTTAGCAGTTCACCTGTGGAGGAGGTGCCACAACCAGCATCCTTGACAACTCCAGAACTTCCAAAGTTCTTAAAGCCTAAGATGGAGGAGTTAAACAGAAGGGAATTGGCTAAAGAGCTGGACTCTCCAAAAAGAGAGGCAATTGTACCCTCACAACCTAGCGAGGCTATTCAGCAGGCCATGGCTATACCCCATGAGGATACACTAGAGAAAGAGAATGCTGAGGCCTAGCCAAGCACATCAATGACTGGCCTAGTTCAAGGTCCCGAGTCTTCAAGGGATACACCTCGATTGCCTAAGAAAAAGAAGAGAAAAGAAAGAAAACAACAACGACAGTTGCAAGTGGCTGTAGACCCCAAGAAGATTGAAACCAAGAGTGCCGAAGAGCTAAGGAATAAAGCATCGAGACCATCCACCAATAAACCCATTGATGTCTCTCCTAATAGTGGTGAAACCTCAGACACATCCGTGTGCTCTGAAAAATCAAAGCAGCCATTACCATCAATGGTTGCTTTCAACACTCAATCCATCGACAATAGAAATCGCATTGACCAATCAAGAGTGGATACAATGCTGTCACAACAGGGTGACAAATTTATACCAGTCACATCCAAGGAGAACCATGACACAATAACAAAGCCTCAAGAGAAACATGGAAACCCCAAGAGCATAAGTAATCCTAGAGTTGACCAATCTTGCTCATCTAGGCCTGATCCCCCAGCTATGCTAAAGCCTAGGCAAACCCCTAGAACCTTGCATGAGATAGCAGCCGAGCAAGCCCTCATTGAGCATAGAAGTGTCATAGAATGCTTAACTGAGTTGGATGCTAAGCTCAAAGTGTTTGCACGTGTCTATGTCCTAGCAAACATGGGCGCATTCCCTAAAGAGCAGCTTGAAGAATACTTGCCATTTCCCCTATCCTGGGAAGAGCAAGAACATCTTAACGAGCACTATGATAGGCTCCCACATAAACGCATGCGACTCACCTCCGATAAGGAAGCCGATGAACTACGCTTAACTGTAACATTCAATTATGTGCTCTGCCAACCAAATCTCCTAGAGATAGAGCAGCTAAAGCGAAAATCAGAGGGTCAAGTCAATTTGAAAAATGTTGGTTTGAAAATTGTATTGCAATGGCCGAACTAGGAGCCCAGATTATGGTAGTCTCAGAGGAGCGATTGGCCAAATGGCGGTCTCAAAGAGACCGGAGGGCATGCAACCCTCATTACCGCCATAGGAAGCCCTGACCAACATCTCTGATGGTGTAGACAGGATACCGTCCCTTTCTATACACATTTTCACCTTTCCGGTCTATCCTTCCAAGGATGAGCCCTGTCCCACTCCATGACAACCAGTCCATGCAACTTAGCATAAGCCAAGATTTGCTCATGGTAGCTGGAGGCAAAACGAACATCATCATGGGGGTCATCCCTCTACAACAAACACTCCATGCCTCACCTCTCCCCTCCTCACCATATGCGCTTGATAACCCACTGTATAATCCCTTCCATGCGAATAGTTTTATCCTGCCTCAAGGCCTAATCCTTGGTTCGCATTTTGCAGGTCCCCCTACGATAGCCGACATGGAGCACCCATTGCAGATGGCTTGCAAGGACGCTATCTGCCGTCGAAGGAAGCATGTAGCACAAGCTCCTCTGCCGAAACGCTATGTACCTACCCTTAAAAGGTATGCAAACAAACGAGGCCCCAAGCAATATCACCCCGGATGTAGGCCAAAAAATCCCTAGTACAAGGGAATAGAAGCTCAAGGGAGCACATGGGGCATGTCAACACTGGTCGTGCAGGCTCCCACCAGACGCTCGAGCACAGGTGCTCAAAAGAGGAGAGGGCAGCTCGAGACAAGTAAGAATTTGATGCATTATTTAAAAGCATTCTGGAAACAGTTGCGGTCAGGGACTACACCATTCAGGTCCCAGTTGACATTTTCCCCGCCCAGCCTCACAGGACCCGCTCACCAGCACAGCCTCAATCGCCCAACCACCCAGACTCGCCCCACCTCGTACAAATAGAGTAGCCCCATATTGTATAAAAGGCTTATCAAATGCTACCTGGCCATGACTTTTTATCTTTAAATGGTTAACTGCTGACATGTTCCCCAATTGTACAAACTTTTCATATTTGTGTTTAATATATTTCACGTCTTTAGCAAAAGAAAAAGCTAATCAAGCACAGGTGATAAGTATCTAAGTCAATGCCATGGAATTCAGATAAGTGTTTTCTCCTTGCGTTGCACTGGTTTATTATAGTTGCAGCATGTGCCATGCATGTACTCTCATGAAGTGACAAGTGGATGCAGGATGACACAGGTTTTTGTGCGAAAGCGTTCAATACTCAAGACACTTCAAGACCACCAACCCCACGAAGAGCCACGACAAAGCCACGCTGCCCAAAGCAAAAATCACCCTGGCCGATCATCCACATCGCATGGCCCAAAGCATGATCATAACCACTATCTCTATCTGGGTTACACTCTACATCGAACACTCACAGCAGCTCTTACCTCAGTTGTACCAACATTGCACATTCCAAAGAGGGTTGCAAAATCTCAAGTGTATCTCCCCATCTCAACAACTGCTTCTCCAACAACGAGGCTAAGACACAATCATCCCTGTAATATCCATTTCCTGAGCCTTCGAAGCTTGATATTTCCTAACCCATTGAAAGACTGATAGCCTCAACATATTGCAATGGTTGTATTTAGGAAAGTCCAAAAAAAAAAAAGAGAAAGAAAAAAAAAAGAAGAGAAAGAAAGAAAGAAAGAAAAAAGCACAAGAAAAAGAAACAAAAAAGAAAATGGAAAAGGAAAAAAGAAAAGAAAAAGAAAAAAAATGAAAAGATACGAAGCACCCACAATCACAACACAACACCTAGGGGTCCTCAAATTAGGTACGTCCAATGACCTTGGTCGGCTGGCTCCGTCCCTAGTCCCCTAGCCCTTTAGCATCACCCACAATTGTTCAGGGCACATCAAGGGTAGGACATACCTAGGGAGCTTGTCTCTCCTATGGTTAGACTTGTCACCCTGACCCATTCGCACGATTCCCTCTTGCACTCTACCTTAATACCATTGCAATCAATTGTGGTAAGCACCGCACGAATGGCCATGAAAAGTACATTGTCCTCATCAAGCAAGTCCAATAGCTCCCAGCTACCGAAAGTGTGGTGTCCCTATGTTCAATTATGCTATGTCATGCAGTCACAATGCAAAGGATGTCTCATACACCTTCACGAGTACTTCTTCTCAACATGGACAACTTTGCTTCATCCACACATTGTTATAAGAAACCACATGGTCTTCTAGCTACGTAATATCTAAGTATGCACGAGTACTCACATAATATCTACACCAAAATATATACACAGTTTCGGTCCTCAAGTGCAGGACAATACTCTCATCTTGCTTAGAGTTTGGACATGTTCTGCCAAACTAATTGAACTATGTCTTGTGCACGATAGAGAAGACTAGCACTACCCTAGGGAAAGACCACCTATGAGAGGTTTTCAATTGCAAGTATTGAAGACTCCAATGAAAGTGTCATTCGCTCTTCATCGACACCTAACTCTAAATTATTATTCTTCACCATCCTGCAAGCCCGCCAAGAATCGTCATGTGCCAAACACTTGTGCTGGCCATCAATGCAATCCCCAACAACGAATAGCCCTACCACCAACTCCAACAACCCTACCACCAATCATCTAGGCCACCAACATGCCCCCAACGACCTTCCTCCACACCACCACCAACACTCCTCCACGGCAGCCACCAATGTCCCTTCCACCCACGTCTTCAGTGCATGCCAAAGCATGCTACCTACCATGGTGAGTGCCATGGGACTAGCACTCATCTAGGAGGGGGGTAATGTTAACTGTTAGATGAACAAGGTGGAACATCTGGAAAAGCTAAAGCAAAAGACAAAGGCCAAGGCAAAGTGAAACGGAAGACAAAGGCACGCCAAGAAAAATCTAGAAACACAAGAAGCACAAAAAAGTCCGAAATAAGGGAAAAAGGCGCACAACGAAAAGCGCAAGTCAATAATTTTGTAAAAGAGCACAGGCGCGTCATGATTTAATTTAAGGAGCGCCAGGCTCTCACCCGTGCAATTTGTAAATGTAGATAGGCAGTAGGAAGGAAGCTAGAAAGATAGGAGGACAATGGGAAAAAGGGCCTAGGCCACGGCCGGCCATGTAAAAAAGGGGATAAGGGGATGACCGCCCAAAAGGGATTTAGGGTTTTGTATATAAAGTTGAAAAGTGAATGAGAAGCTCATTCTTGTGTGTGGCCAAAAGTGGGTCTCCTCTTCTTCTTCTTCTTCTTCTTCTTCTTCTTCTTGCTTGCTTGAGCTTGTGCTTGAGAGAGGGAGTGTGAGAGTGTGAGGGAGTGAGTGTGTGAGGGTGAGGGACCGAGGAGGAGAAGCTCTCCATCTTCTCCTCTCTTCTTCTCTTGTCTTCTCTTCTCTTGTCTTGCTTGCGGCGATGGAGCTTGGAGCATGGACCTTGAGGATGGAGCTTGCTTGAAGCTCGCACTTGGATCATGGAGCTACCGGAGTGCGCGGGAGAGGAGATAACTCGATCGGCATGGAGGTAAGCTCACTACACCCGTAGATATGGATGGCGCGTCGGCTATGTGAGAGGTAGCCATTAGTGCTCGGCTTGGAACGCTTGAAACAATAAGCAGTCCGTGGGTCTTGGCGGTTGAGCAAAAGCTCCCACAGTTGGTCATGTTGAGTGTATGTTCTTGCTGCTACATACTTGGGGACATTCCTAACATAGTACTAAGTGGATTTTGGAGCTTCCATTGCTTGGAATTAGTTGTCACTTACTGTCATATAGTTATTTGGCTATGAATCATGGCTAGCAGCAGTGACAATCATCTTATGCATATCAAGAAGCTTGAAGGAGCACACAACTTTGCAGTTTGGCAAAAGTAGTGCTATAATATCTTTTTGCAGAAGAAGTAACCAAAGCCAATTAAAGTGAAGGGAATAAAACTAGCTGATGTAGAGTAGGACGACTGGGGTGACCTTCTGATGCCTTGCTGTTTAACATTGAAGGGTTGGATTTTGCTTATGACATTTGGAAGTGACTGGAAGAATTGTATTCCCAGAAGAGTGTTGCAAGCAAAGTCTACTGGCTAAAGAAACTCATGGATTTGTATATGAAAGAGGGTACTACAATGTCTACTCATCTTAGTGATTTTAACTCCATTTTTAGTCAGCTTGTCACTTTGAAGTTCAATATTGATGATGAGTTCAAAGCTACGTTCTTGCTTTGCACTCTGCCAGAGATCTGGGATACCTTCAGGACTACTATGAGCAATTCTAATGCTATGCTTTTGTATGTTGACGTAGAGAGTGCTCTGCTCATGGAAGAAATGAATCGGTAGAATAATGCATCCAGTAAGTCTTCCAATGCTTTGAATACTAGAGGCAGATCACATCAGAAAGGAAAATCTGATGGCAAGGGATGCAGTAAATCAAACTGTCACTAAAAGAATAAAGAATAAAGTGACGGTGACAGGTGCCCGCCACTTGCAGTGTACAGTGGCGAGTACTGTCAGTGTAGTAATACACAGGTGGCTAAGCAGAGGCGCCTTTACCCCCAACAACCTCCCACTTAAAGGTGAATCTGTCCCAGTGAGGAGTGAAAATATTAAAAAAAAGGTAGTACAATGTATACATGTATAACTAGATGAGGAAAAACGTCATCCCATCCAATGTCCATCAATCTCTTGAGGAAGGCAAAGCGCTCAATAGTGAGGATTTTCGTGAGCAGATTTGCAAGATTTCTGTCAGTGGAGATCTTAACAAGGTCAACAGACTTGTCCTCCACAACTCCATGTATGAAATGATACCTCACTTCAATGTGTTTCGTCTTCGCATGGAAGATCGGATTCTTGGCTAGCTGAATAGCACTCATAGAATCCAAATGCAACGTAGGTATAGTATCAATCCCAATGTCATGAACCAAACGACCCAACCACATGGCCTCCTTGCAAGCCTCAGTGGCTGCAACATACTCGGCCTCAGTGGTAGAGAGAGTTGTACACTTCTGAACCCTAGACATCCAAGAAACATCACCTCCACCATAGGTAAAGATATAGCCGGAAGTGGACTTTTTACTATCTGCATATCCTGCATAATCAGAGTATGTGTAGCCCACATCTCTTGTATCCTAACTACCATAGAAAATACGTATATCTACTATGTCCTTCAGGTATCTCATGATATCCTTTACAACATCCCAATGCTTTTTTCCAGGTGTAGCCATATAGCGTGCCACAATACCAACTGCAAAGGCAATATTTGGACAAGTGTCTATCATGGCATACATCAAACTGCCCACGGCTAGATGCATAAGGGATCTTGGCCATCTCGGCCCTCTGCTCATCCATCTACTGCGAACAATTGGCCTATGAAACCTTCACATAAGAAGGTAATGGATAGCCAATAGGCATTACGTCCTGCATGCGAAAACGCTCAGGGACTTTATGAATGTACTCCCTCTGTGAGAGGTAGAGTAGTCCCTGATGCCTGTCGTGCTTAATGTGCATACCAAGAATGTGAGAGGCTTATCCCAAATCCTTCATCTCAAAGCTCTTCTTCAACTGATATTTAAGAGCATCTGGCTCATCATGAGCTTTCCCTACTATCAGCATATCATCCACATAAAGTACCAAAATAAGCAATGAGCCATCACGAGCTTTCTTCGCGTAAAGACACAGATCCATAGCACTTCTGTTGTAGCCCTGTGACTGTATAAAGGCATCAAACTTATGATACATTTCCCTCGGTGCCTGCTTCAAGTCATAAAGACTTTTCTTCAACTTGCACGCTAGGTGCTCCCTGCCAGGTTCTGCAAAGCCCTTAGACTGCTCCATGTATATCTCATCATGCAAATCCCCATGCAAGAATGCAGTCTTGACATCCATCTGGTACAAGTCCAAGTCAAGATGCGCGACTAAGGCCAAAACCAAGCATAGGTTGGTCATCTTGACCACATGAGAAAAGACTTCATCAAAGTCAACTCCATGCTCCTATTTAAAACCCTTAGTGACAAGTCTTTCCTTATAAGCCGGCTTGGGGTTTCTAGGGGTACTTTTCAGCTTATACACCCATTTGCATGGCAAAGCCTTCTTGCCCTGAGGCAGTGCAACCAAATCCCAAGTCATATTCTTGTGCAAGGAGTCTATCTCAAACTGCATAGCCCTCTCCCAGGAGTGACTGTCACCCCTGCGCATAGCCTCATCATAGGTGAGAGGCTCTCATGCATCTGTAGCCAAGACATAATGCATCAAGGGCTCAAATCTATTAGGTGGACATCTATCTCTAGTAGACCATCTCACTACAAGCTCTGTGGCCGGTCCAACACCCTGGCCATCTGTATCAACTGTTGTTGGCAAGCTATTCGATTGGTTGTGCAAGAACACGTGGCTCCTCCTGGAATATAACCCTACGTATCTCTACCACCTTCTCAGGCTGCCTATGCATCTTGTCTTCATGGAAGACTACATCATGGCTACGGATGACTTTTCGCACTTGCGGATCCCAGAGAGGCGATAACCCATCTCGCATGCATCCCCATAGCCAAGGAAAATGCATTTGACACTCTTAGGATCCAACTTAGTATGCTTGTCTTTAGGCACATGGCAGAATGCCTCACATCCAAAGACACATAGATGCGCATAAGAGGTTTCCTAGTCCATACCTCCTCTGCAACTTGAAAATCCAAACCACTACAAGGTGATCTATTTATGACATGCATAGTTGTACTGACTACCTCAGCCCAAAAGCTTTGTGGTAAGCCTGCATGGCTAAGCATACTGCGTACACACTCCTGGATGGTTCTATTCATCCGCTCAGCCAAACCATTTTGGGGTGGGTTATAGGGGGCGGTCAATTGACACTTAATACCCCTCTCATCACATAGTTTCTCAAAAGCACGTGACACATATTCTCCCCCATTTTCAGTTCTAAGGCATTTCAACCTATGTCCAGTCTAGTTTTCAACAAATGCAAGCCATCTCTGAAATACAGTCGAGACATCAGACTTAAGCTTAATGGGATAAGCCCAGACTTTACACAAAAAATCGTCAATGAACGTCACAAAATACTTTGCACAACCCATAGACTGACAGGGCATGGGCCCACAGACATCCGAATGTACCAATGCCAAGGGCTCACTCATGTGTGTCCTACCAAACTTCTTATGTGTATTCCTAGTCTGTCTACCATAAAGACAATGCTCACATAAATCAAAACATGCATAGTCAAGGGACGGTAAGTACTGCAAACCAAAAAGCATTTTCATTTCCTTCAAGGGCATACGGCCCAAACAATCATACCAAAGAGATACATGTGGGATGAAACCCACTGACAAAACATGGTCAATAGAGGACCCATCAACTACAAGAGGATAGAGGTTGCCAGCTTTGGCACCTCTAGCAAGCACAAGTCTGCCACAGGTGATATTCCAATCAGAATCCCCAAATGAAACATGAAACCCAGCATCATCAAGCTGCTTTGCAGACATAAGACTGCGTGTAAGTGCATGTACATGATGTACATCCTGTAACAGAAAAGTATTTCCAGTAGAGAACTGCAGCCGTACATCCCTAATGCCAACAATAGCAAGTGACCTGCCATCACCCAAGTGAATTGGACCAGAGACAGTGTGGTAGGAGTGGAACCACTCACGGCATGGTGTAACATGAAATGAAGCACCAGAATCCAAAAGCCAGCATTGCGCATACATAGGGTGAACATCTGTCAATGACGTAGCATCACAAGAACTAGATGCAAGTATGTACTCCTCATCAAAGTCATCAGTCCACACTCATCAGAGTCATCAGTCTGCATGACAATTATCTCCTCAATTTTCACACTGGATTTCGCAAGAATAATGCTGTGATGATCAGAGGACTTTTCTTATACTTTGTCTTTCCCCTTCTCTTTGTGCTTCTCATTGTGCAACTCATGACATTGTGGGCGTATATGTCCCTTTTTTCCGCAATGATGACATGTCACATTAGCATTTCTCCCACAAGACTTGCTGCACGACTTACCATGTGACTTAGACCTAAATTTCTGCGAGTCTCTGCCATGGCCATTCCCACTGTCATTCTTGCCATTACCATCTCTGCCTCTAACAGTCAAAGCATGCGACACATGAGAGGCATCCAAGTTCTTACGGTTGATCTCTTCCTGCAAAAGAGCACTCTCTACATCAGGCAAGTTCAAAATAGTAGCAGGAGCACATAAGGCAATGCGGAATACATCCCATGACTCACCTAGAGTCCCAAGAAAAAACAATGGAGTAATCTCATCATTAAAGGTAATACCCTGCGAAGTCAAGTTCTTGAGGCATTGTCATATTCTCCTTCATGCGCAGGTCCATAAGCTAATTTAGCCAATACATTTGACTTGCTGGACTTTTCTTGTCATAGAGGTTCTTAATATTATCCCAAAGCTGCCAAGCACTCTGTGTTTCCTCAACCACATTGTAATGCACATGTTCAGTGAGAGACAAGATGAGGGTGGACTTGCATAACTCATCAAGCTCATCCCATTCGTCATCATCAATCATAGTTTCAGGCTGCTCACCATGCATCCTTATTGTCTTTATCTGCAATTTTTGCACCAATACCTGCCAAACTTGGCTCTTCCAATAAGCATAATTCATACCATCAAGCTTAGTGATGTTGAAGATAGCACTGTCAGTGGAAGAAAAACCCATGATGCAGTCCAAAATAGTGCAGACATTTCAAAACTACTTGCTGTTTTTTGTTGTAAAGAGTCAAAAATACCACCAAAACCAAGGCAAAATGACCATGAACTGATGGCTAATGATGCTACCCACCAAGTACAATCAAAAGTACATAAAATCAAGATGATTCAACATGAGAATTCCACATCAGTCCATTCATAACTACTTGATGTAATAAATTACAGCCAGGTACAATGAGAGCAAACTGTAGGCAAAATCAATGCACCAAGTCAACCATTGGCTGTCAAAGCATAACCAGCATCAAGTGGGCATAAATCAGCATATGACAGTCATACAGGCATCGAGCAAACACCCAAGCATATCAAACGAATCCAACAGTAAGTCGGCACACCCCCTGTATAATAGGGCAAAGTGTACACAAGATTGGCAAGACCTGACACAAAGAGGTGTATGCTCAGGGAGTGCGAAGCCCAAATCAGCCCAAGTACATGTATGTGGACAACGGCATATCAACCATGCAATATCCAAGTGAAGAAGATCCCAGTCTCAAAAGACTCAAAGCTCAATAGCATAAACCACATGCTCAATGTCTGTCAAACATACAACAATACTCCCACTAGCACAAAATCCATATGGATCAAGCCAAGAAGCTCAAGAAGGGTATATGAGAGCACCAGTGACAAAAGATCCAAGACTAAACATCAATAAGACGTCGTGAGTATATAGGCTCTGTAGCCTCCAATTAGAGCATCCATAGACATCAACTATATCCCAAATACAACTCTGACAAGCCAAGAAATATCCCAAGTAAGTTTCCAGAAGCCAGATGCAAGCCAAGACAAGGCACTAGTAGCAATCGGCTCCAAACAATGTAAATAGCATGTAGTAGTGGCATAGGCCAAGCATGTCAAGACCGGTCAGACATAGGTAACATGCATGCCATATGTACATCCAAGACGGAGCATCAAATTCATTCCAAGGCTGAGCTCAAGCTCAAATGAAGATCCGGAACCAAAGACAAGCTCGATGTCATACCCTGAAGGTCAATACTTCATTGCATATCCCAAAGACATAGCCTGAAACCAATAGGCATAATCAAACTAGAGGTAAAATAACATGTCAACCAAGGTAGCATAAATCCCAACCAACAACGAAGTTTCCGCATCCAAATCAAGGCTCAATAGCTCTCAAATAGCATATCCGAACATGAACCATGATGACCAAGCATCAATACATCCAACATGACACCCGAATGTCAACAAAGAGCATTATGCATAAGCCGTCCCTGATAAAACCTTACTGCCCAAACAATGTACAGCAATAAATCCCTACATAAATCAAGCTATGGAAGCTCAAATCAAGTCCCAAATCATCTCAAAAAATTGGGCAAACATCCCCAAAGTATCTAGGCATCAAATACCAAGCCTTGGGAGCATCACATAAGCTAAGAGCATGGCATTTTCTTACTATAAATCAACTCAGATCTATTGCAAAAAATATTGTGATTAGAATTTGGCAGATCTACCATCACCATTGCATCCGAGCGTGCCAAAACCCCAAGTTAGACTTTTATCTTGCCTAAATCGGGTTCCGAATGCCCGAGATATAGGAAAAAATGGGATTTTTGAGCTAGATTTTGAAACGTGCGCAAAAAAAACATGAGCTGACTATAATCTTACCTTTGGGGGGGGGGGGGGGGAAGCCATGGCTTGCATTGAAGCTCCAAGCTCTAGGTCTTCAATCCGGGCTGAAGTAATGCCGGACCAAGCTCCATGATCAAGCTCTAATCCAAAGCTCTGATACCAATTGAAAGGTGAGAATGATCGAAGCTTGCTTGGAAGTGAGCTATGGTGGAGAGCAAGAGCAAGAAGAGAGAGAGAGACAAATGGGAACTCCAATAGTCACAATGTGTGATTGGGCCTTCCTTTATTCAAACTGTCACTAAAAGAATAAAGAATAAAGTGACATTGATGAGCACCCACCACCTGCAGTATACAATGCCGGGTACTGTCAATGTAATAATACATGTGTGGCTAGGCAGAGGCGTCTTTACCCCCAACAGACAAAACCTGGCAAGAAGCATTGGAAAGCAATAAAATGTATTATGAGATACCTCAAGGGCACAAAGGATTTGTGCATCTGCTTTGGTAAGAAAAAGACATTTGTCGTTGGCTTTACAAATGCAGACTATGTTGGATGTGGACTGCAGGAAGTCCACTACAGGGTATGTGTTTAACTTCATAGGGGAATCTATCTCTTAGATATCCATGCTGCAGAAGTGTGTTGCACTGTCTACTACGGAGGCAGAGTATGTGGCTGCCACTGAGGCATGCAAACAAGCCTTATGGCTGTCACGTTTGGTTTTGTTGAGCTTGAGATTACTGAGGTTCATGTTCTCCACTATGAGTCAGAGTGCTATCATGTTAGCACGGAACTCTATCTTTCATGCAAAGACAAAACACATACATGTGAAGTATTATTTCATTAAAGAGGTACTTGACAACAAGAGCATTGAGATGGTCAAGGTGCACACTGATGATAACCCTGTAGACCTTCTCACGAAAGGTCTTCCAGCAGAGAGGTTTGCCCATTGCTGACGGTTAGGTATAGTCTCTTCAACTTTGTACATACTTAGACTTAGTTGATTCTTTTCCTCTATCTTTGGGCACATTGCCTTTAGGGGGGAGGCTATTGGGATAAAGGGCAGTGCTCGTGTCCACTCATAAGGGCCGGGCTATACATAGTATATATACCTATCTAAAACATTATTGAGGTATACTCTTCAATACCACAAATCTTGTGTTTCTATCTCGTCTCTCTCTCAACCTGCATCTCTACAGAAGCTCCATTTCAGCTAACTCAACATCCAGGATGATACCATGTTTTGCGTGCAATGCAATTGTGTATGATTTATAGTACTCGAACAAGTTTATTCATCAACAACCAACATTGTGAAGGTAAGAAAACATGTCTTTTCATGTGTTTTCTCTAAACTAAGATTGTTGCATTACCTAGGGCCAGCACCGAGTATTCTCTACTACTACTAGACCCTCTTAATTTCAAACCACATAAGTCCTATATGTTATGCATAAGAAAAACATCAGAATTCACTGTATTATAAGCACTTAACACCCCCTTCTCCCTACTACTTAAGATTGTGCATTCAGTGGTAGGTTTAGAGAGTGGTTTTTATGTATTTTTCCTTCATAAAAGAAATAAAAACCCACTTTAACATAGAGATAGGGCTAGCTAAACCTCATGCCTCACCATATATTCACAAGTACAAATGTTATTTTTTTCTATTTTTTGGATGTAAAAAAACCTACTTTTTCCATTGTTATTTTTTACTATTTATTTATGGATAAATATCAATATTTTTTATTTAATATTTTAGACTAATTGATTTTACTGAGAGTTATTTTTCTATCATATTCTATCCCATCATACACAAGCACTATATGCACAACAAAACCCCAAAACCGCATGATTTCCCTTAAATTGCAATGTTGCGGGTTTTGCGTGTTTACAAAGAAATTATTAGGTGACTGCTTTTTCTTTATTTTTTAACATTTTTTATAAATCAGAGCATTGGCAACCAAATGCAACCATTTCCAACCAAAATGTATCATAAAGCAATAAAATATGCCACTGACATATAAAACTACATCTTATGACGTACATATCTCGTGATTGGAGGCCCGCTGACATTTTCCAACAACCATTGACAATCCTTCCAACCTCTATGCTCCTTTACATTCCAGCATCATCCCACGATCAAAATCTCTCTTCTCAGCCCATCCCCTTTTCTCTAATAGAATCAACCATGGAAACACACGAGAGAGAGAGAGAGAGAGAGAGAGAGAGAGAGAGAGAGAGAGAGAGAGAGAGAGAGAGAGAGAGAGGAGAGAGGAGAGAGGAGAGAAAAATACTGAAAATCAAAATTTTAATTCCCTTCATGAAAATCTACATGCTCACAACCAAATTGAAGCCCTTGAGGAGTAGATCACAGATGTGCAATCATCTCTTGATGATTCCCAACATTGGAGAGGCATCAAATCCCACAAATTTGGGGTGCAAAAAAATTTTGTAGCCCCTCCCTGCCCATGACTAAAAATTTTCATGTTTTTTAATCATTAATATTTCACTTCATTTATTAAATATCTGGTTCACACTTTGGGTGTTCACACTACCCCTAGCAAGTGGATTTTTACATTTTGGAGGGGCAAAAGAGCTTCGATTTGAGTTCTGTCTAGACAGCCAACTTTGTAGTGTCATCAACCTCGCCTCTATCACACACTTTCTAGCTCCCAAAAAATCACATAGCTACTTTAGAACGTCAAAACCTTGCGAGGATTAAATGGGGAGTCAAACGAACTCCGATCGACAAACTGAGACTTGCATTGCGTTCCTATCATTGAACTCATCTAGGAAAATTCTAGCTCATTAGTCCGCAAGCATTTCATTTTGCATAAAAATTTGATCTTTTACGCCTCCCAAGCCACTTTTCCACTTCAAAAATGGGCTCCAAAATCTAGCTCTCAAGATATCATGCTCACCATACAGTGCTTAGTAAGCTATGCAAGATACAATTTCACATGTACCCTACAATATCATGTATGCCTTCCAAGTATTAATTAGAAAAATCTTTGAGCATTGAGCCATAGACATATGATGGACTATCTCAAGTATCCTCACACTTTAGGAGATTGTTAAAGACTTCCTCATTGAATTTTTTGGAGACACATATTTTCTTGCAACCCATGCCCAGACAGTCATGCCCAAAGATTTCCACAACTTGTGCCACTTGGAACTTTAGTATGAGAGGCTTCTAAGTCTTGTGGAGATCTCAGACCATCACATGTTGAAACTTCTTCCCATTTCCCATGCTCACTGATAATGAGGTAGGTCGAGATCACCTATCACCCATGAGAGGAACCATGCTCATAAAATGAGAATAATTAGTGACCCTAAGCCATCCTCGTCGGCCCCAAACCAAGGAGCACCAGATCAAGCTCCAATAGGCCGAGCTCGAACCCCACCAAATTGAGCCCCTGCCCGAAGCTCCACTAGCCTCAAACTTTGAAGCAAAAGAAAAAGGAAGGATATACAAGTATCAGACCTTCATCATCTATTCATTTGATTACTTCATGACCCTTAGAAGTCAAAGGACCACATGATACCCATAAATTTGAAAGTCTAATAAGAAGTTGAAGAATTGGGGCTTGAATGCATGGGAATCATTAAAGAGAATCCAAACTCAAGGGTGACCTCTTAATAATACTTCAAGCTCGTAAAGTCTCTCAAGGGAAATCACATCCAACTTGTAAATTACAAAGGACTCCTAGGTGCTTCATAAATTTCTTTCTTCTATTGATCATTACTTCTTTTGTTCAAGTCATAAATGGGTTTGATTGTATTTGGTTCTATTAAGATGAGATATGAACCTTAGTTTAGACTCATAAAAATATGTAAGTCAAAATATAATTGCATAGTAATGATGGGGGAGGGTGATGGTATAGGAGGTTTCTTGGGTTTAGGAATATGAAGGGAACAAAGGGTTACTTTCTTGTTAGGATTAACTTGATCAAGGCACAAAATGATCTAAAACCACCATTCATAAATATATGTGCAAAAGGTAAGCCTTTAAAGGCCCTAGGTATTAAGCCTTATGGAAATATTGCACTCTTGAGAAGAGTAGCATAGTTGGATTACTCGGTAAGATTAAACTAGATGTAATGGTAGATACCTTGCAAGTTTATAAGATAGTTATGGATAGGTTGTGCATGATAAAGCATTGAATCGATTAGGGAAAATTTTGTGGTGTAAAAGAAAGGCTAGTGATGTATTATTTTAAGTTGTGGCCTAAGGAGAGTGGCATGTGTCACTTTTTATGAGTACATTCTAAGGAGAAATAAGTTGTGTGGATTGTGTCTTCTTTGTGAAGTTGAACGACATCATTTTGGATGTTAAATTGGTCTTTTCTAAGATAGGGATTATTGCTACGGTGTTCCTAGCCAAGGATAAGTTGGTTGACCCTTATAAAATATTCAATGTGATTGTTTTGTTGATGCTATGGAAAAGGAATGTTTTTCTAGCTCTTAATGATATGTTGACTGCCTTGGTTATGTATTTTGAAAAAGTGACTTGATGCGCTCATGGATGGAAATTCTATTACACACTAGGCCCTCCCCCAAGGCTAATGGCAGGAGTGCTTCACCAAGGGGCTCATTTGACCATGTTGGAGGCTAGGACCGGCCCAGATGAGAGAGATAGCACGTTGGGCTAGGAGGTGACAAGGGTGCCAGGGGGCTCTAGCCACCATAAATCCCTTGGGCCTATCAAGGACCATAGACCTAATCCCTCTACGAGCCTAGGATAAACTTCTTGGAAGGCCTTGATACTAGATAGGGGGGCTAATCAATGGATCGTGTGCCATGAGATTTGGACATAGTCCTAAATTAAGGGACGACATGCCAAAGTGGCATTGCACCTTGGAGAAGGCATAGGATAAATGCATTGATTTGCAGCTGATTTCAAAGGATTGTTTGACATTGTCTTTGTGTCTATGACAATAAATTATGTAAAGGAAGTGGTGTCTAATAGCTAATTAAGGATGTTGTCTATGTATTTCAAACATAAATGTGTTAGAATAATTAAATAACTAGAAGACACCATCAAGAAAAGCAAGAGGATGGAACCCCCAATAGGTCTACCGTCCTACGAAGAGATGGTCTCAATGACATGAGATTTTTTCTTTAGGACACTAGAATTAGGAAAATGACAAATTATTAACCACCTAACGTGTCTTCTTAGACACTGATCAATGTCGTTTTAGGGAATCCTAGTCATCAAGACTATACTCTACATGTAGAGAGGTCAACATATATCACTTCCCCTTGTTTCTCACTCTCTATGAACCAAATGTGGCATTGATCTACTTTGCTTCAAGTTGACTTGCGAATGCAATGGCTCAAAGACTAATACTAGATAAGTTGTAAGGGGACCTTAGCATCAAATCAAGAACTTAAATTTAGGTTAATCCTTATGGGTTACGATCGAAATCCTCCATTGTAAAGTAGACTCAAGTCATCCTAAGTGACAAACCTATGTTATTCCAAGGAGTATCGGGTGACGTCACTTAAGGAGATGCATGGTGTTTGAGATGGATGTCTCTTGTGAGCTAAGTGTAGAGATTGACATAGTCAATGGGAAAGACAATAAGGCTAGGTTAGAAGACGATGTTGTAATAGGTGTAGGACATGCCTCATTGGAAGATCTTGGAGGCAGAGAAGCCATCCTCCTTCTCCACTGCCAACAAGCCATTCTCCATCGATACACTCTCTCAAGGGAAGAGACAAATCACAACAGCAACAAGCTCTTGAGTCAATGGTTACAATCATTCCTATAACATTTATGACTAGCCTACATGAAGGAGAAGAAGAGGAATTGATTGATTGTGCCCTATTAACTGTATAGATGCAGCTGCCAATCCTCAAATTTAAAAATAAAAATAAAAAATATTTATCTATTTTAGCATCAATGAATATTAGAATGAGAAACCTTAAAATCTCTAGGGATTGCCAAATGGCACTCGCTCAACCCCCCCTTTCCAAAGAAAAAAAACATCTCTTTGCTTGCAATATATATGTATACATATACACACACGCATGCACATGCACATGCACATGTAGACACATATCTTTTTTTTTGGTAATTAAGTGAATACCCTAGTGGTGAACCACTTATTTTATTACTCCACTAACCTAAGTTCAAATCTACCTTTTTCTACACCTATACTAAATGATCATGCGAAATGTAGGAGTTGAATCCAATACCTTCTAATCACCATCACATTTTAACTTAACCAAAAAAGCTACATCCATTTGTGCCTCTCTCTCTCTCTCTCTCTCTCTCTCTCTATATATATATATATATATATATATATATATATATATATATATATATATATATATATATATATATATATGCAAGCTCGAATAGATGTGATTGTGCACAAGATGGCGTGTTTCAAAAGGGTGAGGTGTTGGGTGTGATTGTGAGTTTGGTGATGAGCGTGTAGCATGTGTGGTAATATGCCCAATGATGGGCATGCATGTAGGGGGACCAAGGGGCTAGATAAGAAAGTTTTAGAGAGAGAGACACTTTTTTTGGGAGGGATGGTGTGGACGGAGAGCGCTCAAGAGAAAGAGGGAGGTGTTAGCCTACCTTATTTTGTCAATCTATCATCTCCCACTTATGAGCCCTACTTTAAGTATGTTAGGGACATTTTGGGGCTCAGATTGTGCCTTTTTTCCCAGTGGTGTGTTTGTCAATTATGATGTCCTCCTAGATGATTTTTAGTCCCCCGAGGGTGACTAGGTTTTGTTCTCGAATGCCTGGATGTAATGTTAGCATTTTTTTGCATTATTGTATTGATTTCGACTGCATTAAATGCAATCGACTAGTTTTACTAAAATTTAGCTGGATAGTTAATCACTTAGTTAGGTCAATAATTTTCTTGTCTTATAGGTGCTCCATTAGGTGGTTGCAATCTTCTCCATCTCCATCGTGGACAACAAGCTATATACTGGTTGTCTTCATCACTATCACCATCTCTATCATTGTCGAAGGTGTTGTCATCATTATTCATCCTAATGCAATCTATCCTAGTGCATGCTTGTAATTGAAGACAATGGCAAAAGAATGGAAGAAGCTTGCATCTTTGTATCATCAAAAAACGTTTACCCATAAGATTTCTTTTGAGAAGGAACTTCAAATGCTCAATGCTAATGACTCTCCTTCCATGAAGGATCACATCAACAAACTAGAGGACACTAGGGATGAGCTTGCATCCCTTTGGAGGACTATATCTTTAGAGGATACATCAATGATTCTCTTAACTTAGTTGCCATCTCCAAAGTTCCATGTGCCGCTATGATGGTCTTCTAACATTGAGGACCCGAGACTCTTTTTTGGGAGGAGCTTGCCTTGATAGTGTTGGAGCATTATGAGCAGCTTCAAGAGATTGGTGCCACTGGATTTAATTCCACAAAAGCTTTTATAGCAGGTTTAGGTGATGGGAAGCAAAAGGTGAAGCCAAAGGCAAAGGAATAGGATGACAAGAAACAAAACATGAAGGATAATAAGAAGAATCCCAAGTGTGAAGGACGATATGGGAATTTCCAACCAATTCACGTACAAAATGATATCTCATATCAATACGGTGGAGTTTAATACTTAATTTTGGGCCTTGAATGACAGAGATTGATACTTTATTGTTGGTGAAGATTGGAATTTGCTGAGAGTGATACCCAAAACTGATGTCTTCCAAGAGTTTCTTCGGATAAATTATTTCCTGGGTAGCCATGCTGCATGTCACATATTCGGCTTCAATAGTAGAGAGTGATACGAAGTGTTATTGTTTGGTGCTCCAAGAGATGGGACCTCCTGCTAGAGTAATGATAAAACTAGTGAGAGATCTTCAAGTAGCAAGGTCACCACCCCAATCTACATCAGTGGGAAGGGCACTCATCTAGAGGAGAAGTGTTGGCAAAAGTACCCCCATTTGAAGCCTAAGGAGGGGTCTAGGGATTTGAAGGATACCCTAGTCACCATTGAGTTCGACTTTGTGCACATGTTTGAGGAGGAGGATATTGCTCTTGCTTCTTCCTCTATAGAGAGGGGGCTTCTTCCCACATGACCTATTGACAAGATTGGCTTTAGGATATGAGTTTGAGAGGGTGATCCATCACCATTGGTGACAATTATTCCATATCCATTCAGGGATTTGGACCATTCCCATATTGTTGGATTGGCAATATTCTTTAGTCAAAGTTCTTTACGTATAAGATTTGGATATTAACCTATTGTTTGTTCATGGTCTTACACAGTTAAGTGCATGTGTTGTGTTAACCTAGGGAGCAATGACTATGGAGACTGCTTCTACATGTTCTACATGAGCAATTCTTTGGAGAAGTACATAAGAGGGTGGGCTTTATACACTCATAGCCCTTCCCACAAGCTAGGATTGCTTTAGCATGCCTGATATGGGCATCTCAACTTTGATGCTATCAAGCAAGCTTCTTGGAAGAACATGGTTGAGGGACTTTCCACAATTTCCCTCCCATTTACATACTTGGCCCCATATACTTGAGAGGCAAGCAACATAGGCAGCCTCATCCATAGGTTGCCTCTCGTCAGGCTTCTACACCACTAGAGTTGATCCACACCAACGTATGTAGTCGTATCTCCATGGCCTTCCTCCTTTTAGGAAGGCCAAATATTTGATATTGATTGTTGACAACTTTAGTCATTATGTATGGCCTTATTTTTTGGAGTACAAGAGCAAGGCATACTCCAACTTTTGTGATTGGAAGGTGTTTGTGGAAATCCAAATGTCTTTCAAGGTTCAGCATATTCGAGCAGACTAAGATGACAAGTTTTGTTCTAACATTTTTTTCCAAGTTTCGCATGTATAACGATATTCAAATGGAGTTCTCCCTGTCAAACACACCATTTGAGAATGGTGTGGTGGAGCTTGCCAATCGGACAATTTGGAGATGGCCCAATTGATGCTAGAGCATAGGGATCTTTCTCACGTGATCTTTGATGAGGTCTCGGTGGTCTTGTTGATGGTTCTTCTATTAGGTGGTCCTCCATCTTTGCTTAAAAAGTCCCCCCCCCCCCCCCCCCCCCCCCCCCAACCTCCCCCCTCTTGCCATCAACCCCTCCTCTACCTTCCAAGTTACCCATTTTCCCTTCTTCTTTGTCTGCCTCCTTCCTCTCCACTTGCTTCCCTTCCTCCTTTGGCAGCTCCTTCTTCTTCTACTACTTCATCTTCAAGTATTCCTAATCTATCCCCATTTCTTTTGGGGGTATTGAGCCATCAAAAGGGGAGCCTTTCTCTTCAAATGAGGGGCATTTTCCTTCAACGAGTGCTTTACATGTACTCGAGGCTACTCAATCTCCTTCACAACAAGACGAGCCTATCACCATTCCACAGTGATATTGGAAGCTTATGTGGGATTCAGGTGTTTCCCATTTTCTTACTACACCTCTCGACCCACCTAGATCATCTAGATTGCAAGTCTAGTAGGACACTTCCCTCCATGTGAACTACGCCCTTATGTCACCATTGGAATGTTTTTCATATGGACGTAAATTTTTCCTTTCTAAATGGCATCTTGGAGGAGGAGATTTATGTCTCATAGCCTCTTGGATTTCTTGTGCAGTGCAAGGAGGACCATGTTTACAAGTTGTGGAAGGCCCTCTATGGTTTGGAGCTCGGTTTGAAGCAAGCTCCTCGAGCTTGGTACCAAAGGATTGATCAATTCTTCTTATAGAGTGGCTCCCATTGATTAGATCATGACCCCAACCTTTACTATAACGTTGAGGGTGACAAGTGTGTGCTTTTTAGCTTGTATCTGGATGACTTGATTATCACAAGGAGTGACTCATAGCAGGTTGATCAGACTAAGAAGATCTTGAGGCAAGAGTTCAACATGACAATCTAGGGATCCTACACTTCTTCCTTGGCTTGGAGATCTATCAAATGGCACATGGCATCTTCATATCCTAGCATAGATATATTTCGAGTTACTTTTGGAGTTTTGTATGGCCGAGTATCAACCTATTTCTTGTTGCCTAGACCCAAAGTCCAAGCTTTTGATGACTGGTGATCCCCTTCTAAATGCTATTCGATACATGTGCCTTGTTGGGTTGTTGATTTGGCTGATTCACATTCGATTAAATATTTCCTTTGTGGTGGCATTCTTTTATTCTCTAATGAAGACTCTTATTCATGCTCACTTGAGAGTCGCTTTGCGCATTCTACACTATGTATAGGGGACTCAATCCTATAGGATCATGTACAGAGAGGGGGTCACTCTTTCTAGTTGGAGTTACTTAAACTGGATAGGTGATGTGGATTCGAGACAATCTACTACATTTTATGCTTTATACCTTGGATCAAGAGCTATCTTGTGGAGTAGTAAGAAGCAATCTATTGTGGTGCTCTCTTCTAGACAATGCTCTTTGTTTCACAACTATGTAGAAAATTTGGCTCGTAGAGATTGGCTTTCCACAAATAGGTCCAGTCAAGTACGTGTGGATAACCAAAGTACTTAGCTCTGGCTAGTGGTCTACTATCCTATAGTGAACAATATGGTGGATCTCTTCATGAAGCCTTTACACGAGGCTTCTATGCTTAGTCACATGATATTTTTGGGTCTTCAAACTCTCCCAAGATTTGTGAGGCCTATTTTTTTTTACCACTCTTTCATTTCCTAGTTGTGAACCCTAGTTAGAGTCTAACAAGGACACTTTGGAGCTCTAATTGTGTCTTTCTTTCTAGACTCGGTATGTTTGCCAATTATGTTGCCTTGTCGAATGATTTCTCACCCCGCAAGGTGATTACGTTTTGTCCGCGATTGCCTGAATGCCATGCCAACATTTTTTGCATTAGTTTGTCACTGCCAATTGCATTAAATGAGTCATCTAGCATCAAGTCAACCAATTTTATTGATTTTTAGCTATATACAGTTGGTCACTTAGTTGGGTAGGCATTCACTTGTTTGTCTCACTAATGTTGTCAAGTGACTACAATCTTCTCAGTAGTGCTCCATCAAGTGGCTATAGTCATCCATCTCTGTCGTGGAAAGTAGGCTGCATACTCTTCATCTCCGTCAACCTCATATCGATTAAAGCAAAATCGAAAGTAGGCTCCAAATGGTCCCACAATATTTCCCATCTCCATCAACCTCATATTGATATCGAAAGTAGGCTCCAAATGGTCCCACAATATACCCCATGAGCATCAATTAAAGCAAAATCATATTGATTTTGCTCACATAAATTGTTAGCAAGGCCGAATTCCTAAAACTTAGATACAACCTTCTTTTACCTTCCACTCAATTTTCTAAATACTTTCCTTCTTTTTCTTCTTGATTCTATCTTTGCTTTTACTTCGAGGTTTCATTTTGTCAACTAGTGGCCTTAACAATCCAACTCGTGTGTTAGAATCTAGTTGCTTTTCCCTTAGAAAACTCAAAAAACATACATGTGGAGGCTTGAGGATTGTCAATGTCACAATAGGCACACTTTCATCTACTTGAAGAGAGAGTGTTGATGTGCATTGTGGAGTTAAGATGGATATGAGCTAGGAGTTATTCAATCCCCTCGCATGAAATTGGTCACCTTTCCATTGAGTAAAGCCAAGAAGAACATCATATTTCATAAATTAAGATTGTTAGCATGTTGTAGACTAATCTACACACTTATCTAAAAAGCATCTCTGCTTATAGTCAAGCTTGTAAGGAAAATCATGGACAATATGCACTCTAATGGGTGCTTGAGTAAGGGGTTCAAAGACCTGGTATCCACATCTTCCATTCTATAGCATGTGATACCATGTGACATTATTCTATCCCTTCACCTTCATCTATAATCATTCTATTGCATGCCACAAGAAGTAGAGATTGTTTCAAGAGCACTCCAACATCCTCCCAACCAACATAGCACTCATGCACAACTCCACGAGTAATGTAAGATAAATATATGAACCTCTCCAAACAATGAAACCAATAGAATCATAATGAATAACTAGCATGTTGCCTTGGGTGCAAAGAGTAGCAAGGGGAGCCTCGCAAAGAACTCAAGTACAAGACAAGTAATAATCCACAAACTCAAGCTCAAACAAATGTGACAAACACAAATTGAGAAGGGCTACTCTACATGAAGGTTAAATGATATGCAAACACAATGATTGTTACTAGCATGAAACATAAGGATAATTATTGGCTTGGACCTCCACCACCCATGAAAGATTGAACCTATTCGTGATGGCAAAGGGAGCCATATTAAAAAGGCCCCTAAAAAGGAATTTGTTTGTGTGCAGTTCTACTTTTCTCTCGTGGAAAAAAAATATAAAAACTATTAGAAGAGAAAAAGAGGGCTGCACCCGATAATTAATACTTTTAGTTACTACTCAAATGGCAATACACCAACAACCTATCACCTATCAATACACAGCCAACTATCAAGTCTTAAACACAGCTATCTCAAGCAAGGGCATGCACCAACAACCTATGTATTTTCATGTTAATCAATGCATGATTAACATGAAAACCTCTTCAAGTCAACCTAAACATATGCTAGTGTGTTAAAGAGTAATACAACATAGTGGATTAATGAAAAGCACAAAAAACAATTCGTATACACGAAAGACAAAGACAAGTAAACAAGAATGAAAATTCACCATGAGAAACACACACACATTGCAAATACAAGCACATGATGTGGCCACACACCCTCCTTTTATGGACAAACGTGTGTCATCAGTTGCAACTCATACCCCTGAATTAGGGCTTAGCCACTTCCAATTCCTCATGCAACAAGTAAACCTTAGCTGCCCAAGAGTACCCACATCCATCACTAATCACAAAGGCAAAGAAAAATAGAGTTCATGCAAAAGTGGCTATGTTAGAAGTGCTCATAAGGTTTCCACGATAGTAGGTGTTAATACTAAGCTCCACTATCATATAAGCATGAACCCTTTGTTTAGAAAGCCGATCTGCAACAGAATATGGCATCTCAATATATAAGTCCATATGAAGACCATGGTGTAAGTTTACAATCTAATGTTACTTTCAGAATATATAATGATTCAATCGTTGCGATATACAGTTGCTATAGCTTTGTCTATATACATAACTTAATCCCTCGCTATTTAGCAATTAAATTTGCCCAATTGGGAAGAACTTAAAGCCGAGCAAACCGTGATGATTTTTTTGTCTATGGCAATGAACAAATCTGTTGTGTTTTTCCTGCTTCAGCATGCAAAACTCAGCTTTTAAGTTCTTTTTCCATCTGAGCAAAAACTTGTGCATAGAAAATGCATAAAAACAATATAATCCCCAGCCAACCGAAGAGGTAGTTGGAGTGATAGATGTCTCACAATCATAGTTCTCAAGAGCTCAAAGGATATCTTTAATTTCAAGTTGCTTTGTTAGTCTCATCAACCTCTCATCCAGTTACTCCTCAGCAACCCCGACCAGGTGTGGCTCTGTCGGATTGCAGCACAAAGTAATTGGGCAATAGACCTCGCAAGGCTCAAAATGCCCATTGCCAGTAATAGTTCACCTCTCAAAGCATAAAATGCCTATTGCCAGTGATCTCCGAAGGCTCGACAGCTTTAATTTTAGGTATGCAGGAGAAATAACTGATTAATTACAAACACATGATTGAAGATTTCAGAAAGACGATGGGACAAAGAGGAATTTCAAACAAATAAAATAAAGTTTAGTCGAAAAGTAGTATTGGACTGCAGGTGTGATGACTATCTTCGCAGGGAAATAAAATTAAATGGAGCTGCTGTCTAAGAATTATCTACATTTGTATGATTTGCAAATTTGCTCACATTGGCGTACATCATCGATTGACAATACCAGTAAACCACCTTTCGTAAAGTATGGAAAAGAGACTCAAAGTTACAATGCGCTGAAAAAAAAAATCCCTGCAATTTCCTGGACATCTATCCAAAATTTGTGCAGCTTTCATTAATGGGGTGACCATTCCCTTCATCAGAAAAGGGTTTCCTTACAAGAGGCTCCAATGCACATGCATGTGCTGAAGCCTGAATACACCAGGCACTCTGGAAAGTCACTTTCTGCAATTGAATCCCAATAGATCCCCGATAACGTACCAAACTGCATGGGAAATCACCAGGGCCTATCAAGTGTACTGCCTTGCAAACGGCGTGCAAGTTGCATGTCCTTTGTCACTGTTCAAATAAAATAAATTAATTAAAAAATCTGGTTCTATGGGGCGGGGGACACGGGAAGGGGGGATCTCCAAGCAGGCATCAACTAACTAGAGAACCAATCAAGTTGAGAAAAACATAAATAATCTTAAACTCAATAGACAACCTACTCAATAGACAACCAACCATTTAGAGAAACATCAGAAAGCCAAATGACTTGCATCTGCATTAGCATATGTAAATAGCATAGATGGCATAAAAAGGAAGAGGGCATTTTGTATTGGCAGGCTCCAGGCAGCACAGCAAATCCCCACATTCTGCCATGTGTTTTGAAGGCAATGGAATGCTACCTACTATAGTACCAAAACAAAAGACTTCTGGATACATTTTTCAGACTTGCAAGGTGAAGGGAGCACATCATACATTCCTCTAACAGTAACAAAACTCACACATTCCACATCACACACACTCTCTTGTTTGGTAGGGCCTGAGTGTCAGCTTAAGGAATGACCGAGTTTCTTAGGTTGACTGAGTTTATTAAAAAACATTTTTCCTAAAATGTAGACAATAAACCAACTGCATTTGCTATCAATTGTTGAACAAAAAGAAATACCTAGAATATGATAGTTAAGGCATTAGAAATATCACCATAACCAACTGCATTTGCTATCAATTGTTGGACAAAAAGAAATACCTAGAATATCGGCAATATGATAGTTATGGCATTAGAAATATCACCATAACCATCTGAATAATATCCACAATATCCCTTTAAAAATGCTGGCCCCAAGCTCCAACCGTGCACCAAAGAGGCACTAGGGTAGGGAGGTATTACATCCTTGGACATCCATATGGGCACTACTAGCATTGGTCTCAGTGGTCATGAAGTGGCTTAGTGCGAATGCAATAAGGGCACCTCAAGGTTAGGGCAGCCAAGTGCTATTTATAGGACTCAAGGCCCTAGTGTGCACTCCATTGTGTGATCGCCACTCTTGGACTCTTGGCCATTAGGTCAATGCATACATACACCAGGACGGTGTGGGCTATTGGTATGGGACACCAACCCCTAAGACATGGTTGTGACCTGATGTGCTGCTAGTTCAAGGATGAGCCCATTTTGCTTTAAGGCTAGGAGGTGAGTTTCATGTCCAATCCTTGTATGTTCGTTGATATAGCTTGTGTCATGTCTCATGTGTAAGTTGGGTCCTAGGTGGATATTTCATTTTTGGATTTTGTGGTAGGATTACCCTGTATGAATCAAGGTCATGATGCAATCTAGGCCAAGGTCAACCAATTGACAAAAATGACTTGATTCGTTCCCACAAAGACAATTATCAAAAGCCACGAGTAGTGTCTCTTTGTTGAACATCTCTATAGACTTGATGGTTTTCCCAATGAAATACTCGATGATCAAGACTCTAAATTCACCGGCCATTTTTGACAGACTGGTTTTTGGAAATTGGAAACTCAATTATCCATGTCATCCTTAGAGCATCCAAAGACCGATGGGCAGACCGAGAACACAAATCAAACTATGGAAAATACGTTGCATGCATGTCTCTTGCAAACAACTTGATTAGGAGCATTACCTTCCTCATATTGAGTTTTCTTAGAACAATGCTAAACATTCAACTACCAAGTATAACCCACTTATGCTTATGTACGGTTATGAGCCGAAATCATCGATAGTCGTCGAGCTTAAAGAGGTGAAAATGCAGTCGATGGATAATTCTCCACACGATATGCAAAAGATATTGATGATTGTGAGCGAAAGTATTAAAATAACCCATGATTATGCCACAATTTATGCTAATCAGCATTGTACTCCATGAGAGCTCCAAGAAGACATGTGGATTTACCTCTATGGTTTGGAGCTTGGTTTGAAGCAAGCTCCTCGAGCTTGGTACCCAAAGGATTGATCAATTCTTCTTATAGAGTGGCTCCCATTGATTAGATCATGACCCCAACCTTTACTATAACGTTGAGGGTGACAAGTGTGTGCTTTTCAGCTTGTATGTGGATGACTTGATTATCACAAGGAGTGACTCACAGCAGGTTGATCAGACTAAGAAGATCTTGAGGCAAGAGTTCAACATGACAATCTAGGGATCCTACACTTCTTCCTTGGCTTGGAGATCTATCAAATGGCACATGGCATCTTCATATCCTAGCATAGATATATTCCGAGTTACTTTCGGAGTTTTGTACGGCCGAGTATCAACCTATTTCTTGTTGCCTAGACCCAAAGTCCAAGCTTTTGATGACTGGTGATCCCCTTCTAAATGCTACTCGATACATGTGCCTTGTTGGCTTGATGATTTGGCTTATTCACATTCGATTAAATATTTCCTTTGTGGTGGCATTTTTTTATTCTCTAATGAAGACTCTTACTCATGCTCACTTGAGAGTCGCTTTGCGCATTCTACACTATGTATAGGGGACTCGATCCTATAGGATCATGTACAGAGAGGGGGTCACTCTTTCTAGATGGAGTTACTTAAACTGGATAGGTGATGTGGATTCGAGACAATCTACTACATTTTATGCTTTATACCTTGGATCAAGAGCTATCTCGTGGAGTAGTAAGAAGCAATCTATTGTGGTGCTCTCTTCTAGACAATGCTCTTTGTTTCACAACTATGTAGAAAATTTGGCTCGTAGAGATTGGCTTTCCACAAATAGGTCCAGTCAAGTACATGTGGATAACCAAAGTACTTAGCTCTGGCTAGTGGTCTACTATCCTACAGTGAACAATATGGTGGATCTCTTCATGAAGCCTTTACACAAGGCTTCTATGCTTAGTCACATGAGATTTTTGGGTCTTCAAACTCTCCCAAGATTTGTGAGGCCTATTTTTTTACCACTCTTTCATTTCCTAGTTGTGAACCCTAGTTAGAGTCTAACAAGGACACTTTGGAGCTCTAATTGTGTCTTTCTTTCTAGACTCGGTATGTTTGCCAATTATGTTGCCTTGTCGAATGATTTCTCACCCCGCAAGGTGATTACGTTTTGTCCTCGATTGCCTGAATGCCATGCCAACATTTTTTGCATTAGTTTGTCACTGTCAATTGCATTAAATGAGTCATCTAGCATCAAGTCAACCAATTTTATTGATTTTTAGCTATATACTGTTGGTCACTTAGTTGGGTAGGCATTCACTTTTTTGTCTCACTGATGTTGTCAAGTGACTACAATCTTCTCAGTAGTGCTCCATCAAGTGGCTATAGTCATCCATCTCTGTCGTGGAAAGTAGGCTGCATACTCTTCATCTCCGTCAACCTCATATCGATTAAAGCAAAATCGAAAGTAGGCTCCAAATGGTCCCACAATATTTCCCATCTCCATCAACCTCATATTGATATCGAAAGTAGGCTCCAAATGGTCCCACAATATACCCCATGAGCATCAATTAAAGCAAAATCATATTGATTTTGCTCACATAAATTGTTAGCAAGGCCGAATTCCTAAAACTTAGATACAACCTTCTTTTACCTTCCACTCAATTTTCTAAATACTTTCCTTCTTTTTCTTCTTGATTCTATCTTTGCTTTTACTTTGAGGTTTCATTTTGTCAACTAGTGGCCTTAACAATCCAACTCGTGTGTTAGAATCTAGTTGCTTTTCCCTTAGAAAACTCAAAAAACATACATGTGGAGGCTTGAGGATTGTCAATGTCACAATAGGCACACTTTCATCTACTTGAAGAGAGAGTGTTGATGTGCATTGTGGAGTTAAGATGGATATGAGCTAGGAGTTATTCAATCCCCTCGCATGAAATTGGTCACCTTTCCATTGAGTAAAGCCAAGAAGAACATCATATTTCATAAATTAAGATTGTTAGCATGTTGTAGACTAATCTACACACTTATCTAAAAAGCATCTCTGCTTATAGTCAAGCTTGTAAGGAAAATCATGGACAATATGCACTCTAATGGGTGCTTGAGTAAGGGGTTCAAAGACCTGGTATCCACATCTTCCATTCTATAGCATGTGATACCATGTGACATTATTCTATCCCTTCACCTTCATCTATAATCATTCTATTGCATGCCACAAGAAGTAGAGATTGTTTCAAGAGCACTCCAACATCCTCCCAACCAACATAGCACTCATGCACAACTCCACGAGTAATGTAAGATAAATATATGAACCTCTCCAAACAATGAAACCAATAGAATCATAATGAATAACTAGCATGTTGCCTTGGGTGCAAAGAGTAGCAAGGGGAGCCTCGCAAAGAACTCAAGTACAAGACAAGTAATAATCCACAAACTCAAGCTCAAACAAATGTGACAAACACAAATTGAGAAGGGCTACTCTACATGAAGGTTAAATGATATGCAAACACAATGATTGTTACTAGCATGAAACATAAGGATAATTATTGGCTTGGACCTCCACCACCCATGAAAGATTGAACCTATTCGTGATGGCAAAGGGAGCCATATTAAAAAGGCCCCTAAAAAGGAATTTGTTTGTGTGCAGTTCTACTTTTCTCTCGTGGAAAAAAAATATAAAAACTATTAGAAGAGAAAAAGAGGGCTGCACCCGATAATTAATACTTTTAGTTACTACTCAAATGGCAATACACCAACAACCTATCACCTATCAATACACAGCCAACTATCAAGTCTTAAACACAGCTATCTCAAGCAAGGGCATGCACCAACAACCTATGTATTTTCATGTTAATCAATGCATGATTAACATGAAAACCTCTTCAAGTCAACCTAAACATATGCTAGTGTGTTAAAGAGTAATACAACATAGTGGATTAATGAAAAGCACAAAAAACAATTCGTATACACGAAAGACAAAGACAAGTAAACAAGAATGAAAATTCACCATGAGAAACACACACACATTGCAAATACAAGCACATGATGTGGCCACACACCCTCCTTTTATGGACAAACGTGTGTCATCAGTTGCAACTCGTACCCCTGAATTAGGGCTTAGCCACTTCCAATTCCTCATGCAACAAGTAAACCTTAGCTGCCCAAGAGTACCCACATCCATCACTAATCACAAAGGCAAAGAAAAATAGAGTTCATGCAAAAGTGGCTATGTTAGAAGTGCTCATAAGGTTTCCACGATAGTAGGTGTTAATACTAAGCTCCACTATCATATAAGCATGAACCCTTTGTTTAGAAAGCCGATCTGCAACAGAATATGGCATCTCAATATATAAGTCCATATGAAGACCATGGTGTAAGTTTACAATCTAATGTTACTTTCAGAATATATAATGATTCAATCGTTGCGATATACAGTTGCTATAGCTTTGTCTATATACATAACTTAATCCCTCGCTATTTAGCAATTAAATTTGCCCAATTGGGAAGAACTTAAAGCCGAGCAAACCGTGATGATTTTTTTGTCTATGGCAATGAACAAATCTGTTGTGTTTTTCCTGCTTCAGCATGCAAAACTCAGCTTTTAAGTTCTTTTTCCATCTGAGCAAAAACTTGTGCATAGAAAATGCATAAAAACAATATAATCCCCAGCCAACCGAAGAGGTAGTTGGAGTGATAGATGTCTCACAATCATAGTTCTCAAGAGCTCAAAGGATATCTTTAATTTCAAGTTGCTTTGTTAGTCTCATCAACCTCTCATCCAGTTACTCCTCAGCAACCCCGACCAGGTGTGGCTCTGTCGGATTGCAGCACAAAGTAATTGGGCAATAGACCTCGCAAGGCTCAAAATGCCCATTGCCAGTAATAGTTCACCTCTCAAAGCATAAAATGCCTATTGCCAGTGATCTCCGAAGGCTCGACAGCTTTAATTTTAGGTATGCAGGAGAAATAACTGATTAATTACAAACACATGATTGAAGATTTCAGAAAGACGATGGGACAAAGAGGAATTTCAAACAAATAAAATAAAGTTTAGTCGAAAAGTAGTATTGGACTGCAGGTGTGATGACTATCTTCGCAGGGAAATAAAATTAAATGGAGCTGCTGTCTAAGAATTATCTACATTTGTATGATTTGCAAATTTGCTCACATTGGCGTACATCATCGATTGACAATACCAGTAAACCACCTTTCGTAAAGTATGGAAAAGAGACTCAAAGTTACAATGCGCTGAAAAAAAAAATCCCTGCAATTTCCTGGACATCTATCCAAAATTTGTGCAGCTTTCATTAATGGGGTGACCATTCCCTTCATCAGAAAAGGGTTTCCTTACAAGAGGCTCCAATGCACATGCATGTGCTGAAGCCTGAATACACCAGGCACTCTGGAAAGTCACTTTCTGCAATTGAATCCCAATAGATCCCCGATAACGTACCAAACTGCATGGGAAATCACCAGGGCCTATCAAGTGTACTGCCTCGCAAACGGCGTGCAAGTTGCATGTCCTTTGTCACTGTTCAAATAAAATAAATTAATTAAAAAATCCGGTTCTATGGGGCGGGGGACACGGGAAGGGGGGATCTCCAAGCAGGCATCAACTAACTAGAGAACCAATCAAGTTGAGAAAAACATAAATAATCTTAAACTCAATAGACAACCTACTCAATAGACAACCAACCATTTAGAGAAACATCAGAAAGCCAAATGACTTGCATCTGCATTAGCATATGTAAATAGCATAGATGGCATAAAAAGGAAGAGGGCATTTTGTATTGGCAGGCTCCAGGCAGCACAGCAAATCCCCACATTCTGCCATGTGTTTTGAAGGCAATGGAATGCTACCTACTATAGTACCAAAACAGAAGACTTCTGGATACATTTTTCAGACTTGCAAGGTGAAGGGAGCACATCATACATTCCTCTAACAGTAACAAAACTCACACATTCCACATCACACACTCTCTCTTGTTTGGTAGGGCCTGAGTGTCAGCTTAAGGAATGACCGAGTTTCTTAGGTTGACTGAGTTTATTAAAAAACATTTTTCCTAAAATGTAGACAATAAACCAACTGCATTTGCTATCAATTGTTGAACAAAAAGAAATACCTAGAATATGATAGTTAAGGCATTAGAAATATCACCATAACCAACTGCATTTGCTATCAATTGTTGGACAAAAAGAAATACCTAGAATATCGGCAATATGATAGTTATGGCATTAGAAATATCACCATAACCATCTGAATAATATCCACAATATCCCTTTAAAAATGCTGGCCCCAAGCTCCAACCGTGCACCAAAGAGGCACTAGGGTAGGGAGGTATTACATCCTTGGACATCCATATGGGCACTACTAGCATTGGTCTCAGTGGTCATGAAGTGGCTTAGTGCGAATGCAATAAGGGCACCTCAAGGTTAGGGCAGCCAAGTGCTATTTATAGGACTCAAGGCCCTAGTGTGCACTCCATTGTGTGATCGCCACTCTTGGACTCTTGGCCATTAGGTCAATGCATACATACACCAGGACGGTGTGGGCTATTGGTATGGGACACCAACCCCTAAGACATGGTTGTGACCTGATGTGCTGCTAGTTCAAGGATGAGCCCATTTTGCTTTAAGGCTAGGAGGTGAGTTTCATGTCCAATCCTTGTATGTTCGTTGATATAGCTTGTGTCATGTCTCATGTGTAAGTTGGGTCCTAGGTGGATATTTCATTTTTGGATTTTGTGGTAGGATTACCCTGTATGAATCAAGGTCATGATGCAATCTAGGCCAAGGTCAACCAATTGACAAAAATGACTTGATTCGTTCCCACAAAGACAATTATCAAAAGCCACGAGTAGTGTCTCTTTGTTGAACATCTCTATAGACTTGATGGTTTTCCCAATGAAATACTCGATGATCAAGACTCTAAATTCACCGGCCATTTTTGACAGACTGGTTTTTGGAAATTGGAAACTCAATTATCCATGTCATCCTTAGAGCATCCAAAGACCGATGGGCAGACCGAGAACACAAATCAAACTATGGAAAATACGTTGCATGCATGTCTCTTGCAAACAACTTGATTAGGAGCATTACCTTCCTCATATTGAGTTTTCTTAGAACAATGCTAAACATTCAACTACCAAGTATAACCCACTTATGCTTATGTACGGTTATGAGCCGAAATCATCGATAGTCGTCGAGCTTAAAGAGGTGAAAATGCAGTCGATGGATAATTCTCCACACGATATGCAAAAGATATTGATGATTGTGAGCGAAAGTATTAAAATAACCCATGATTATGCCACAATTTATGCTAATCAGCATTGTACTCCATGAGAGCTCCAAGAAGACATGTGGATTTACCTCTATGGTTTGGAGCTTGGTTTGAAGCAAGCTCCTCGAGCTTGGTACCCAAAGGATTGATCAATTCTTCTTATAGAGTGGCTCCCATTGATTAGATCATGACCCCAACCTTTACTATAACGTTGAGGGTGACAAGTGTGTGCTTTTCAGCTTGTATGTGGATGACTTGATTATCATAAGGAGTGACTCACAGCAGGTTGATCAGACTAAGAAGATCTTGAGGCAAGAGTTCAACATGACAATCTAGGGATCCTACACTTCTTCCTTGGCTTGGAGATCTATCAAATGGCACATGGCATCTTCATATCCTAGCATAGATATATTCCGAGTTACTTTCGGAGTTTTGTAGGGCCGAGTATCAACCTATTTCTTGTTGCCTAGACCCAAAGTCCAAGCTTTTGATGACTGGTGATCCCCTTCTAAATGCTACTCGATACATGTGCCTTGTTGGCTTGTTGATTTGGCTTATTCACATTCGATTAAATATTTCCTTTGTGGTGGCATTTTTTTATTCTCTAATGAAGACTCTTACTCATGCTCACTTGAGAGTCGCTTTGCGCATTCTACACTATGTATAGGGGACTCGATCCTATAGGATCATGTACAGAGAGGGGGTCACTCTTTCTAGATGGAGTTACTTAAACTGGATAGGTGATGTGGATTCGAGACAATCTACTACATTTTATGCTTTATACCTTGGATCAAGAGCTATCTCGTGGAGTAGTAAGAAGCAATCTATTGTGGTGCTCTCTTCTAGACAATGCTCTTTGTTTCACAACTATGTAGAAAATTTGGCTCGTAGAGATTGGCTTTCCACAAATAGGTCCAGTCAAGTACGTGTGGATAACCAAAGTACTTAGCTCTGGCTAGTGGTCTAGTATCCTACAGTGAAGAATATGGTGGATCTCTTCATGAAGCCTTTACACAAGGCTTCTATGCTTAGTCACATGAGATTTTTGGGTCTTCAAACTCTCCCAAGATTTGTGAGGCCTATTTTTTTACCACTCTTTCATTTCCTAGTTGTGAACCCTAGTTAGAGTCTAACAAGGACACTTTGGAGCTCTAATTGTGTCTTTCTTTCTAGACTTGGTATGTTTGCCAATTATGTTGCCCTGTCGAATGATTTCTCGCCCCACAAGGTGATTACGTTTTTTCCTCGATTGCCTGAATGCCATGCCAACATTTTTTGCATTAGTTTGTCACTGTCAATTGCATTAAATGAGTCATCTAGCATCAAGTCAACCAATTTTATTGATTTTTAGCTATATACTGTTGGTCACTTAGTTGGGTAGGCATTCACTTTTTTGTCTCACTGATGTTGTCAAGTGACTACAATCTTCTCAGTAGTGCTCCATCAAGTGGCTATAGTCATCCATCTCTGTCGTGGAAAGTAGGCTGCATACTCTTCATCTCCGTCAACCTCATATCGATTAAAGCAAAATCGAAAGTAGGCTCCAAATGGTCCCACAATATTTCCCATCTCCATCAACCTCATATTGATATCGAAAGTAGGCTCCAAATGGTCCCACAATATACCCCATGAGCATCAATTAAAGCAAAATCACATTGATTTTGCTCACATAAATTGTTAGCAAGGCCGAATTCCTAAAACTTAGATACAACCTTCTTTTACCTTCCACTCAATTTTCTAAATACTTTCCTTCTTTTTCTTCTTGATTCTATCTTTGCTTTTACTTTGAGGTTTCATTTTGTCAACTAGTGGCCTTAACAATCCAACTCGTGTGTTAGAATCTAGTTGCTTTTCCCTTAGAAAACTCAAAAAACATACATGTGGAGGCTTGAGGATTGTCAATGTCACAATAGGCACACTTTCATCTACTTGAAGAGAGAGTGTTGATGTGCATTGTGGAGTTAAGATGGATATGAGCTAGGAGTTATTCAATCCCCTCGCATGAAATTGGTCACCTTTCCATTGAGTAAAGCCAAGAAGAACATCATATTTCATAAATTAAGATTGTTAGCATGTTGTAGACTAATCTACACACTTATCTAAAAAGCATCTCTGCTTATAGTCAAGCTTGTAAGGAAAATCATGGACAATATGCACTCTAATGGGTGCTTGAGTAAGGGGTTCAAAGACCTGGTATCCACATCTTCCATTCTATAGCATGTGATACCATGTGACATTATTCTATCCCTTCACCTTCATCTATAATCATTCTATTGCATGCCACAAGAAGTAGAGATTGTTTCAAGAGCACTCCAACATCCTCCCAACCAACATAGCACTCATGCACAACTCCACGAGTAATGTAAGATAAATATATGAACCTCTCCAAACAATGAAACCAATAGAATCATAATGAATAACTAGCATGTTGCCTTGGGTGCAAAGAGTAGCAAGGGGAGCCTCGCAAAGAACTCAAGTACAAGACAAGTAATAATCCACAAACTCAAGCTCAAACAAATGTGACAAACACAAATTGAGAAGGGCTACTCTACATGAAGGTTAAATGATATGCAAACACAATGATTGTTACTAGCATGAAACATAAGGATAATTATTGGCTTGGACCTCCACCACCCATGAAAGATTGAACCTATTCGTGATGGCAAAGGGAGCCATATTAAAAAGGCCCCTAAAAAGGAATTTGTTTGTGTGCAGTTCTACTTTTCTCTCGTGGAAAAAAAATATAAAAACTATTAGAAGAGAAAAAGAGGGCTGCACCCGATAATTAATACTTTTAGTTACTACTCAAATGGCAATACACCAACAACCTATCACCTATCAATACACAGCCAACTATCAAGTCTTAAACACAGCTATCTCAAGCAAGGGCATGCACCAACAACCTATGTATTTTCATGTTAATCAATGCATGATTAACATGAAAACCTCTTCAAGTCAACCTAAACATATGCTAGTGTGTTAAAGAGTAATACAACATAGTGGATTAATGAAAAGCACAAAAAACAATTCGTATACACGAAAGACAAAGACAAGTAAACAAGAATGAAAATTCACCATGAGAAACACACACACATTGCAAATACAAGCACATGATGTGGCCACACACCCTCCTTTTATGGACAAACGTGTGTCATCAGTTGCAACTCATACCCCTGAATTAGGGCTTAGCCACTTCCAATTCCTCATGCAACAAGTAAACCTTAGCTGCCCAAGAGTACCCACATCCATCACTAATCACAAAGGCAAAGAAAAATAGAGTTCATGCAAAAGTGGCTATGTTAGAAGTGCTCATAAGGTTTCCACGATAGTAGGTGTTAATACTAAGCTCCACTATCATATAAGCATGAACCCTTTGTTTAGAAAGCCGATCTGCAACAGAATATGGCATCTCAATATATAAGTCCATATGAAGACCATGGTGTAAGTTTACAATCTAATGTTACTTTCAGAATATATAATGATTCAATCGTTGCGATATACAGTTGCTATAGCTTTGTCTATATACATAACTTAATCCCTCGCTATTTAGCAATTAAATTTGCCCAATTGGGAAGAACTTAAAGCCGAGCAAACCGTGATGATTTTTTTGTCTATGGCAATGAACAAATCTGTTGTGTTTTTCCTGCTTCAGCATGCAAAACTCAGCTTTTAAGTTCTTTTTCCATCTGAGCAAAAACTTGTGCATAGAAAATGCATAAAAACAATATAATCCCCAGCCAACCGAAGAGGTAGTTGGAGTGATAGATGTCTCACAATCATAGTTCTCAAGAGCTCAAAGGATATCTTTAATTTCAAGTTGCTTTGTTAGTCTCATCAACCTCTCATCCAGTTACTCCTCAGCAACCCCGACCAGGTGTGGCTCTGTCGGATTGCAGCACAAAGTAATTGGGCAATAGACCTCGCAAGGCTCAAAATGCCCATTGCCAGTAATAGTTCACCTCTCAAAGCATAAAATGCCTATTGCCAGTGATCTCCGAAGGCTCGACAGCTTTAATTTTAGGTATGCAGGAGAAATAACTGATTAATTACAAACACATGATTGAAGATTTCAGAAAGACGATGGGACAAAGAGGAATTTCAAACAAATAAAATAAAGTTTAGTCGAAAAGTAGTATTGGACTGCAGGTGTGATGACTATCTTCGCAGGGAAATAAAATTAAATGGAGCTGCTGTCTAAGAATTATCTACATTTGTATGATTTGCAAATTTGCTCACATTGGCGTACATCATCGATTGACAATACCAGTAAACCACCTTTCGTAAAGTATGGAAAAGAGACTCAAAGTTACAATGCGCTGAAAAAAAAAATCCCTGCAATTTCCTGGACATCTATCCAAAATTTGTGCAGCTTTCATTAATGGGGTGACCATTCCCTTCATCAGAAAAGGGTTTCCTTACAAGAGGCTCCAATGCACATGCATGTGCTGAAGCCTGAATACACCAGGCACTCTGGAAAGTCACTTTCTGCAATTGAATCCCAATAGATCCCCGATAACGTACCAAACTGCATGGGAAATCACCAGGGCCTATCAAGTGTACTGCCTCGCAAACGGCGTGCAAGTTGCATGTCCTTTGTCACTGTTCAAATAAAATAAATTAATTAAAAAATCTGGTTCTATGGGGCGGGGGACACGAGAAGGGGGGATCTCCAAGCAGGCATCAACTAACTAGAGAACCAATCAAGTTGAGAAAAACATAAATAATCTTAAACTCAATAGACAACCTACTCAATAGACAACCAACCATTTAGAGAAACATCAGAAAGCCAAATGACTTGCATCTGCATTAGCATATGTAAATAGCATAGATGGCATAAAAAGGAAGAGGGCATTTTGTATTGGCAGGCTCCAGGCAGCACAGCAAATCCCCACATTCTGCCATGTGTTTTGAAGGCAATGGAATGCTACCTACTATAGTACCAAAACAGAAGACTTCTGGATACATTTTTCAGACTTGCAAGGTGAAGGGAGCACATCATACATTCCTCTAACAGTAACAAAACTCACACATTCCACATCACACACTCTCTCTTGTTTGGTAGGGCCTGAGTGTCAGCTTAAGGAATGACCGAGTTTCTTAGGTTGACTGAGTTTATTAAAAAACATTTTTCCTAAAATGTAGACAATAAACCAACTGCATTTGCTATCAATTGTTGAACAAAAAGAAATACCTAGAATATGATAGTTAAGGCATTAGAAATATCACCATAACCAACTGCATTTGCTATCAATTGTTGGACAAAAAGAAATACCTAGAATATCGGCAATATGATAGTTATGGCATTAGAAATATCACCATAACCATCTGAATAATATCCACAATATCCCTTTAAAAATGCTGGCCCCAAGCTCCAACCGTGCACCAAAGAGGCACTAGGGTAGGGAGGTATTACATCCTTGGACATCCATATGGGCACTACTAGCATTGGTCTCAGTGGTCATGAAGTGGCTTAGTGCGAATGCAATAAGGGCACCTCAAGGTTAGGGCAGCCAAGTGCTATTTATAGGACTCAAGGCCCTAGTGTGCACTCCATTGTGTGATCGCCACTCTTGGACTCTTGGCCATTAGGTCAATGCATACATACACCAGGACGGTGTGGGCTATTGGTATGGGACACCAACCCCTAAGACATGGTTGTGACCTGATGTGCTGCTAGTTCAAGGATGAGCCCATTTTGCTTTAAGGCTAGGAGGTGAGTTTCATGTCCAATCCTTGTATGTTCGTTGATATAGCTTGTGTCATGTCTCATGTGTAAGTTGGGTCCTAGGTGGATATTTCATTTTTGGATTTTGTGGTAGGATTACCCTGTATGAATCAAGGTCATGATGCAATCTAGGCCAAGGTCAACCAATTGACAAAAATGACTTGATTCGTTCCCACAAAGACAATTATCAAAAGCCACGAGTAGTGTCTCTTTGTTGAACATCTCTATAGACTTGATGGTTTTCCCAATGAAATACTCGATGATCAAGACTCTAAATTCACCGGCCATTTTTGACAGACTGGTTTTTGGAAATTGGAAACTCAATTATCCATGTCATCCTTAGAGCATCCAAAGACCGATGGGCAGACCGAGAACACAAATCAAACTATGGAAAATACGTTGCATGCATGTCTCTTGCAAACAACTTGATTAGGAGCATTACCTTCCTCATATTGAGTTTTCTTAGAACAATGCTAAACATTCAACTACCAAGTATAACCCACTTATGCTTATGTACGGTTATGAGCCGAAATCATCGATAGTCGTCGAGCTTAAAGAGGTGAAAATGCAGTCGATGGATAATTCTCCACACGATATGCAAAAGATATTGATGATTGTGAGCGAAAGTATTAAAATAACCCATGATTATGCCACAATTTATGCTAATCAGCATTGTACTCCATGAGAGCTCCAAGAAGACATGTGGATTTACCTCTATGGTTTGGAGCTTGGTTTGAAGCAAGCTCCTCGAGCTTGGTACCCAAAGGATTGATCAATTCTTCTTATAGAGTGGCTCCCATTGATTAGATCATGACCCCAACCTTTACTATAACGTTGAGGGTGACAAGTGTGTGCTTTTCAGCTTGTATGTGGATGACTTGATTATCACAAGGAGTGACTCACAGCAGGTTGATCAGACTAAGAAGATCTTGAGGCAAGAGTTCAACATGACAATCTAGGGATCCTACACTTCTTCCTTGGCTTGGAGATCTATCAAATGGCACATGGCATCTTCATATCCTAGCATAGATATATTCCGAGTTACTTTCGGAGTTTTGTACGGCCGAGTATCAACCTATTTCTTGTTGCCTAGACCCAAAGTCCAAGCTTTTGATGACTGGTGATCCCCTTCTAAATGCTACTCGATACATGTGCCTTGTTGGCTTGTTGATTTGGCTTATTCACATTCGATTAAATATTTCCTTTGTGGTGGCATTTTTTTATTCTCTAATGAAGACTCTTACTCATGCTCACTTGAGAGTCGCTTTGCGCATTCTACACTATGTATAGGGGACTCGATCCTATAGGATCATGTACAGAGAGGGGGTCACTCTTTCTAGATGGAGTTACTTAAACTGGATAGGTGATGTGGATTCGAGACAATCTACTACATTTTATGCTTTATACCTTGGATCAAGAGCTATCTCGTGGAGTAGTAAGAAGCAATCTATTGTGGTGCTCTCTTCTAGACAATGCTCTTTGTTTCACAACTATGTAGAAAATTTGGCTCGTAGAGATTGGCTTTCCACAAATAGGTCCAGTCAAGTACGTGTGGATAACCAAAGTACTTAGCTCTGGCTAGTGGTCTACTATCCTACAGTGAACAATATGGTGGATCTCTTCATGAAGCCTTTACACAAGGCTTCTATGCTTAGTCACATGAGATTTTTGGGTCTTCAAACTCTCCCAAGATTTGTGAGGCCTATTTTTTTACCACTCTTTCATTTCCTAGTTGTGAACCCTAGTTAGAGTCTAACAAGGACACTTTGGAGCTCTAATTGTGTCTTTCTTTCTAGACTTGGTATGTTTGCCAATTATGTTGCCCTGTCGAATGATTTCTCACCCCGCAAGGTGATTACGTTTTGTCCTCGATTGCCTGAATGCCATGCCAACATTTTTTGCATTAGTTTGTCACTGTCAATTGCATTAAATGAGTCATCTAGCATCAAGTCAACCAATTTTATTGATTTTTAGCTATATACTGTTGGTCACTTAGTTGGGTAGGCATTCACTTTTTTGTCTCACTGATGTTGTCAAGTGACTACAATCTTCTCAGTAGTGCTCCATCAAGTGGCTATAGTCATCCATCTCTGTCGTGGAAAGTAGGCTGCATACTCTTCATCTCCGTCAACCTCATATCGATTAAAGCAAAATCGAAAGTAGGCTCCAAATGGTCCCACAATATTTCCCATCTCCATCAACCTCATATTGATATCGAAAGTAGGCTCCAAATGGTCCCACAATATACCCCATGAGCATCAATTAAAGCAAAATCATATTGATTTTGCTCACATAAATTGTTAGCAAGGCCGAATTCCTAAAACTTAGATACAACCTTCTTTTACCTTCCACTCAATTTTCTAAATACTTTCCTTCTTTTTCTTCTTGATTCTATCTTTGCTTTTACTTCGAGGTTTCATTTTGTCAACTAGTGGCCTTAACAATCCAACTCGTGTGTTAGAATCTAGTTGCTTTTCCCTTAGAAAACTCAAAAAACATACATGTGGAGGCTTGAGGATTGTCAATGTCACAATAGGCACACTTTCATCTACTTGAAGAGAGAGTGTTGATGTGCATTGTGGAGTTAAGATGGATATGAGCTAGGAGTTATTCAATCCCCTCGCATGAAATTGGTCACCTTTCCATTGAGTAAAGCCAAGAAGAACATCATATTTCATAAATTAAGATTGTTAGCATGTTGTAGACTAATCTACACACTTATCTAAAAAGCATCTCTGCTTATAGTCAAGCTTGTAAGGAAAATCATGGACAATATGCACTCTAATGGGTGCTTGAGTAAGGGGTTCAAAGACCTGGTATCCACATCTTCCATTCTATAGCATGTGATACCATGTGACATTATTCTATCCCTTCACCTTCATCTATAATCATTCTATTGCATGCCACAAGAAGTAGAGATTGTTTCAAGAGCACTCCAACATCCTCCCAACCAACATAGCACTCATGCACAACTCCACGAGTAATGTAAGATAAATATATGAACCTCTCCAAACAATGAAACCAATAGAATCATAATGAATAACTAGCATGTTGCCTTGGGTGCAAAGAGTAGCAAGGGGAGCCTCGCAAAGAACTCAAGTACAAGACAAGTAATAATCCACAAACTCAAGCTCAAACAAATGTGACAAACACAAATTGAGAAGGGCTACTCTACATGAAGGTTAAATGATATGCAAACACAATGATTGTTACTAGCATGAAACATAAGGATAATTATTGGCTTGGACCTCCACCACCCATGAAAGATTGAACCTATTCGTGATGGCAAAGGGAGCCATATTAAAAAGGCCCCTAAAAAGGAATTTGTTTGTGTGCAGTTCTACTTTTCTCTCGTGGAAAAAAAATATAAAAACTATTAGAAGAGAAAAAGAGGGCTGCACCCGATAATTAATACTTTTAGTTACTACTCAAATGGCAATACACCAACAACCTATCACCTATCAATACACAGCCAACTATCAAGTCTTAAACACAGCTATCTCAAGCAAGGGCATGCACCAACAACCTATGTATTTTCATGTTAATCAATGCATGATTAACATGAAAACCTCTTCAAGTCAACCTAAACATATGCTAGTGTGTTAAAGAGTAATACAACATAGTGGATTAATGAAAAGCACAAAAAACAATTCGTATACACGAAAGACAAAGACAAGTAAACAAGAATGAAAATTCACCATGAGAAACACACACACATTGCAAATACAAGCACATGATGTGGCCACACACCCTCCTTTTATGGACAAACGTGTGTCATCAGTTGCAACTCATACCCCTGAATTAGGGCTTAGCCACTTCCAATTCCTCATGCAACAAGTAAACCTTAGCTGCCCAAGAGTACCCACATCCATCACTAATCACAAAGGCAAAGAAAAATAGAGTTCATGCAAAAGTGGCTATGTTAGAAGTGCTCATAAGGTTTCCACGATAGTAGGTGTTAATACTAAGCTCCACTATCATATAAGCATGAACCCTTTGTTTAGAAAGCCGATCTGCAACAGAATATGGCATCTCAATATATAAGTCCATATGAAGACCATGGTGTAAGTTTACAATCTAATGTTACTTTCAGAATATATAATGATTCAATCGTTGCGATATACAGTTGCTATAGCTTTGTCTATATACATAACTTAATCCCTCGCTATTTAGCAATTAAATTTGCCCAATTGGGAAGAACTTAAAGCCGAGCAAACCGTGATGATTTTTTTGTCTATGGCAATGAACAAATCTGTTGTGTTTTTCCTGCTTCAACATGCAAAACTCAGCTTTTAAGTTCTTTTTCCATCTGAGCAAAAACTTGTGCATAGAAAATGCATAAAAACAATATAATCCCCAGCCAACCGAAGAGGTAGTTGGAGTGATAGATGTCTCACAATCATAGTTCTCAAGAGCTCAAAGGATATCTTTAATTTCAAGTTGCTTTGTTAGTCTCATCAACCTCTCATCCAGTTACTCCTCAGCAACCCCGACCAGGTGTGGCTCTGTCGGATTGCAGCACAAAGTAATTGGGCAATAGACCTCGCAAGGCTCAAAATGCCCATTGCCAGTAATAGTTCACCTCTCAAAGCATAAAATGCCTATTGCCAGTGATCTCCGAAGGCTCGACAGCTTTAATTTTAGGTATGCAGGAGAAATAACTGATTAATTACAAACACATGATTGAAGATTTCAGAAAGACGATGGGACAAAGAGGAATTTCAAACAAATAAAATAAAGTTTAGTCGAAAAGTAGTATTGGACTGCAGGTGTGATGACTATCTTCGCAGGGAAATAAAATTAAATGGAGCTGCTGTCTAAGAATTATCTACATTTGTATGATTTGCAAATTTGCTCACATTGGCGTACATCATCGATTGACAATACCAGTAAACCACCTTTCGTAAAGTATGGAAAAGAGACTCAAAGTTACAATGCGCTGAAAAAAAAAATCCCTGCAATTTCCTGGACATCTATCCAAAATTTGTGCAGCTTTCATTAATGGGGTGACCATTCCCTTCATCAGAAAAGGGTTTCCTTACAAGAGGCTCCAATGCACATGCATGTGCTGAAGCCTGAATACACCAGGCACTCTGGAAAGTCACTTTCTGCAATTGAATCCCAATAGATCCCCGATAACGTACCAAACTGCATGGGAAATCACCAGGGCCTATCAAGTGTACTGCCTCGCAAACGGCGTGCAAGTTGCATGTCCTTTGTCACTGTTCAAATAAAATAAATTAATTAAAAAATCTGGTTCTATGGGGCGGGGGACACGGGAAGGGGGGATCTCCAAGCAGGCATCAACTAACTAGAGAACCAATCAAGTTGAGAAAAACATAAATAATCTTAAACTCAATAGACAACCTACTCAATAGACAACCAACCATTTAGAGAAACATCAGAAAGCCAAATGACTTGCATCTGCATTAGCATATGTAAATAGCATAGATGGCATAAAAAGGAAGAGGGCATTTTGTATTGGCAGGCTCCAGGCAGCACAGCAAATCCCCACATTCTGCCATGTGTTTTGAAGGCAATGGAATGCTACCTACTATAGTACCAAAACAGAAGACTTCTGGATACATTTTTCAGACTTGCAAGGTGAAGGGAGCACATCATACATTCCTCTAACAGTAACAAAACTCACACATTCCACATCACACACTCTCTCTTGTTTGGTAGGGCCTGAGTGTCAGCTTAAGGAATGACCGAGTTTCTTAGGTTGACTGAGTTTATTAAAAAACATTTTTCCTAAAATGTAGACAATAAACCAACTGCATTTGCTATCAATTGTTGAACAAAAAGAAATACCTAGAATATGATAGTTAAGGCATTAGAAATATCACCATAACCAACTGCATTTGCTATCAATTGTTGGACAAAAAGAAATACCTAGAATATCGGCAATATGATAGTTATGGCATTAGAAATATCACCATAACCATCTGAATAATATCCACAATATCCCTTTAAAAATGCTGGCCCCAAGCTCCAACCGTGCACCAAAGAGGCACTAGGGTAGGGAGGTATTACATCCTTGGACATCCATATGGGCACTACTAGCATTGGTCTCAGTGGTCATGAAGTGGCTTAGTGCGAATGCAATAAGGGCACCTCAAGGTTAGGGCAGCCAAGTGCTATTTATAGGACTCAAGGCCCTAGTGTGCACTCCATTGTGTGATCGCCACTCTTGGACTCTTGGCCATTAGGTCAATGCATACATACACCAGGACGGTGTGGGCTATTGGTATGGGACACCAACCCCTAAGACATGGTTGTGACCTGATGTGCTGCTAGTTCAAGGATGAGCCCATTTTGCTTTAAGGCTAGGAGGTGAGTTTCATGTCCAATCCTTGTATGTTCGTTGATATAGCTTGTGTCATGTCTCATGTGTAAGTTGGGTCCTAGGTGGATATTTCATTTTTGGATTTTGTGGTAGGATTACCCTGTATGAATCAAGGTCATGATGCAATCTAGGCCAAGGTCAACCAATTGACAAAAATGACTTGATTCGTTCCCACAAAGACAATTATCAAAAGCCACGAGTAGTGTCTCTTTGTTGAACATCTCTATAGACTTGATGGTTTTCCCAATGAAATACTCGATGATCAAGACTCTAAATTCACCGGCCATTTTTGACAGACTGGTTTTTGGAAATTGGAAACTCAATTATCCATGTCATCCTTAGAGCATCCAAAGACCGATGGGCAGACCGAGAACACAAATCAAACTATGGAAAATACGTTGCATGCATGTCTCTTGCAAACAACTTGATTAGGAGCATTACCTTCCTCATATTGAGTTTTCTTAGAACAATGCTAAACATTCAACTACCAAGTATAACCCACTTATGCTTATGTACGGTTATGAGCCGAAATCATCGATAGTCGTCGAGCTTAAAGAGGTGAAAATGCAGTCGATGGATAATTCTCCACACGATATGCAAAAGATATTGATGATTGTGAGCGAAAGTATTAAAATAACCCATGATTATGCCACAATTTATGCTAATCAGCATTGTACTCCATGAGAGCTCCAAGAAGACATGTGGATTTACCTCTATGGTTTGGAGCTTGGTTTGAAGCAAGCTCCTCGAGCTTGGTACCCAAAGGATTGATCAATTCTTCTTATAGAGTGGCTCCCATTGATTAGATCATGACCCCAACCTTTACTATAACGTTGAGGGTGACAAGTGTGTGCTTTTCAGCTTGTATGTGGATGACTTGATTATCACAAGGAGTGACTCACAGCAGGTTGATCAGACTAAGAAGATCTTGAGGCAAGAGTTCAACATGACAATCTAGGGATCCTACACTTCTTCCTTGGCTTGGAGATCTATCAAATGGCACATGGCATCTTCATATCCTAGCATAGATATATTCCGAGTTACTTTCGGAGTTTTGTACGGCCGAGTATCAACCTATTTCTTGTTGCCTAGACCCAAAGTCCAAGCTTTTGATGACTGGTGATCCCCTTCTAAATGCTACTCGATACATGTGCCTTGTTGGCTTGTTGATTTGGCTTATTCACATTCGATTAAATATTTCCTTTGTGGTGGCATTTTTTTATTCTCTAATGAAGACTCTTACTCATGCTCACTTGAGAGTCGCTTTGCGCATTCTACACTATGTATAGGGGACTCGATCCTATAGGATCATGTACAGAGAGGGGGTCACTCTTTCTAGATGGAGTTACTTAAACTGGATATGTGATGTGGATTCGAGACAATCTACTACATTTTATGCTTTATACCTTGGATCAAGAGCTATCTCGTGGAGTAGTAAGAAGCAATCTATTGTGGTGCTCTCTTCTAGACAATGCTCTTTGTTTCACAACTATGTAGAAAATTTGGCTCGTAGAGATTGGCTTTCCACAAATAGGTCCAGTCAAGTACGTGTGGATAACCAAAGTACTTAGCTCTGGCTAGTGGTCTACTATCCTACAGTGAACAATATGGTGGATCTCTTCGTGAAGCCTTTACACAAGGCTTCTATGCTTAGTCACATGAGATTTTTGGGTCTTCAAACTCTCCCAAGATTTGTGAGGCCTATTTTTTTACCACTCTTTCATTTCCTAGTTGTGAACCCTAGTTAGAGTCTAACAAGGACACTTTGGAGCTCTAATTGTGTCTTTCTTTCTAGACTTGGTATGTTTGCCAATTATGTTGCCCTGTCGAATGATTTCTCGCCCCACAAGGTGATTACGTTTTTTCCTCGATTGCCTGAATGCCATGCCAACATTTTTTGCATTAGTTTGTCACTGTCAATTGCATTAAATGAGTCATCTAGCATCAAGTCAACCAATTTTATTGATTTTTAGCTATATACTGTTGGTCACTTAGTTGGGTAGGCATTCACTTTTTTGTCTCACTGATGTTGTCAAGTGACTACAATCTTCTCAGTAGTGCTCCATCAAGTGGCTATAGTCATCCATCTCTGTCGTGGAAAGTAGGCTGCATACTCTTCATCTCCGTCAACCTCATATCGATTAAAGCAAAATCGAAAGTAGGCTCCAAATGGTCCCACAATATTTCCCATCTCCATCAACCTCATATTGATATCGAAAGTAGGCTCCAAATGGTCCCACAATATACCCCATGAGCATCAATTAAAGCAAAATCATATTGATTTTGCTCACATAAATTGTTAGCAAGGCCGAATTCCTAAAACTTAGATACAACCTTCTTTTACCTTCCACTCAATTTTCTAAATACTTTCCTTCTTTTTCTTCTTGATTCTATCTTTGCTTTTACTTTGAGGTTTCATTTTGTCAACTAGTGGCCTTAACAATCCAACTCGTGTGTTAGAATCTAGTTGCTTTTCCCTTAGAAAACTCAAAAAACATACATGTGGAGGCTTGAGGATTGTCAATGTCACAATAGGCACACTTTCATCTACTTGAAGAGAGAGTGTTGATGTGCATTGTGGAGTTAAGATGGATATGAGCTAGGAGTTATTAAATCCCCTCGCATGAAATTGGTCACCTTTCCATTGAGTAAAGCCAAGAAGAACATCATATTTCATAAATTAAGATTGTTAGCATGTTGTAGACTAATCTACACACTTATCTAAAAAGCATCTCTGCTTATAGTCAAGCTTGTAAGGAAAATCATGGACAATATGCACTCTAATGGGTGCTTGAGTAAGGGGTTCAAAGACCTGGTATCCACATCTTCCATTCTATAGCATGTGATACCATGTGACATTATTCTATCCCTTCACCTTCATCTATAATCATTCTATTGCATGCCACAAGAAGTAGAGATTGTTTCAAGAGCACTCCAACATCCTCCCAACCAACATAGCACTCATGCACAACTCCACGAGTAATGTAAGATAAATATATGAACCTCTCCAAACAATGAAACCAATAGAATCATAATGAATAACTAGCATGTTGCCTTGGGTGCAAAGAGTAGCAAGGGGAGCCTCGCAAAGAACTCAAGTACAAGACAAGTAATAATCCACAAACTCAAGCTCAAACAAATGTGACAAACACAAATTGAGAAGGGCTACTCTACATGAAGGTTAAATGATATGCAAACACAATGATTGTTACTAGCATGAAACATAAGGATAATTATTGGCTTGGACCTCCACCACCCATGAAAGATTGAACCTATTCGTGATGGCAAAGGGAGCCATATTAAAAAGGCCCCTAAAAAGGAATTTGTTTGTGTGCAGTTCTACTTTTCTCTCGTGGAAAAAAAATATAAAAACTATTAGAAGAGAAAAAGAGGGCTGCACCCGATAATTAATACTTTTAGTTACTACTCAAATGGCAATACACCAACAACCTATCACCTATCAATACACAGCCAACTATCAAGTCTTAAACACAGCTATCTCAAGCAAGGGCATGCACCAACAACCTATGTATTTTCATGTTAATCAATGCATGATTAACATGAAAACCTCTTCAAGTCAACCTAAACATATGCTAGTGTGTTAAAGAGTAATACAACATAGTGGATTAATGAAAAGCACAAAAAACAATTTGTATACACGAAAGACAAAGACAAGTAAACAAGAATGAAAATTCACCATGAGAAACACACACACATTGCAAATACAAGCACATGATGTGGCCACACACCCTCCTTTTATGGACAAACGTGTGTCATCAGTTGCAACTCATACCCCTGAATTAGGGCTTAGCCACTTCCAATTCCTCATGCAACAAGTAAACCTTAGCTGCCCAAGAGCACCCACATCCATCACTAATCACAAAGGCAAAGAAAAATAGAGTTCATGCAAAAGTGGCTATGTTAGAAGTGCTCATAAGGTTTCCACGATAGTAGGTGTTAATACTAAGCTCCACTATCATATAAGCATGAACCCTTTGTTTAGAAAGCCGATCTGCAACAGAATATGGCATCTCAATATATAAGTCCATATGAAGACCATGGTGTAAGTTTACAATCTAATGTTACTTTCAGAATATATAATGATTCAATCGTTGCGATATACAGTTGCTATAGCTTTGTCTATATACATAACTTAATCCCTCGCTATTTAGCAATTAAATTTGCCCAATTGGGAAGAACTTAAAGCCGAGCAAACCGTGATGATTTTTTTGTCTATGGCAATGAACAAATCTGTTGTGTTTTTCCTGCTTCAGCATGCAAAACTCAGCTTTTAAGTTCTTTTTCCATCTGAGCAAAAACTTGTGCATAGAAAATGCATAAAAACAATATAATCCCCAGCCAACCGAAGAGGTAGTTGGAGTGATAGATGTCTCACAATCATAGTTCTCAAGAGCTCAAAGGATATCTTTAATTTCAAGTTGCTTTGTTAGTCTCATCAACCTCTCATCCAGTTACTCCTCAGCAACCCCGACCAGGTGTGGCTCTGTCGGATTGCAGCACAAAGTAATTGGGCAATAGACCTCGCAAGGCTCAAAATGCCCATTGCCAGTAATAGTTCACCTCTCAAAGCATAAAATGCCTATTGCCAGTGATCTCCGAAGGCTCGACAGCTTTAATTTTAGGTATGCAGGAGAAATAACTGATTAATTACAAACACATGATTGAAGATTTCAGAAAGACGATGGGACAAAGAGGAATTTCAAACAAATAAAATAAAGTTTAGTTGAAAAGTAGTATTGGACTGCAGGTGTGATGACTATCTTCGCAGGGAAATAAAATTAAATGGAGCTGCTGTCTAAGAATTATCTACATTTGTATGATTTGCAAATTTGCTCACATTGGCGTACATCATCGATTGACAATACCAGTAAACCACCTTTCGTAAAGTATGGAAAAGAGACTCAAAGTTACAATGCGCTGAAAAAAAAAATCCCTGCAATTTCCTGGACATCTATCCAAAATTTGTGCAGCTTTCATTAATGGGGTGACCATTCCCTTCATCAGAAAAGGGTTTCCTTACAAGAGGCTCCAATGCACATGCATGTGCTGAAGCCTGAATACACCAGGCACTCTGGAAAGTCACTTTCTGCAATTGAATCCCAATAGATCCCCGATAACGTACCAAACTGCATGGGAAATCACCAGGGCCTATCAAGTGTACTGCCTCGCAAACGGCGTGCAAGTTGCATGTCCTTTGTCACTGTTCAAATAAAATAAATTAATTAAAAAATCTGGTTCTATGGGGCGGGGGACACGGGAAGGGGGGATCTCCAAGCAGGCATCAACTAACTAGAGAACCAATCAAGTTGAGAAAAACATAAATAATCTTAAACTCAATAGACAACCTACTCAATAGACAACCAACCATTTAGAGAAACATCAGAAAGCCAAATGACTTGCATCTGCATTAGCATATGTAAATAGCATAGATGGCATAAAAAGGAAGAGGGCATTTTGTATTGGCAGGCTCCAGGCAGCACAGCAAATCCCCACATTCTGCCATGTGTTTTGAAGGCAATGGAATGCTACCTACTATAGTACCAAAACAGAAGACTTCTGGATACATTTTTCAGACTTGCAAGGTGAAGGGAGCACATCATACATTCCTCTAACAGTAACAAAACTCACACATTCCACATCACACACTCTCTCTTGTTTGGTAGGGCCTGAGTGTCAGCTTAAGGAATGACCGAGTTTCTTAGGTTGACTGAGTTTATTAAAAAACATTTTTCCTAAAATGTAGACAATAAACCAACTGCATTTGCTATCAATTGTTGAACAAAAAGAAATACCTAGAATATGATAGTTAAGGCATTAGAAATATCACCATAACCAACTGCATTTGCTATCAATTGTTGGACAAAAAGAAATACCTAGAATATCGGCAATATGATAGTTATGGCATTAGAAATATCACCATAACCATCTGAATAATATCCACAATATCCCTTTAAAAATGCTGGCCCCAAGCTCCAACCGTGCACCAAAGAGGCACTAGGGTAGGGAGGTATTACATCCTTGGACATCCATATGGGCACTACTAGCATTGGTCTCAGTGGTCATGAAGTGGCTTAGTGCGAATGCAATAAGGGCACCTCAAGGTTAGGGCAGCCAAGTGCTATTTATAGGACTCAAGGCCCTAGTGTGCACTCCATTGTGTGATCGCCACTCTTGGACTCTTGGCCATTAGGTCAATGCATACATACACCAGGACGGTGTGGGCTATTGGTATGGGACACCAACCCCTAAGACATGGTTGTGACCTGATGTGCTGCTAGTTCAAGGATGAGCCCATTTTGCTTTAAGGCTAGGAGGTGAGTTTCATGTCCAATCCTTGTATGTTCGTTGATATAGCTTGTGTCATGTCTCATGTGTAAGTTGGGTCCTAGGTGGATATTTCATTTTTGGATTTTGTGGTAGGATTACCCTGTATGAATCAAGGTCATGATGCAATCTAGGCCAAGGTCAACCAATTGACAAAAATGACTTGATTCGTTCCCACAAAGACAATTATCAAAAGCCACGAGTAGTGTCTCTTTGTTGAACATCTCTATAGACTTGATGGTTTTCCCAATGAAATACTCGATGATCAAGACTCTAAATTCACCGGCCATTTTTGACAGACTGGTTTTTGGAAATTGGAAACTCAATTATCCATGTCATCCTTAGAGCATCCAAAGACCGATGGGCAGACCGAGAACACAAATCAAACTATGGAAAATACGTTGCATGCATGTCTCTTGCAAACAACTTGATTAGGAGCATTACCTTCCTCATATTGAGTTTTCTTAGAACAATGCTAAACATTCAACTACCAAGTATAACCCACTTATGCTTATGTACGGTTATGAGCCGAAATCATCGATAGTCGTCGAGCTTAAAGAGGTGAAAATGCAGTCGATGGATAATTCTCCACACGATATGCAAAAGATATTGATGATTGTGAGCGAAAGTATTAAAATAACCCATGATTATGCCACAATTTATGCTAATCAGCATTGTACTCCATGAGAGCTCCAAGAAGACATGTGGATTTACCTCTATGGTTTGGAGCTTGGTTTGAAGCAAGCTGCTCGAGCTTGGTACCCAAAGGATTGATCAATTCTTCTTATAGAGTGGCTCCCATTGATTAGATCATGACCCCAACCTTTACTATAACGTTGAGGGTGACAAGTGTGTGCTTTTCAGCTTGTATGTGGATGACTTGATTATCACAAGGAGTGACTCACAGCAGGTTGATCAGACTAAGAAGATCTTGAGGCAAGAGTTCAACATGACAATCTAGGGATCCTACACTTCTTCCTTGGCTTGGAGATCTATCAAATGGCACATGGCATCTTCATATCCTAGCATAGATATATTCCGAGTTACTTTCGGAGTTTTGTACGGCCGAGTATCAACCTATTTCTTGTTGCCTAGACCCAAAGTCCAAGCTTTTGATGACTGGTGATCCCCTTCTAAATGCTACTCGATACATGTGCCTTGTTGGCTTGATGATTTGGCTTATTCACATTCGATTAAATATTTCCTTTGTGGTGGCATTTTTTTATTCTCTAATGAAGACTCTTACTCATGCTCACTTGAGAGTCGCTTTGCGCATTCTACACTATGTATAGGGGACTCGATCCTATAGGATCATGTACAGAGAGGGGGTCACTCTTTCTAGATGGAGTTACTTAAACTGGATAGGTGATGTGGATTCGAGACAATCTACTACATTTTATGCTTTATACCTTGGATCAAGAGCTATCTCGTGGAGTAGTAAGAAGCAATCTATTGTGGTGCTCTCTTCTAGACAATGCTCTTTGTTTCACAACTATGTAGAAAATTTGGCTCGTAGAGATTGGCTTTCCACAAATAGGTCCAGTCAAGTACGTGTGGATAACCAAAGTACTTAGCTCTGGCTAGTGGTCTACTATCCTACAGTGAACAATATGGTGGATCTCTTCGTGAAGCCTTTACACAAGGCTTCTATGCTTAGTCACATGAGATTTTTGGGTCTTCAAACTCTCCCAAGATTTGTGAGGCCTATTTTTTTACCACTCTTTCATTTCCTAGTTGTGAACCCTAGTTAGAGTCTAACAAGGACACTTTGGAGCTCTAATTGTGTCTTTCTTTCTAGACTTGGTATGTTTGCCAATTATGTTGCCCTGTCGAATGATTTCTCGCCCCACAAGGTGATTACGTTTTTTCCTCGATTGCCTGAATGCCATGCCAACATTTTTTGCATTAGTTTGTCACTGTCAATTGCATTAAATGAGTCATCTAGCATCAAGTCAACCAATTTTATTGATTTTTAGCTATATACTGTTGGTCACTTAGTTGGGTAGGCATTCACTTTTTTGTCTCACTGATGTTGTCAAGTGACTACAATCTTCTCAGTAGTGCTCCATCAAGTGGCTATAGTCATCCATCTCTGTCGTGGAAAGTAGGCTGCATACTCTTCATCTCCGTCAACCTCATATCGATTAAAGCAAAATCGAAAGTAGGCTCCAAATGGTCCCACAATATTTCCCATCTCCATCAACCTCATATTGATATCGAAAGTAGGCTCCAAATGGTCCCACAATATACCCCATGAGCATCAATTAAAGCAAAATCATATTGATTTTGCTCACATAAATTGTTAGCAAGGCCGAATTCCTAAAACTTAGATACAACCTTCTTTTACCTTCCACTCAATTTTCTAAATACTTTCCTTCTTTTTCTTCTTGATTCTATCTTTGCTTTTACTTTGAGGTTTCATTTTGTCAACTAGTGGCCTTAACAATCCAACTCGTGTGTTAGAATCTAGTTGCTTTTCCCTTAGAAAACTCAAAAAACATACATGTGGAGGCTTGAGGATTGTCAATGTCACAATAGGCACACTTTCATCTACTTGAAGAGAGAGTGTTGATGTGCATTGTGGAGTTAAGATGGATATGAGCTAGGAGTTATTCAATCCCCTCGCATGAAATTGGTCACCTTTCCATTGAGTAAAGCCAAGAAGAACATCATATTTCATAAATTAAGATTGTTAGCATGTTGTAGACTAATCTACACACTTATCTAAAAAGCATCTCTGCTTATAGTCAAGCTTGTAAGGAAAATCATGGACAATATGCACTCTAATGGGTGCTTGAGTAAGGGGTTCAAAGACCTGGTATCCACATCTTCCATTCTATAGCATGTGATACCATGTGACATTATTCTATCCCTTCACCTTCATCTATAATCATTCTATTGCATGCCACAAGAAGTAGAGATTGTTTCAAGAGCACTCCAACATCCTCCCAACCAACATAGCACTCATGCACAACTCCACGAGTAATGTAAGATAAATATATGAACCTCTCCAAACAATGAAACCAATAGAATCATAATGAATAACTAGCATGTTGCCTTGGGTGCAAAGAGTAGCAAGGGGAGCCTCGCAAAGAACTCAAGTACAAGACAAGTAATAATCCACAAACTCAAGCTCAAACAAATGTGACAAACACAAATTGAGAAGGGCTACTCTACATGAAGGTTAAATGATATGCAAACACAATGATTGTTACTAGCATGAAACATAAGGATAATTATTGGCTTGGACCTCCACCACCCATGAAAGATTGAACCTATTCGTGATGGCAAAGGGAGCCATATTAAAAAGGCCCCTAAAAAGGAATTTGTTTGTGTGCAGTTCTACTTTTCTCTCGTGGAAAAAAAATATAAAAACTATTAGAAGAGAAAAAGAGGGCTGCACCCGATAATTAATACTTTTAGTTACTACTCAAATGGCAATACACCAACAACCTATCACCTATCAATACACAGCCAACTATCAAGTCTTAAACACAGCTATCTCAAGCAAGGGCATGCACCAACAACCTATGTATTTTCATGTTAATCAATGCATGATTAACATGAAAACCTCTTCAAGTCAACCTAAACATATGCTAGTGTGTTAAAGAGTAATACAACATAGTGGATTAATGAAAAGCACAAAAAACAATTTGTATACACGAAAGACAAAGACAAGTAAACAAGAATGAAAATTCACCATGAGAAACACACACACATTGCAAATACAAGCACATGATGTGGCCACACACCCTCCTTTTATGGACAAACGTGTGTCATCAGTTGCAACTCATACCCCTGAATTAGGACTTAGCCACTTCCAATTCCTCATGCAACAAGTAAACCTTAGCTGCCCAAGAGTACCCACATCCATCACTAATCACAAAGGCAAAGAAAAATAGAGTTCATGCAAAAGTGGCTATGTTAGAAGTGCTCATAAGGTTTCCACGATAGTAGGTGTTAATACTAAGCTCCACTATCATATAAGCATGAACCCTTTGTTTAGAAAGCCGATCTGCAACAGAATATGGCATCTCAATATATAAGTCCATATGAAGACCATGGTGTAAGTTTACAATCTAATGTTACTTTCAGAATATATAATGATTCAATCGTTGCGATATACAGTTGCTATAGCTTTGTCTATATACATAACTTAATCCCTCGCTATTTAGCAATTAAATTTGCCCAATTGGGAAGAACTTAAAGCCGAGCAAACCGTGATGATTTTTTTGTCTATGGCAATGAACAAATCTGTTGTGTTTTTCCTGCTTCAGCATGCAAAACTCAGCTTTTAAGTTCTTTTTCCATCTGAGCAAAAACTTGTGCATAGAAAATGCATAAAAACAATATAATCCCCAGCCAACCGAAGAGGTAGTTGGAGTGATAGATGTCTCACAATCATAGTTCTCAAGAGCTCAAAGGATATCTTTAATTTCAAGTTGCTTTGTTAGTCTCATCAACCTCTCATCCAGTTACTCCTCAGCAACCCCGACCAGGTGTGGCTCTGTCGGATTGCAGCACAAAGTAATTGGGCAATAGACCTCGCAAGGCTCAAAATGCCCATTGCCAGTAATAGTTCACCTCTCAAAGCATAAAATGCCTATTGCCAGTGATCTCCGAAGGCTCGACAGCTTTAATTTTAGGTATGCAGGAGAAATAACTGATTAATTACAAACACATGATTGAAGATTTCAGAAAGACGATGGGACAAAGAGGAATTTCAAACAAATAAAATAAAGTTTAGTCGAAAAGTAGTATTGGACTGCAGGTGTGATGACTATCTTCGCAGGGAAATAAAATTAAATGGAGCTGCTGTCTAAGAATTATCTACATTTGTATGATTTGCAAATTTGCTCACATTGGCGTACATCATCGATTGACAATACCAGTAAACCACCTTTCGTAAAGTATGGAAAAGAGACTCAAAGTTACAATGCGCTGAAAAAAAAAATCCCTGCAATTTCCTGGACATCTATCCAAAATTTGTGCAGCTTTCATTAATGGGGTGACCATTCCCTTCATCAGAAAAGGGTTTCCTTACAAGAGGCTCCAATGCACATGCATGTGCTGAAGCCTGAATACACCAGGCACTCTGGAAAGTCACTTTCTGCAATTGAATCCCAATAGATCCCCGATAACGTACCAAACTGCATGGGAAATCACCAGGGCCTATCAAGTGTACTGCCTCGCAAACGGCGTGCAAGTTGCATGTCCTTTGTCACTGTTCAAATAAAATAAATTAATTAAAAAATCTGGTTCTATGGGGCGGGGGACACGGGAAGGGGGGATCTCCAAGCAGGCATCAACTAACTAGAGAACCAATCAAGTTGAGAAAAACATAAATAATCTTAAACTCAATAGACAACCTACTCAATAGACAACCAACCATTTAGAGAAACATCAGAAAGCCAAATGACTTGCATCTGCATTAGCATATGTAAATAGCATAGATGGCATAAAAAGGAAGAGGGCATTTTGTATTGGCAGGCTCCAGGCAGCACAGCAAATCCCCACATTCTGCCATGTGTTTTGAAGGCAATGGAATGCTACCTACTATAGTACCAAAACAGAAGACTTCTGGATACATTTTTCAGACTTGCAAGGTGAAGGGAGCACATCATACATTCCTCTAACAGTAACAAAACTCACACATTCCACATCACACACTCTCTCTTGTTTGGTAGGGCCTGAGTGTCAGCTTAAGGAATGACCGAGTTTCTTAGGTTGACTGAGTTTATTAAAAAACATTTTTCCTAAAATGTAGACAATAAACCAACTGCATTTGCTATCAATTGTTGAACAAAAAGAAATACCTAGAATATGATAGTTAAGGCATTAGAAATATCACCATAACCAACTGCATTTGCTATCAATTGTTGGACAAAAAGAAATACCTAGAATATCGGCAATATGATAGTTATGGCATTAGAAATATCACCATAACCATCTGAATAATATCCACAATATCCCTTTAAAAATGCTGGCCCCAAGCTCCAACCGTGCACCAAAGAGGCACTAGGGTAGGGAGGTATTACATCCTTGGACATCCATATGGGCACTACTAGCATTGGTCTCAGTGGTCATGAAGTGGCTTAGTGCGAATGCAATAAGGGCACCTCAAGGTTAGGGCAGCCAAGTGCTATTTATAGGACTCAAGGCCCTAGTGTGCACTCCATTGTGTGATCGCCACTCTTGGACTCTTGGCCATTAGGTCAATGCATACATACACCAGGACGGTGTGGGCTATTGGTATGGGACACCAACCCCTAAGACATGGTTGTGACCTGATGTGCTGCTAGTTCAAGGATGAGCCCATTTTGCTTTAAGGCTAGGAGGTGAGTTTCATGTCCAATCCTTGTATGTTCGTTGATATAGCTTGTGTCATGTCTCATGTGTAAGTTGGGTCCTAGGTGGATATTTCATTTTTGGATTTTGTGGTAGGATTACCCTGTATGAATCAAGGTCATGATGCAATCTAGGCCAAGGTCAACCAATTGACAAAAATGACTTGATTCGTTCCCACAAAGACAATTATCAAAAGCCACGAGTAGTGTCTCTTTGTTGAACATCTCTATAGACTTGATGGTTTTCCCAATGAAATACTCGATGATCAAGACTCTAAATTCACCGGCCATTTTTGACAGACTGGTTTTTGGAAATTGGAAACTCAATTATCCATGTCATCCTTAGAGCATCCAAAGACCGATGGGCAGACCGAGAACACAAATCAAACTATGGAAAATACGTTGCATGCATGTCTCTTGCAAACAACTTGATTAGGAGCATTACCTTCCTCATATTGAGTTTTCTTAGAACAATGCTAAACATTCAACTACCAAGTATAACCCACTTATGCTTATGTACGGTTATGAGCCGAAATCATCGATAGTCGTCGAGCTTAAAGAGGTGAAAATGCAGTCGATGGATAATTCTCCACACGATATGCAAAAGATATTGATGATTGTGAGCGAAAGTATTAAAATAACCCATGATTATGCCACAATTTATGCTAATCAGCATTGTACTCCATGAGAGCTCCAAGAAGACATGTGGATTTACCTCTATGGTTTGGAGCTTGGTTTGAAGCAAGCTCCTCGAGCTTGGTACCCAAAGGATTGATCAATTCTTCTTATAGAGTGGCTCCCATTGATTAGATCATGACCCCAACCTTTACTATAACGTTGAGGGTGACAAGTGTGTGCTTTTCAGCTTGTATGTGGATGACTTGATTATCACAAGGAGTGACTCACAGCAGGTTGATCAGACTAAGAAGATCTTGAGGCAAGAGTTCAACATGACAATCTAGGGATCCTACACTTCTTCCTTGGCTTGGAGATCTATCAAATGGCACATGGCATCTTCATATCCTAGCATAGATATATTCCGAGTTACTTTCGGAGTTTTGTAGGGCCGAGTATCAACCTATTTCTTGTTGCCTAGACCCAAAGTCCAAGCTTTTGATGACTGGTGATCCCCTTCTAAATGCTACTCGATACATGTGCCTTGTTGGCTTGTTGATTTGGCTTATTCACATTCGATTAAATATTTCCTTTGTGGTGGCATTTTTTTATTCTCTAATGAAGACTCTTACTCATGCTCACTTGAGAGTCGCTTTGCGCATTCTACACTATGTATAGGGGACTCGATCCTATAGGATCATGTACAGAGAGGGGGTCACTCTTTCTAGATGGAGTTACTTAAACTGGATAGGTGATGTGGATTCGAGACAATCTACTACATTTTATGCTTTATACCTTGGATCAAGAGCTATCTCGTGGAGTAGTAAGAAGCAATCTATTGTGGTGCTCTCTTCTAGACAATGCTCTTTGTTTCACAACTATGTAGAAAATTTGGCTCGTAGAGATTGGCTTTCCACAAATAGGTCCAGTCAAGTACGTGTGGATAACCAAAGTACTTAGCTCTGGCTAGTGGTCTACTATCCTACAGTGAACAATATGGTGGATCTCTTCGTGAAGCCTTTACACAAGGCTTCTATGCTTAGTCACATGAGATTTTTGGGTCTTCAAACTCTCCCAAGATTTGTGAGGCCTATTTTTTTACCACTCTTTCATTTCCTAGTTGTGAACCCTAGTTAGAGTCTAACAAGGACACTTTGGAGCTCTAATTGTGTCTTTCTTTCTAGACTTGGTATGTTTGCCAATTATGTTGCCCTGTCGAATGATTTCTCGCCCCACAAGGTGATTACGTTTTTTCCTCGATTGCCTGAATGCCATGCCAACATTTTTTGCATTAGTTTGTCACTGTCAATTGCATTAAATGAGTCATCTAGCATCAAGTCAACCAATTTTATTGATTTTTAGCTATATACTGTTGGTCACTTAGTTGGGTAGGCATTCACTTTTTTGTCTCACTGATGTTGTCAAGTGACTACAATCTTCTCAGTAGTGCTCCATCAAGTGGCTATAGTCATCCATCTCTGTCGTGGAAAGTAGGCTGCATACTCTTCATCTCCGTCAACCTCATATCGATTAAAGCAAAATCGAAAGTAGGCTCCAAATGGTCCCACAATATTTCCCATCTCCATCAACCTCATATTGATATCGAAAGTAGGCTCCAAATGGTCCCACAATATACCCCATGAGCATCAATTAAAGCAAAATCATATTGATTTTGCTCACATAAATTGTTAGCAAGGCCGAATTCCTAAAACTTAGATACAACCTTCTTTTACCTTCCACTCAATTTTCTAAATACTTTCCTTCTTTTTCTTCTTGATTCTATCTTTGCTTTTACTTTGAGGTTTCATTTTGTCAACTAGTGGCCTTAACAATCCAACTCGTGTGTTAGAATCTAGTTGCTTTTCCCTTAGAAAACTCAAAAAACATACATGTGGAGGCTTGAGGATTGTCAATGTCACAATAGGCACACTTTCATCTACTTGAAGAGAGAGTGTTGATGTGCATTGTGGAGTTAAGATGGATATGAGCTAGGAGTTATTAAATCCCCTCGCATGAAATTGGTCACCTTTCCATTGAGTAAAGCCAAGAAGAACATCATATTTCATAAATTAAGATTGTTAGCATGTTGTAGACTAATCTACACACTTATCTAAAAAGCATCTCTGCTTATAGTCAAGCTTGTAAGGAAAATCATGGACAATATGCACTCTAATGGGTGCTTGAGTAAGGGGTTCAAAGACCTGGTATCCACATCTTCCATTCTATAGCATGTGATACCATGTGACATTATTCTATCCCTTCACCTTCATCTATAATCATTCTATTGCATGCCACAAGAAGTAGAGATTGTTTCAAGAGCACTCCAACATCCTCCCAACCAACATAGCACTCATGCACAACTCCACGAGTAATGTAAGATAAATATATGAACCTCTCCAAACAATGAAACCAATAGAATCATAATGAATAACTAGCATGTTGCCTTGGGTGCAAAGAGTAGCAAGGGGAGCCTCGCAAAGAACTCAAGTACAAGACAAGTAATAATCCACAAACTCAAGCTCAAACAAATGTGACAAACACAAATTGAGAAGGGCTACTCTACATGAAGGTTAAATGATATGCAAACACAATGATTGTTACTAGCATGAAACATAAGGATAATTATTGGCTTGGACCTCCACCACCCATGAAAGATTGAACCTATCCGTGATGGCAAAGGGAGCCATATTAAAAAGGCCCCTAAAAAGGAATTTGTTTGTGTGCAGTTCTACTTTTCTCTCGTGGAAAAAAAATATAAAAACTATTAGAAGAGAAAAAGAGGGCTGCACCCGATAATTAATACTTTTAGTTACTACTCAAATGGCAATACACCAACAACCTATCACCTATCAATACACAGCCAACTATCAAGTCTTAAACACAGCTATCTCAAGCAAGGGCATGCACCAACAACCTATGTATTTTCATGTTAATCAATGCATGATTAACATGAAAACCTCTTCAAGTCAACCTAAACATATGCTAGTGTGTTAAAGAGTAATACAACATAGTGGATTAATGAAAAGCACAAAAAACAATTCGTATACACGAAAGACAAAGACAAGTAAACAAGAATGAAAATTCACCATGAGAAACACACACACATTGCAAATACAAGCACATGATGTGGCCACACACCCTCCTTTTATGGACAAACGTGTGTCATCAGTTGCAACTCATACCCCTGAATTAGGGCTTAGCCACTTCCAATTCCTCATGCAACAAGTAAACCTTAGCTGCCCAAGAGTACCCACATCCATCACTAATCACAAAGGCAAAGAAAAATAGAGTTCATGCAAAAGTGGCTATGTTAGAAGTGCTCATAAGGTTTCCACGATAGTAGGTGTTAATACTAAGCTCCACTATCATATAAGCATGAACCCTTTGTTTAGAAAGCCGATCTGCAACAGAATATGGCATCTCAATATATAAGTCCATATGAAGACCATGGTGTAAGTTTACAATCTAATGTTACTTTCAGAATATATAATGATTCAATCGTTGCGATATACAGTTGCTATAGCTTTGTCTATATACATAACTTAATCCCTCGCTATTTAGCAATTAAATTTGCCCAATTGGGAAGAACTTAAAGCCGAGCAAACCGTGATGATTTTTTTGTCTATGGCAATGAACAAATCTGTTGTGTTTTTCCTGCTTCAGCATGCAAAACTCAGCTTTTAAGTTCTTTTTCCATCTGAGCAAAAACTTGTGCATAGAAAATGCATAAAAACAATATAATCCCCAGCCAACCGAAGAGGTAGTTGGAGTGATAGATGTCTCACAATCATAGTTCTCAAGAGCTCAAAGGATATCTTTAATTTCAAGTTGCTTTGTTAGTCTCATCAACCTCTCATCCAGTTACTCCTCAGCAACCCCGACCAGGTGTGGCTCTGTCGGATTGCAGCACAAAGTAATTGGGCAATAGACCTCGCAAGGCTCAAAATGCCCATTGCCAGTAATAGTTCACCTCTCAAAGCATAAAATGCCTATTGCCAGTGATCTCCGAAGGCTCGACAGCTTTAATTTTAGGTATGCAGGAGAAATAACTGATTAATTACAAACACATGATTGAAGATTTCAGAAAGACGATGGGACAAAGAGGAATTTCAAACAAATAAAATAAAGTTTAGTCGAAAAGTAGTATTGGACTGCAGGTGTGATGACTATCTTCGCAGGGAAATAAAATTAAATGGAGCTGCTGTCTAAGAATTATCTACATTTGTATGATTTGCAAATTTGCTCACATTGGCGTACATCATCGATTGACAATACCAGTAAACCACCTTTCGTAAAGTATGGAAAAGAGACTCAAAGTTACAATGCGCTGAAAAAAAAAATCCCTGCAATTTCCTGGACATCTATCCAAAATTTGTGCAGCTTTCATTAATGGGGTGACCATTCCCTTCATCAGAAAAGGGTTTCCTTACAAGAGGCTCCAATGCACATGCATGTGCTGAAGCCTGAATACACCAGGCACTCTGGAAAGTCACTTTCTGCAATTGAATCCCAATAGATCCCCGATAACGTACCAAACTGCATGGGAAATCACCAGGGCCTATCAAGTGTACTGCCTCGCAAACGGCGTGCAAGTTGCATGTCCTTTGTCACTGTTCAAATAAAATAAATTAATTAAAAAATCCGGTTCTATGGGGCGGGGGACACGGGAAGGGGGGATCTCCAAGCAGGCATCAACTAACTAGAGAACCAATCAAGTTGAGAAAAACATAAATAATCTTAAACTCAATAGACAACCTACTCAATAGACAACCAACCATTTAGAGAAACATCAGAAAGCCAAATGACTTGCATCTGCATTAGCATATGTAAATAGCATAGATGGCATAAAAAGGAAGAGGGCATTTTGTATTGGCAGGCTCCAGGCAGCACAGCAAATCCCCACATTCTGCCATGTGTTTTGAAGGCAATGGAATGCTACCTACTATAGTACCAAAACAGAAGACTTCTGGATACATTTTTCAGACTTGCAAGGTGAAGGGAGCACATCATACATTCCTCTAACAGTAACAAAACTCACACATTCCACATCACACACTCTCTCTTGTTTGGTAGGGCCTGAGTGTCAGCTTAAGGAATGACCGAGTTTCTTAGGTTGACTGAGTTTATTAAAAAACATTTTTCCTAAAATGTAGACAATAAACCAACTGCATTTGCTATCAATTGTTGAACAAAAAGAAATACCTAGAATATGATAGTTAAGGCATTAGAAATATCACCATAACCAACTGCATTTGCTATCAATTGTTGGACAAAAAGAAATACCTAGAATATCGGCAATATGATAGTTATGGCATTAGAAATATCACCATAACCATCTGAATAATATCCACAATATCCCTTTAAAAATGCTGGCCCCAAGCTCCAACCGTGCACCAAAGAGGCACTAGGGTAGGGAGGTATTACATCCTTGGACATCCATATGGGCACTACTAGCATTGGTCTCAGTGGTCATGAAGTGGCTTAGTGCGAATGCAATAAGGGCACCTCAAGGTTAGGGCAGCCAAGTGCTATTTATAGGACTCAAGGCCCTAGTGTGCACTCCATTGTGTGATCGCCACTCTTGGACTCTTGGCCATTAGGTCAATGCATACATACACCAGGACGGTGTGGGCTATTGGTATGGGACACCAACCCCTAAGACATGGTTGTGACCTGATGTGCTGCTAGTTCAAGGATGAGCCCATTTTGCTTTAAGGCTAGGAGGTGAGTTTCATGTCCAATCCTTGTATGTTCGTTGATATAGCTTGTGTCATGTCTCATGTGTAAGTTGGGTCCTAGGTGGATATTTCATTTTTGGATTTTGTGGTAGGATTACCCTGTATGAATCAAGGTCATGATGCAATCTAGGCCAAGGTCAACCAATTGACAAAAATGACTTGATTCGTTCCCACAAAGACAATTATCAAAAGCCACGAGTAGTGTCTCTTTGTTGAACATCTCTATAGACTTGATGGTTTTCCCAATGAAATACTCGATGATCAAGACTCTAAATTCACCGGCCATTTTTGACAGACTGGTTTTTGGAAATTGGAAACTCAATTATCCATGTCATCCTTAGAGCATCCAAAGACCGATGGGCAGACCGAGAACACAAATCAAACTATGGAAAATACGTTGCATGCATGTCTCTTGCAAACAACTTGATTAGGAGCATTACCTTCCTCATATTGAGTTTTCTTAGAACAATGCTAAACATTCAACTACCAAGTATAACCCACTTATGCTTATGTACGGTTATGAGCCGAAATCATCGATAGTCGTCGAGCTTAAAGAGGTGAAAATGCAGTCGATGGATAATTCTCCACACGATATGCAAAAGATATTGATGATTGTGAGCGAAAGTATTAAAATAACCCATGATTATGCCACAATTTATGCTAATCAGCATTGTACTCCATGAGAGCTCCAAGAAGACATGTGGATTTACCTCTATGGTTTGGAGCTTGGTTTGAAGCAAGCTCCTCGAGCTTGGTACCCAAAGGATTGATCAATTCTTCTTATAGAGTGGCTCCCATTGATTAGATCATGACCCCAACCTTTACTATAACGTTGAGGGTGACAAGTGTGTGCTTTTCAGCTTGTATGTGGATGACTTGATTATCACAAGGAGTGACTCACAGCAGGTTGATCAGACTAAGAAGATCTTGAGGCAAGAGTTCAACATGACAATCTAGGGATCCTACACTTCTTCCTTGGCTTGGAGATCTATCAAATGGCACATGGCATCTTCATATCCTAGCATAGATATATTCCGAGTTACTTTCGGAGTTTTGTACGGCCGAGTATCAACCTATTTCTTGTTGCCTAGACCCAAAGTCCAAGCTTTTGATGACTGGTGATCCCCTTCTAAATGCTACTCGATACATGTGCCTTGTTGGCTTGTTGATTTGGCTTATTCACATTCGATTAAATATTTCCTTTGTGGTGGCATTTTTTTATTCTCTAATGAAGACTCTTACTCATGCTCACTTGAGAGTCGCTTTGCGCATTCTACACTATGTATAGGGGACTCGATCCTATAGGATCATGTACAGAGAGGGGGTCACTCTTTCTAGATGGAGTTACTTAAACTGGATAGGTGATGTGGATTCGAGACAATCTACTACATTTTATGCTTTATACCTTGGATCAAGAGCTATCTCGTGGAGTAGTAAGAAGCAATCTATTGTGGTGCTCTCTTCTAGACAATGCTCTTTGTTTCACAACTATGTAGAAAATTTGGCTCGTAGAGATTGGCTTTCCACAAATAGGTCCAGTCAAGTACGTGTGGATAACCAAAGTACTTAGCTCTGGCTAGTGGTCTACTATCCTACAGTGAACAATATGGTGGATCTCTTCGTGAAGCCTTTACACAAGGCTTCTATGCTTAGTCACATGAGATTTTTGGGTCTTCAAACTCTCCCAAGATTTGTGAGGCCTATTTTTTTACCACTCTTTCATTTCCTAGTTGTGAACCCTAGTTAGAGTCTAACAAGGACACTTTGGAGCTCTAATTGTGTCTTTCTTTCTAGACTTGGTATGTTTGCCAATTATGTTGCCCTGTCGAATGATTTCTCGCCCCACAAGGTGATTACGTTTTTTCCTCGATTGCCTGAATGCCATGCCAACATTTTTTGCATTAGTTTGTCACTGTCAATTGCATTAAATGAGTCATCTAGCATCAAGTCAACCAATTTTATTGATTTTTAGCTATATACTGTTGGTCACTTAGTTGGGTAGGCATTCACTTTTTTGTCTCACTGATGTTGTCAAGTGACTACAATCTTCTCAGTAGTGCTCCATCAAGTGGCTATAGTCATCCATCTCTGTCGTGGAAAGTAGGCTGCATACTCTTCATCTCCGTCAACCTCATATCGATTAAAGCAAAATCGAAAGTAGGCTCCAAATGGTCCCACAATATTTCCCATCTCCATCAACCTCATATTGATATCGAAAGTAGGCTCCAAATGGTCCCACAATATACCCCATGAGCATCAATTAAAGCAAAATCATATTGATTTTGCTCACATAAATTGTTAGCAAGGCCGAATTCCTAAAACTTAGATACAACCTTCTTTTACCTTCCACTCAATTTTCTAAATACTTTCCTTCTTTTTCTTCTTGATTCTATCTTTGCTTTTACTTTGAGGTTTCATTTTGTCAACTAGTGGCCTTAACAATCCAACTCGTGTGTTAGAATCTAGTTGCTTTTCCCTTAGAAAACTCAAAAAACATACATGTGGAGGCTTGAGGATTGTCAATGTCACAATAGGCACACTTTCATCTACTTGAAGAGAGAGTGTTGATGTGCATTGTGGAGTTAAGATGGATATGAGCTAGGAGTTATTAAATCCCCTCGCATGAAATTGGTCACCTTTCCATTGAGTAAAGCCAAGAAGAACATCATATTTCATAAATTAAGATTGTTAGCATGTTGTAGACTAATCTACACACTTATCTAAAAAGCATCTCTGCTTATAGTCAAGCTTGTAAGGAAAATCATGGACAATATGCACTCTAATGGGTGCTTGAGTAAGGGGTTCAAAGACCTGGTATCCACATCTTCCATTCTATAGCATGTGATACCATGTGACATTATTCTATCCCTTCACCTTCATCTATAATCATTCTATTGCATGCCACAAGAAGTAGAGATTGTTTCAAGAGCACTCCAACATCCTCCCAACCAACATAGCACTCATGCACAACTCCACGAGTAATGTAAGATAAATATATGAACCTCTCCAAACAATGAAACCAATAGAATCATAATGAATAACTAGCATGTTGCCTTGGGTGCAAAGAGTAGCAAGGGGAGCCTCGCAAAGAACTCAAGTACAAGACAAGTAATAATCCACAAACTCAAGCTCAAACAAATGTGACAAACACAAATTGAGAAGGGCTACTCTACATGAAGGTTAAATGATATGCAAACACAATGATTGTTACTAGCATGAAACATAAGGATAATTATTGGCTTGGACCTCCACCACCCATGAAAGATTGAACCTATCCGTGATGGCAAAGGGAGCCATATTAAAAAGGCCCCTAAAAAGGAATTTGTTTGTGTGCAGTTCTACTTTTCTCTCGTGGAAAAAAAATATAAAAACTATTAGAAGAGAAAAAGAGGGCTGCACCCGATAATTAATACTTTTAGTTACTACTCAAATGGCAATACACCAACAACCTATCACCTATCAATACACAGCCAACTATCAAGTCTTAAACACAGCTATCTCAAGCAAGGGCATGCACCAACAACCTATGTATTTTCATGTTAATCAATGCATGATTAACATGAAAACCTCTTCAAGTCAACCTAAACATATGCTAGTGTGTTAAAGAGTAATACAACATAGTGGATTAATGAAAAGCACAAAAAACAATTCGTATACACGAAAGACAAAGACAAGTAAACAAGAATGAAAATTCACCATGAGAAACACACACACATTGCAAATACAAGCACATGATGTGGCCACACACCCTCCTTTTATGGACAAACGTGTGTCATCAGTTGCAACTCATACCCCTGAATTAGGGCTTAGCCACTTCCAATTCCTCATGCAACAAGTAAACCTTAGCTGCCCAAGAGCACCCACATCCATCACTAATCACAAAGGCAAAGAAAAATAGAGTTCATGCAAAAGTGGCTATGTTAGAAGTGCTCATAAGGTTTCCACGATAGTAGGTGTTAATACTAAGCTCCACTATCATATAAGCATGAACCCTTTGTTTAGAAAGCCGATCTGCAACAGAATATGGCATCTCAATATATAAGTCCATATGAAGACCATGGTGTAAGTTTACAATCTAATGTTACTTTCAGAATATATAATGATTCAATCGTTGCGATATACAGTTGCTATAGCTTTGTCTATATACATAACTTAATCCCTCGCTATTTAGCAATTAAATTTGCCCAATTGGGAAGAACTTAAAGCCGAGCAAACCGTGATGATTTTTTTGTCTATGGCAATGAACAAATCTGTTGTGTTTTTCCTGCTTCAGCATGCAAAACTCAGCTTTTAAGTTCTTTTTCCATCTGAGCAAAAACTTGTGCATAGAAAATGCATAAAAACAATATAATCCCCAGCCAACCGAAGAGGTAGTTGGAGTGATAGATGTCTCACAATCATAGTTCTCAAGAGCTCAAAGGATATCTTTAATTTCAAGTTGCTTTGTTAGTCTCATCAACCTCTCATCCAGTTACTCCTCAGCAACCCCGACCAGGTGTGGCTCTGTCGGATTGCAGCACAAAGTAATTGGGCAATAGACCTCGCAAGGCTCAAAATGCCCATTGCCAGTAATAGTTCACCTCTCAAAGCATAAAATGCCTATTGCCAGTGATCTCCGAAGGCTCGACAGCTTTAATTTTAGGTATGCAGGAGAAATAACTGATTAATTACAAACACATGATTGAAGATTTCAGAAAGACGATGGGACAAAGAGGAATTTCAAACAAATAAAATAAAGTTTAGTCGAAAAGTAGTATTGGACTGCAGGTGTGATGACTATCTTCGCAGGGAAATAAAATTAAATGGAGCTGCTGTCTAAGAATTATCTACATTTGTATGATTTGCAAATTTGCTCACATTGGCGTACATCATCGATTGACAATACCAGTAAACCACCTTTCGTAAAGTATGGAAAAGAGACTCAAAGTTACAATGCGCTGAAAAAAAAAATCCCTGCAATTTCCTGGACATCTATCCAAAATTTGTGCAGCTTTCATTAATGGGGTGACCATTCCCTTCATCAGAAAAGGGTTTCCTTACAAGAGGCTCCAATGCACATGCATGTGCTGAAGCCTGAATACACCAGGCACTCTGGAAAGTCACTTTCTGCAATTGAATCCCAATAGATCCCCGATAACGTACCAAACTGCATGGGAAATCACCAGGGCCTATCAAGTGTACTGCCTCGCAAACGGCGTGCAAGTTGCATGTCCTTTGTCACTGTTCAAATAAAATAAATTAATTAAAAAATCTGGTTCTATGGGGCGCGGGACACGGGAAGGGGGGATCTCCAAGCAGGCATCAACTAACTAGAGAACCAATCAAGTTGAGAAAAACATAAATAATCTTAAACTCAATAGACAACCTACTCAATAGACAACCAACCATTTAGAGAAACATCAGAAAGCCAAATGACTTGCATCTGCATTAGCATATGTAAATAGCATAGATGGCATAAAAAGGAAGAGGGCATTTTGTATTGGCAGGCTCCAGGCAGCACAGCAAATCCCCACATTCTGCCATGTGTTTTGAAGGCAATGGAATGCTACCTACTATAGTACCAAAACAGAAGACTTCTGGATACATTTTTCAGACTTGCAAGGTGAAGGGAGCACATCATACATTCCTCTAACAGTAACAAAACTCACACATTCCACATCACACACTCTCTCTTGTTTGGTAGGGCCTGAGTGTCAGCTTAAGGAATGACCGAGTTTCTTAGGTTGACTGAGTTTATTAAAAAACATTTTTCCTAAAATGTAGACAATAAACCAACTGCATTTGCTATCAATTGTTGAACAAAAAGAAATACCTAGAATATGATAGTTAAGGCATTAGAAATATCACCATAACCAACTGCATTTGCTATCAATTGTTGGACAAAAAGAAATACCTAGAATATCGGCAATATGATAGTTATGGCATTAGAAATATCACCATAACCATCTGAATAATATCCACAATATCCCTTTAAAAATGCTGGCCCCAAGCTCCAACCGTGCACCAAAGAGGCACTAGGGTAGGGAGGTATTACATCCTTGGACATCCATATGGGCACTACTAGCATTGGTCTCAGTGGTCATGAAGTGGCTTAGTGCGAATGCAATAAGGGCACCTCAAGGTTAGGGCAGCCAAGTGCTATTTATAGGACTCAAGGCCCTAGTGTGCACTCCATTGTGTGATCGCCACTCTTGGACTCTTGGCCATTAGGTCAATGCATACATACACCAGGACGGTGTGGGCTATTGGTATGGGACACCAACCCCTAAGACATGGTTGTGACCTGATGTGCTGCTAGTTCAAGGATGAGCCCATTTTGCTTTAAGGCTAGGAGGTGAGTTTCATGTCCAATCCTTGTATGTTCGTTGATATAGCTTGTGTCATGTCTCATGTGTAAGTTGGGTCCTAGGTGGATATTTCATTTTTGGATTTTGTGGTAGGATTACCCTGTATGAATCAAGGTCATGATGCAATCTAGGCCAAGGTCAACCAATTGACAAAAATGACTTGATTCGTTCCCACAAAGACAATTATCAAAAGCCACGAGTAGTGTCTCTTTGTTGAACATCTCTATAGACTTGATGGTTTTCCCAATGAAATACTCGATGATCAAGACTCTAAATTCACCGGCCATTTTTGACAGACTGGTTTTTGGAAATTGGAAACTCAATTATCCATGTCATCCTTAGAGCATCCAAAGACCGATGGGCAGACCGAGAACACAAATCAAACTATGGAAAATACGTTGCATGCATGTCTCTTGCAAACAACTTGATTAGGAGCATTACCTTCCTCATATTGAGTTTTCTTAGAACAATGCTAAACATTCAACTACCAAGTATAACCCACTTATGCTTATGTACGGTTATGAGCCGAAATCATCGATAGTCGTCGAGCTTAAAGAGGTGAAAATGCAGTCGATGGATAATTCTCCACACGATATGCAAAAGATATTGATGATTGTGAGCGAAAGTATTAAAATAACCCATGATTATGCCACAATTTATGCTAATCAGCATTGTACTCCATGAGAGCTCCAAGAAGACATGTGGATTTACCTCTATGGTTTGGAGCTTGGTTTGAAGCAAGCTCCTCGAGCTTGGTACCCAAAGGATTGATCAATTCTTCTTATAGAGTGGCTCCCATTGATTAGATCATGACCCCAACCTTTACTATAACGTTGAGGGTGACAAGTGTGTGCTTTTCAGCTTGTATGTGGATGACTTGATTATCACAAGGAGTGACTCACAGCAGGTTGATCAGACTAAGAAGATCTTGAGGCAAGAGTTCAACATGACAATCTAGGGATCCTACACTTCTTCCTTGGCTTGGAGATCTATCAAATGGCACATGGCATCTTCATATCCTAGCATAGATATATTCCGAGTTACTTTCGGAGTTTTGTACGGCCGAGTATCAACCTATTTCTTGTTGCCTAGACCCAAAGTCCAAGCTTTTGATGACTGGTGATCCCCTTCTAAATGCTACTCGATACATGTGCCTTGTTGGCTTGTTGATTTGGCTTATTCACATTCGATTAAATATTTCCTTTGTGGTGGCATTTTTTTATTCTCTAATGAAGACTCTTACTCATGCTCACTTGAGAGTCGCTTTGCGCATTCTACACTATGTATAGGGGACTCGATCCTATAGGATCATGTACAGAGAGGGGGTCACTCTTTCTAGATGGAGTTACTTAAACTGGATAGGTGATGTGGATTCGAGACAATCTACTACATTTTATGCTTTATACCTTGGATCAAGAGCTATCTCGTGGAGTAGTAAGAAGCAATCTATTGTGGTGCTCTCTTCTAGACAATGCTCTTTGTTTCACAACTATGTAGAAAATTTGGCTCGTAGAGATTGGCTTTCCACAAATAGGTCCAGTCAAGTACGTGTGGATAACCAAAGTACTTAGCTCTGGCTAGTGGTCTACTATCCTACAGTGAACAATATGGTGGATCTCTTCGTGAAGCCTTTACACAAGGCTTCTATGCTTAGTCACATGAGATTTTTGGGTCTTCAAACTCTCCCAAGATTTGTGAGGCCTATTTTTTTACCACTCTTTCATTTCCTAGTTGTGAACCCTAGTTAGAGTCTAACAAGGACACTTTGGAGCTCTAATTGTGTCTTTCTTTCTAGACTTGGTATGTTTGCCAATTATGTTGCCCTGTCGAATGATTTCTCGCCCCACAAGGTGATTACGTTTTTTCCTCGATTGCCTGAATGCCATGCCAACATTTTTTGCATTAGTTTGTCACTGTCAATTGCATTAAATGAGTCATCTAGCATCAAGTCAACCAATTTTATTGATTTTTAGCTATATACTGTTGGTCACTTAGTTGGGTAGGCATTCACTTTTTTGTCTCACTGATGTTGTCAAGTGACTACAATCTTCTCAGTAGTGCTCCATCAAGTGGCTATAGTCATCCATCTCTGTCGTGGAAAGTAGGCTGCATACTCTTCATCTCCGTCAACCTCATATCGATTAAAGCAAAATCGAAAGTAGGCTCCAAATGGTCCCACAATATTTCCCATCTCCATCAACCTCATACTGATATCGAAAGTAGGCTCCAAATGGTCCCACAATATACCCCATGAGCATCAATTAAAGCAAAATCATATTGATTTTGCTCACATAAATTGTTAGCAAGGCCGAATTCCTAAAACTTAGATACAACCTTCTTTTACCTTCCACTCAATTTTCTAAATACTTTCCTTCTTTTTCTTGTTGATTCTATCTTTGCTTTTACTTTGAGGTTTCATTTTGTCAACTAGTGGCCTTAACAATCCAACTCGTGTGTTAGAATCTAGTTGCTTTTCCCTTAGAAAACTCAAAAAACATACATGTGGAGGCTTGAGGATTGTCAATGTCACAATAGGCACACTTTCATCTACTTGAAGAGAGAGTGTTGATGTGCATTGTGGAGTTAAGATGGATATGAGCTAGGAGTTATTAAATCCCCTCGCATGAAATTGGTCACCTTTCCATTGAGTAAAGCCAAGAAGAACATCATATTTCATAAATTAAGATTGTTAGCATGTTGTAGACTAATCTACACACTTATCTAAAAAGCATCTCTGCTTATAGTCAAGCTTGTAAGGAAAATCATGGACAATATGCACTCTAATGGGTGCTTGAGTAAGGGGTTCAAAGACCTGGTATCCACATCTTCCATTCTATAGCATGTGATACCATGTGACATTATTCTATCCCTTCACCTTCATCTATAATCATTCTATTGCATGCCACAAGAAGTAGAGATTGTTTCAAGAGCACTCCAACATCCTCCCAACCAACATAGCACTCATGCACAACTCCACGAGTAATGTAAGATAAATATATGAACCTCTCCAAACAATGAAACCAATAGAATCATAATGAATAACTAGCATGTTGCCTTGGGTGCAAAGAGTAGCAAGGGGAGCCTCGCAAAGAACTCAAGTACAAGACAAGTAATAATCCACAAACTCAAGCTCAAACAAATGTGACAAACACAAATTGAGAAGGGCTACTCTACATGAAGGTTAAATGATATGCAAACACAATGATTGTTACTAGCATGAAACATAAGGATAATTATTGGCTTGGACCTCCACCACCCATGAAAGATTGAACCTATTCGTGATGGCAAAGGGAGCCATATTAAAAAGGCCCCTAAAAAGGAATTTGTTTGTGTGCAGTTCTACTTTTCTCTCGTGGAAAAAAAATATAAAAACTATTAGAAGAGAAAAAGAGGGCTGCACCCGATAATTAATACTTTTAGTTACTACTCAAATGGCAATACACCAACAACCTATCACCTATCAATACACAGCCAACTATCAAGTCTTAAACACAGCTATCTCAAGCAAGGGCATGCACCAACAACCTATGTATTTTCATGTTAATCAATGCATGATTAACATGAAAACCTCTTCAAGTCAACCTAAACATATGCTAGTGTGTTAAAGAGTAATACAACATAGTGGATTAATGAAAAGCACAAAAAACAATTCGTATACACGAAAGACAAAGACAAGTAAACAAGAATGAAAATTCACCATGAGAAACACACACACATTGCAAATACAAGCACATGATGTGGCCACACACCCTCCTTTTATGGACAAACGTGTGTCATCAGTTGCAACTCATACCCCTGAATTAGGGCTTAGCCACTTCCAATTCCTCATGCAACAAGTAAACCTTAGCTGCCCAAGAGCACCCACATCCATCACTAATCACAAAGGCAAAGAAAAATAGAGTTCATGCAAAAGTGGCTATGTTAGAAGTGCTCATAAGGTTTCCACGATAGTAGGTGTTAATACTAAGCTCCACTATCATATAAGCATGAACCCTTTGTTTAGAAAGCCGATCTGCAACAGAATATGGCATCTCAATATATAAGTCCATATGAAGACCATGGTGTAAGTTTACAATCTAATGTTACTTTCAGAATATATAATGATTCAATCGTTGCGATATACAGTTGCTATAGCTTTGTCTATATACATAACTTAATCCCTCGCTATTTAGCAATTAAATTTGCCCAATTGGGAAGAACTTAAAGCCGAGCAAACCGTGATGATTTTTTTGTCTATGGCAATGAACAAATCTGTTGTGTTTTTCCTGCTTCAGCATGCAAAACTCAGCTTTTAAGTTCTTTTTCCATCTGAGCAAAAACTTGTGCATAGAAAATGCATAAAAACAATATAATCCCCAGCCAACCGAAGAGGTAGTTGGAGTGATAGATGTCTCACAATCATAGTTCTCAAGAGCTCAAAGGATATCTTTAATTTCAAGTTGCTTTGTTAGTCTCATCAACCTCTCATCCAGTTACTCCTCAGCAACCCCGACCAGGTGTGGCTCTGTCGGATTGCAGCACAAAGTAATTGGGCAATAGACCTCGCAAGGCTCAAAATGCCCATTGCCAGTAATAGTTCACCTCTCAAAGCATAAAATGCCTATTGCCAGTGATCTCCGAAGGCTCGACAGCTTTAATTTTAGGTATGCAGGAGAAATAACTGATTAATTACAAACACATGATTGAAGATTTCAGAAAGACGATGGGACAAAGAGGAATTTCAAACAAATAAAATAAAGTTTAGTCGAAAAGTAGTATTGGACTGCAGGTGTGATGACTATCTTCGCAGGGAAATAAAATTAAATGGAGCTGCTGTCTAAGAATTATCTACATTTGTATGATTTGCAAATTTGCTCACATTGGCGTACATCATCGATTGACAATACCAGTAAACCACCTTTCGTAAAGTATGGAAAAGAGACTCAAAGTTACAATGCGCTGAAAAAAAAAATCCCTGCAATTTCCTGGACATCTATCCAAAATTTGTGCAGCTTTCATTAATGGGGTGACCATTCCCTTCATCAGAAAAGGGTTTCCTTACAAGAGGCTCCAATGCACATGCATGTGCTGAAGCCTGAATACACCAGGCACTCTGGAAAGTCACTTTCTGCAATTGAATCCCAATAGATCCCCGATAACGTACCAAACTGCATGGGAAATCACCAGGGCCTATCAAGTGTACTGCCTCGCAAACGGCGTGCAAGTTGCATGTCCTTTGTCACTGTTCAAATAAAATAAATTAATTAAAAAATCTGGTTCTATGCGGCGGGGGACACGGGAAGGGGGGATCTCCAAGCAGGCATCAACTAACTAGAGAACCAATCAAGTTGAGAAAAACATAAATAATCTTAAACTCAATAGACAACCTACTCAATAGACAACCAACCATTTAGAGAAACATCAGAAAGCCAAATGACTTGCATCTGCATTAGCATATGTAAATAGCATAGATGGCATAAAAAGGAAGAGGGCATTTTGTATTGGCAGGCTCCAGGCAGCACAGCAAATCCCCACATTCTGCCATGTGTTTTGAAGGCAATGGAATGCTACCTACTATAGTACCAAAACAGAAGACTTCTGGATACATTTTTCAGACTTGCAAGGTGAAGGGAGCACATCATACATTCCTCTAACAGTAACAAAACTCACACATTCCACATCACACACTCTCTCTTGTTTGGTAGGGCCTGAGTGTCAGCTTAAGGAATGACCGAGTTTCTTAGGTTGACTGAGTTTATTAAAAAACATTTTTCCTAAAATGTAGACAATAAACCAACTGCATTTGCTATCAATTGTTGAACAAAAAGAAATACCTAGAATATGATAGTTAAGGCATTAGAAATATCACCATAACCAACTGCATTTGCTATCAATTGTTGGACAAAAAGAAATACCTAGAATATCGGCAATATGATAGTTATGGCATTAGAAATATCACCATAACCATCTGAATAATATCCACAATATCCCTTTAAAAATGCTGGCCCCAAGCTCCAACCGTGCACCAAAGAGGCACTAGGGTAGGGAGGTATTACATCCTTGGACATCCATATGGGCACTACTAGCATTGGTCTCAGTGGTCATGAAGTGGCTTAGTGCGAATGCAATAAGGGCACCTCAAGGTTAGGGCAGCCAAGTGCTATTTATAGGACTCAAGGCCCTAGTGTGCACTCCATTGTGTGATCGCCACTCTTGGACTCTTGGCCATTAGGTCAATGCATACATACACCAGGACGGTGTGGGCTATTGGTATGGGACACCAACCCCTAAGACATGGTTGTGACCTGATGTGCTGCTAGTTCAAGGATGAGCCCATTTTGCTTTAAGGCTAGGAGGTGAGTTTCATGTCCAATCCTTGTATGTTCGTTGATATAGCTTGTGTCATGTCTCATGTGTAAGTTGGGTCCTAGGTGGATATTTCATTTTTGGATTTTGTGGTAGGATTACCCTGTATGAATCAAGGTCATGATGCAATCTAGGCCAAGGTCAACCAATTGACAAAAATGACTTGATTCGTTCCCACAAAGACAATTATCAAAAGCCACGAGTAGTGTCTCTTTGTTGAACATCTCTATAGACTTGATGGTTTTCCCAATGAAATACTCGATGATCAAGACTCTAAATTCACCGGCCATTTTTGACAGACTGGTTTTTGGAAATTGGAAACTCAATTATCCATGTCATCCTTAGAGCATCCAAAGACCGATGGGCAGACCGAGAACACAAATCAAACTATGGAAAATACGTTGCATGCATGTCTCTTGCAAACAACTTGATTAGGAGCATTACCTTCCTCATATTGAGTTTTCTTAGAACAATGCTAAACATTCAACTACCAAGTATAACCCACTTATGCTTATGTACGGTTATGAGCCGAAATCATCGATAGTCGTCGAGCTTAAAGAGGTGAAAATGCAGTCGATGGATAATTCTCCACACGATATGCAAAAGATATTGATGATTGTGAGCGAAAGTATTAAAATAACCCATGATTATGCCACAATTTATGCTAATCAGCATTGTACTCCATGAGAGCTCCAAGAAGACATGTGGATTTACCTCTATGGTTTGGAGCTTGGTTTGAAGCAAGCTCCTCGAGCTTGGTACCCAAAGGATTGATCAATTCTTCTTATAGAGTGGCTCCCATTGATTAGATCATGACCCCAACCTTTACTATAACGTTGAGGGTGACAAGTGTGTGCTTTTCAGCTTGTATGTGGATGACTTGATTATCACAAGGAGTGACTCACAGCAGGTTGATCAGACTAAGAAGATCTTGAGGCAAGAGTTCAACATGACAATCTAGGGATCCTACACTTCTTCCTTGGCTTGGAGATCTATCAAATGGCACATGGCATCTTCATATCCTAGCATAGATATATTCCGAGTTACTTTCGGAGTTTTGTACGGCCGAGTATCAACCTATTTCTTGTTGCCTAGACCCAAAGTCCAAGCTTTTGATGACTGGTGATCCCCTTCTAAATGCTACTCGATACATGTGCCTTGTTGGCTTGTTGATTTGGCTTATTCACATTCGATTAAATATTTCCTTTGTGGTGGCATTTTTTTATTCTCTAATGAAGACTCTTACTCATGCTCACTTGAGAGTCGCTTTGCGCATTCTACACTATGTATAGGGGACTCGATCCTATAGGATCATGTACAGAGAGGGGGTCACTCTTTCTAGATGGAGTTACTTAAACTGGATAGGTGATGTGGATTCGAGACAATCTACTACATTTTATGCTTTATACCTTGGATCAAGAGCTATCTCGTGGAGTAGTAAGAAGCAATCTATTGTGGTGCTCTCTTCTAGACAATGCTCTTTGTTTCACAACTATGTAGAAAATTTGGCTCGTAGAGATTGGCTTTCCACAAATAGGTCCAGTCAAGTACGTGTGGATAACCAAAGTACTTAGCTCTGGCTAGTGGTCTACTATCCTACAGTGAACAATATGGTGGATCTCTTCGTGAAGCCTTTACACAAGGCTTCTATGCTTAGTCACATGAGATTTTTGGGTCTTCAAACTCTCCCAAGATTTGTGAGGCCTATTTTTTTACCACTCTTTCATTTCCTAGTTGTGAACCCTAGTTAGAGTCTAACAAGGACACTTTGGAGCTCTAATTGTGTCTTTCTTTCTAGACTTGGTATGTTTGCCAATTATGTTGCCCTGTCGAATGATTTCTCGCCCCACAAGGTGATTACGTTTTTTCCTCGATTGCCTGAATGCCATGCCAACATTTTTTGCATTAGTTTGTCACTGTCAATTGCATTAAATGAGTCATCTAGCATCAAGTCAACCAATTTTATTGATTTTTAGCTATATACTGTTGGTCACTTAGTTGGGTAGGCATTCACTTTTTTGTCTCACTGATGTTGTCAAGTGACTACAATCTTCTCAGTAGTGCTCCATCAAGTGGCTATAGTCATCCATCTCTGTCGTGGAAAGTAGGCTGCATACTCTTCATCTCCGTCAACCTCATATCGATTAAAGCAAAATCGAAAGTAGGCTCCAAATGGTCCCACAATATTTCCCATCTCCATCAACCTCATACTGATATCGAAAGTAGGCTCCAAATGGTCCCACAATATACCCCATGAGCATCAATTAAAGCAAAATCATATTGATTTTGCTCACATAAATTGTTAGCAAGGCCGAATTCCTAAAACTTAGATACAACCTTCTTTTACCTTCCACTCAATTTTCTAAATACTTTCCTTCTTTTTCTTCTTGATTCTATCTTTGCTTTTACTTTGAGGTTTCATTTTGTCAACTAGTGGCCTTAACAATCCAACTCGTGTGTTAGAATCTAGTTGCTTTTCCCTTAGAAAACTCAAAAAACATACATGTGGAGGCTTGAGGATTGTCAATGTCACAATAGGCACACTTTCATCTACTTGAAGAGAGAGTGTTGATGTGCATTGTGGAGTTAAGATGGATATGAGCTAGGAGTTATTAAATCCCCTCGCATGAAATTGGTCACCTTTCCATTGAGTAAAGCCAAGAAGAACATCATATTTCATAAATTAAGATTGTTAGCATGTTGTAGACTAATCTACACACTTATCTAAAAAGCATCTCTGCTTATAGTCAAGCTTGTAAGGAAAATCATGGACAATATGCACTCTAATGGGTGCTTGAGTAAGGGGTTCAAAGACCTGGTATCCACATCTTCCATTCTATAGCATGTGATACCATGTGACATTATTCTATCCCTTCACCTTCATCTATAATCATTCTATTGCATGCCACAAGAAGTAGAGATTGTTTCAAGAGCACTCCAACATCCTCCCAACCAACATAGCACTCATGCACAACTCCACGAGTAATGTAAGATAAATATATGAACCTCTCCAAACAATGAAACCAATAGAATCATAATGAATAACTAGCATGTTGCCTTGGGTGCAAAGAGTAGCAAGGGGAGCCTCGCAAAGAACTCAAGTACAAGACAAGTAATAATCCACAAACTCAAGCTCAAACAAATGTGACAAACACAAATTGAGAAGGGCTACTCTACATGAAGGTTAAATGATATGCAAACACAATGATTGTTACTAGCATGAAACATAAGGATAATTATTGGCTTGGACCTCCACCACCCATGAAAGATTGAACCTATCCGTGATGGCAAAGGGAGCCATATTAAAAAGGCCCCTAAAAAGGAATTTGTTTGTGTGCAGTTCTACTTTTCTCTCGTGGAAAAAAAATATAAAAACTATTAGAAGAGAAAAAGAGGGCTGCACCCGATAATTAATACTTTTAGTTACTACTCAAATGGCAATACACCAACAACCTATCACCTATCAATACACAGCCAACTATCAAGTCTTAAACACAGCTATCTCAAGCAAGGGCATGCACCAACAACCTATGTATTTTCATGTTAATCAATGCATGATTAACATGAAAACCTCTTCAAGTCAACCTAAACATATGCTAGTGTGTTAAAGAGTAATACAACATAGTGGATTAATGAAAAGCACAAAAAACAATTCGTATACACGAAAGACAAAGACAAGTAAACAAGAATGAAAATTCACCATGAGAAACACACACACATTGCAAATACAAGCACATGATGTGGCCACACACCCTCCTTTTATGGACAAACGTGTGTCATCAGTTGCAACTCATACCCCTGAATTAGGGCTTAGCCACTTCCAATTCCTCATGCAACAAGTAAACCTTAGCTGCCCAAGAGTACCCACATCCATCACTAATCACAAAGGCAAAGAAAAATAGAGTTCATGCAAAAGTGGCTATGTTAGAAGTGCTCATAAGGTTTCCACGATAGTAGGTGTTAATACTAAGCTCCACTATCATATAAGCATGAACCCTTTGTTTAGAAAGCCGATCTGCAACAGAATATGGCATCTCAATATATAAGTCCATATGAAGACCATGGTGTAAGTTTACAATCTAATGTTACTTTCAGAATATATAATGATTCAATCGTTGCGATATACAGTTGCTATAGCTTTGTCAGCAAGCACCTAACTGAACCAAAAGGCATGCATAAAAAATTTGCCCAATTGGGAAGAACTTAAAGCCGAGCAAACCGTGATGATTTTTTTGTCTATGGCAATGAACAAATCTGTTGTGTTTTTCCTGCTTCAGCATGCAAAACTCAGCTTTTAAGTTCTTTTTCCATCTGAGCAAAAACTTGTGCATAGAAAATGCATAAAAACAATATAATCCCCAGCCAACCGAAGAGGTAGTTGGAGTGATAGATGTCTCACAATCATAGTTCTCAAGAGCTCAAAGGATATCTTTAATTTCAAGTTGCTTTGTTAGTCTCATCAACCTCTCATCCAGTTACTCCTCAGCAACCCCGACCAGGTGTGGCTCTGTCGGATTGCAGCACAAAGTAATTGGGCAATAGACCTCGCAAGGCTCAAAATGCCCATTGCCAGTAATAGTTCACCTCTCAAAGCATAAAATGCCTATTGCCAGTGATCTCCGAAGGCTCGACAGCTTTAATTTTAGGTATGCAGGAGAAATAACTGATTAATTACAAACACATGATTGAAGATTTCAGAAAGACGATGGGACAAAGAGGAATTTCAAACAAATAAAATAAAGTTTAGTCGAAAAGTAGTATTGGACTGCAGGTGTGATGACTATCTTCGCAGGGAAATAAAATTAAATGGAGCTGCTGTCTAAGAATTATCTACATTTGTATGATTTGCAAATTTGCTCACATTGGCGTACATCATCGATTGACAATACCAGTAAACCACCTTTCGTAAAGTATGGAAAAGAGACTCAAAGTTACAATGCGCTGAAAAAAAAAATCCCTGCAATTTCCTGGACATCTATCCAAAATTTGTGCAGCTTTCATTAATGGGGTGACCATTCCCTTCATCAGAAAAGGGTTTCCTTACAAGAGGCTCCAATGCACATGCATGTGCTGAAGCCTGAATACACCAGGCACTCTGGAAAGTCACTTTCTGCAATTGAATCCCAATAGATCCCCGATAACGTACCAAACTGCATGGGAAATCACCAGGGCCTATCAAGTGTACTGCCTCGCAAACGGCGTGCAAGTTGCATGTCCTTTGTCACTGTTCAAATAAAATAAATTAATTAAAAAATCTGGTTCTATGGGGCGCGGGACACGGGAAGGGGGGATCTCCAAGCAGGCATCAACTAACTAGAGAACCAATCAAGTTGAGAAAAACATAAATAATCTTAAACTCAATAGACAACCTACTCAATAGACAACCAACCATTTAGAGAAACATCAGAAAGCCAAATGACTTGCATCTGCATTAGCATATGTAAATAGCATAGATGGCATAAAAAGGAAGAGGGCATTTTGTATTGGCAGGCTCCAGGCAGCACAGCAAATCCCCACATTCTGCCATGTGTTTTGAAGGCAATGGAATGCTACCTACTATAGTACCAAAACAGAAGACTTCTGGATACATTTTTCAGACTTGCAAGGTGAAGGGAGCACATCATACATTCCTCTAACAGTAACAAAACTCACACATTCCACATCACACACTCTCTCTTGTTTGGTAGGGCCTGAGTGTCAGCTTAAGGAATGACCGAGTTTCTTAGGTTGACTGAGTTTATTAAAAAACATTTTTCCTAAAATGTAGACAATAAACCAACTGCATTTGCTATCAATTGTTGAACAAAAAGAAATACCTAGAATATGATAGTTAAGGCATTAGAAATATCACCATAACCAACTGCATTTGCTATCAATTGTTGGACAAAAAGAAATACCTAGAATATCGGCAATATGATAGTTATGGCATTAGAAATATCACCATAACCATCTGAATAATATCCACAATATCCCTTTAAAAATGCTGGCCCCAAGCTCCAACCGTGCACCAAAGAGGCACTAGGGTAGGGAGGTATTACATCCTTGGACATCCATATGGGCACTACTAGCATTGGTCTCAGTGGTCATGAAGTGGCTTAGTGCGAATGCAATAAGGGCACCTCAAGGTTAGGGCAGCCAAGTGCTATTTATAGGACTCAAGGCCCTAGTGTGCACTCCATTGTGTGATCGCCACTCTTGGACTCTTGGCCATTAGGTCAATGCATACATACACCAGGACGGTGTGGGCTATTGGTATGGGACACCAACCCCTAAGACATGGTTGTGACCTGATGTGCTGCTAGTTCAAGGATGAGCCCATTTTGCTTTAAGGCTAGGAGGTGAGTTTCATGTCCAATCCTTGTATGTTCGTTGATATAGCTTGTGTCATGTCTCATGTGTAAGTTGGGTCCTAGGTGGATATTTCATTTTTGGATTTTGTGGTAGGATTACCCTGTATGAATCAAGGTCATGATGCAATCTAGGCCAAGGTCAACCAATTGACAAAAATGACTTGATTCGTTCCCACAAAGACAATTATCAAAAGCCACGAGTAGTGTCTCTTTGTTGAACATCTCTATAGACTTGATGGTTTTCCCAATGAAATACTCGATGATCAAGACTCTAAATTCACCGGCCATTTTTGACAGACTGGTTTTTGGAAATTGGAAACTCAATTATCCATGTCATCCTTAGAGCATCCAAAGACCGATGGGCAGACCGAGAACACAAATCAAACTATGGAAAATACGTTGCATGCATGTCTCTTGCAAACAACTTGATTAGGAGCATTACCTTCCTCATATTGAGTTTTCTTAGAACAATGCTAAACATTCAACTACCAAGTATAACCCACTTATGCTTATGTACGGTTATGAGCCGAAATCATCGATAGTCGTCGAGCTTAAAGAGGTGAAAATGCAGTCGATGGATAATTCTCCACACGATATGCAAAAGATATTGATGATTGTGAGCGAAAGTATTAAAATAACCCATGATTATGCCACAATTTATGCTAATCAGCATTGTACTCCATGAGAGCTCCAAGAAGACATGTGGATTTACCTCTATGGTTTGGAGCTTGGTTTGAAGCAAGCTCCTCGAGCTTGGTACCCAAAGGATTGATCAATTCTTCTTATAGAGTGGCTCCCATTGATTAGATCATGACCCCAACCTTTACTATAACGTTGAGGGTGACAAGTGTGTGCTTTTCAGCTTGTATGTGGATGACTTGATTATCACAAGGAGTGACTCACAGCAGGTTGATCAGACTAAGAAGATCTTGAGGCAAGAGTTCAACATGACAATCTAGGGATCCTACACTTCTTCCTTGGCTTGGAGATCTATCAAATGGCACATGGCATCTTCATATCCTAGCATAGATATATTCCGAGTTACTTTCGGAGTTTTGTACGGCCGAGTATCAACCTATTTCTTGTTGCCTAGACCCAAAGTCCAAGCTTTTGATGACTGGTGATCCCCTTCTAAATGCTACTCGATACATGTGCCTTGTTGGCTTGTTGATTTGGCTTATTCACATTCGATTAAATATTTCCTTTGTGGTGGCATTTTTTTATTCTCTAATGAAGACTCTTACTCATGCTCACTTGAGAGTCGCTTTGCGCATTCTACACTATGTATAGGGGACTCGATCCTATAGGATCATGTACAGAGAGGGGGTCACTCTTTCTAGATGGAGTTACTTAAACTGGATAGGTGATGTGGATTCGAGACAATCTACTACATTTTATGCTTTATACCTTGGATCAAGAGCTATCTCGTGGAGTAGTAAGAAGCAATCTATTGTGGTGCTCTCTTCTAAGCAATAATCTTTGTTTCACAACTATGTAGAAAATTTGGCTCGTAGAGATTGGCTTTCCACAAATAGGTCCAGTCAAGTACGTGTGGATAACCAAAGTACTTAGCTCTGGCTAGTGGTCTACTATCCTACAGTGAACAATATGGTGGATCTCTTCGTGAAGCCTTTACACAAGGCTTCTATGCTTAGTCACATGAGATTTTTGGGTCTTCAAACTCTCCCAAGATTTGTGAGGCCTATTTTTTTACCACTCTTTCATTTCCTAGTTGTGAACCCTAGTTAGAGTCTAACAAGGACACTTTGGAGCTCTAATTGTGTCTTTCTTTCTAGACTTGGTATGTTTGCCAATTATGTTGCCCTGTCGAATGATTTCTCGCCCCACAAGGTGATTACGTTTTTTCCTCGATTGCCTGAATGCCATGCCAACATTTTTTGCATTAGTTTGTCACTGTCAATTGCATTAAATGAGTCATCTAGCATCAAGTCAACCAATTTTATTGATTTTTAGCTATATACTGTTGGTCACTTAGTTGGGTAGGCATTCACTTTTTTGTCTCACTGATGTTGTCAAGTGACTACAATCTTCTCAGTAGTGCTCCATCAAGTGGCTATAGTCATCCATCTCTGTCGTGGAAAGTAGGCTGCATACTCTTCATCTCCGTCAACCTCATATCGATTAAAGCAAAATCGAAAGTAGGCTCCAAATGGTCCCACAATATTTCCCATCTCCATCAACCTCATATTGATATCGAAAGTAGGCTCCAAATGGTCCCACAATATACCCCATGAGCATCAATTAAAGCAAAATCATATTGATTTTGCTCACATAAATTGTTAGCAAGGCCGAATTCCTAAAACTTAGATACAACCTTCTTTTACCTTCCACTCAATTTTCTAAATACTTTCCTTCTTTTTCTTCTTGATTCTATCTTTGCTTTTACTTTGAGGTTTCATTTTGTCAACTAGTGGCCTTAACAATCCAACTCGTGTGTTAGAATCTAGTTGCTTTTCCCTTAGAAAACTCAAAAAACATACATGTGGAGGCTTGAGGATTGTCAATGTCACAATAGGCACACTTTCATCTACTTGAAGAGAGAGTGTTGATGTGCATTGTGGAGTTAAGATGGATATGAGCTAGGAGTTATTAAATCCCCTCGCATGAAATTGGTCACCTTTCCATTGAGTAAAGCCAAGAAGAACATCATATTTCATAAATTAAGATTGTTAGCATGTTGTAGACTAATCTACACACTTATCTAAAAAGCATCTCTGCTTATAGTCAAGCTTGTAAGGAAAATCATGGACAATATGCACTCTAATGGGTGCTTGAGTAAGGGGTTCAAAGACCTGGTATCCACATCTTCCATTCTATAGCATGTGATACCATGTGACATTATTCTATCCCTTCACCTTCATCTATAATCATTCTATTGCATGCCACAAGAAGTAGAGATTGTTTCAAGAGCACTCCAACATCCTCCCAACCAACATAGCACTCATGCACAACTCCACGAGTAATGTAAGATAAATATATGAACCTCTCCAAACAATGAAACCAATAGAATCATAATGAATAACTAGCATGTTGCCTTGGGTGCAAAGAGTAGCAAGGGGAGCCTCGCAAAGAACTCAAGTACAAGACAAGTAATAATCCACAAACTCAAGCTCAAACAAATGTGACAAACACAAATTGAGAAGGGCTACTCTACATGAAGGTTAAATGATATGCAAACACAATGATTGTTACTAGCATGAAACATAAGGATAATTATTGGCTTGGACCTCCACCACCCATGAAAGATTGAACCTATTCGTGATGGCAAAGGGAGCCATATTAAAAAGGCCCCTAAAAAGGAATTTGTTTGTGTGCAGTTCTACTTTTCTCTCGTGGAAAAAAAATATAAAAACTATTAGAAGAGAAAAAGAGGGCTGCACCCGATAATTAATACTTTTAGTTACTACTCAAATGGCAATACACCAACAACCTATCACCTATCAATACACAGCCAACTATCAAGTCTTAAACACAGCTATCTCAAGCAAGGGCATGCACCAACAACCTATGTATTTTCATGTTAATCAATACATGATTAACATGAAAACCTCTTCAAGTCAACCTAAACATATGCTAGTGTGTTAAAGAGTAATACAACATAGTGGATTAATGAAAAGCACAAAAAACAATTCGTATACACGAAAGACAAAGACAAGTAAACAAGAATGAAAATTCACCATGAGAAACACACACACATTGCAAATACAAGCACATGATGTGGCCACACACCCTCCTTTTATGGACAAACGTGTGTCATCAGTTGCAACTCGTACCCCTGAATTAGGGCTTAGCCACTTCCAATTCCTCATGCAACAAGTAAACCTTAGCTGCCCAAGAGTACCCACATCCATCACTAATCACAAAGGCAAAGAAAAATAGAGTTCATGCAAAAGTGGCTATGTTAGAAGTGCTCATAAGGTTTCCACGATAGTAGGTGTTAATACTAAGCTCCACTATCATATAAGCATGAACCCTTTGTTTAGAAAGCCGATCTGCAACAGAATATGGCATCTCAATATATAAGTCCATATGAAGACCATGGTGTAAGTTTACAATCTAATGTTACTTTCAGAATATATAATGATTCAATCGTTGCGATATACAGTTGCTATAGCTTTGTCTATATACATAACTTAATCCCTCGCTATTTAGCAATTAAATTTGCCCAATTGGAAAGAACTTAAAGCCGAGCAAACCGTGATGATTTTTTTGTCTATGGCAATGAACAAATCTGTTGTGTTTTTCCTGCTTCAGCATGCAAAACTCAGCTTTTAAGTTCTTTTTCCATCTGAGCAAAAACTTGTGCATAGAAAATGCATAAAAACAATATAATCCCCAGCCAACCGAAGAGGTAGTTGGAGTGATAGATGTCTCACAATCATAGTTCTCAAGAGCTCAAAGGATATCTTTAATTTCAAGTTGCTTTGTTAGTCTCATCAACCTCTCATCTAGTTACTCCTCAGCAACCCCGACCAGGTGTGGCTCTGTCGGATTGCAGCACAAAGTAATTGGGCAATAGACCTCGCAAGGCTCAAAATGCCCATTGCCAGTAATAGTTCACCTCTCAAAGCATAAAATGCCTATTGCCAGTGATCTCCGAAGGCTCGACAGCTTTAATTTTAGGTATGCAGGAGAAATAACTGATTAATTACAAACACATGATTGAAGATTTCAGAAAGACGATGGGACAAAGAGGAATTTCAAACAAATAAAATAAAGTTTAGTCGAAAAGTAGTATTGGACTGCAGGTGTGATGACTATCTTCGCAGGGAAATAAAATTAAATGGAGCTGCTGTCTAAGAATTATCTACATTTGTATGATTTGCAAATTTGCTCACATTGGCGTACATCATCGATTGACAATACCAGTAAACCACCTTTCGTAAAGTATGGAAAAGAGACTCAAAGTTACAATGCGCTGAAAAAACAAATCCCTGCAATTTCCTGGACATCTATCCAAAATTTGTGCAGCTTTCATTAATGGGGTGACCATTCCCTTCATCAGAAAAGGGTTTCCTTACAAGAGGCTCCAATGCACATGCATGTGCTGAAGCCTGAATACACCAGGCACTCTGGAAAGTCACTTTCTGCAATTGAATCCCAATAGATCCCCGATAACGTACCAAACTGCATGGGAAATCACCAGGGCCTATCAAGTGTACTGCCTCGCAAACGGCGTGCAAGTTGCATGTCCTTTGTCACTGTTCAAATAAAATAAATTAATTAAAAAATCTGGTTCTATGGGGCGGGGGACACGGGAAGGGGGGATCTCCAAGCAGGCATCAACTAACTAGAGAACCAATCAAGTTGAGAAAAACATAAATAATCTTAAACTCAATAGACAACCTACTCAATAGACAACCAACCATTTAGAGAAACATCAGAAAGCCAAATGACTTGCATCTGCATTAGCATATGTAAATAGCATAGATGGCATAAAAAGGAAGAGGGCATTTTGTATTGGCAGGCTCCAGGCAGCACAGCAAATCCCCACATTCTGCCATGTGTTTTGAAGGCAATGGAATGCTACCTACTATAGTACCAAAACAGAAGACTTCTGGATACATTTTTCAGACTTGCAAGGTGAAGGGAGCACATCATACATTCCTCTAACAGTAACAAAACTCACACATTCCACATCACACACTCTCTCTTGTTTGGTAGGGCCTGAGTGTCAGCTTAAGGAATGACCGAGTTTCTTAGGTTGACTGAGTTTATTAAAAAACATTTTTCCTAAAATGTAGACAATAAACCAACTGCATTTGCTATCAATTGTTGAACAAAAAGAAATACCTAGAATATGATAGTTAAGGCATTAGAAATATCACCATAACCAACTGCATTTGCTATCAATTGTTGGACAAAAAGAAATACCTAGAATATCGGCAATATGATAGTTATGGCATTAGAAATATCACCATAACCATCTGAATAATATCCACAATATCCCTTTAAAAATGCTGGCCCCAAGCTCCAACCGTGCACCAAAGAGGCACTAGGGTAGGGAGGTATTACATCCTTGGACATCCATATGGGCACTACTAGCATTGGTCTCAGTGGTCATGAAGTGGCTTAGTGCGAATGCAATAAGGGCACCTCAAGGTTAGGGCAGCCAAGTGCTATTTATAGGACTCAAGGCCCTAGTGTGCACTCCATTGTGTGATCGCCACTCTTGGACTCTTGGCCATTAGGTCAATGCATACATACACCAGGACGGTGTGGGCTATTGGTATGGGACACCAACCCCTAAGACATGGTTGTGACCTGATGTGCTGCTAGTTCAAGGATGAGCCCATTTTGCTTTAAGGCTAGGAGGTGAGTTTCATGTCCAATCCTTGTATGTTCGTTGATATAGCTTGTGTCATGTCTCATGTGTAAGTTGGGTCCTAGGTGGATATTTCATTTTTGGATTTTGTGGTAGGATTACCCTGTATGAATCAAGGTCATGATGCAATCTAGGCCAAGGTCAACCAATTGACAAAAATGACTTGATTCGTTCCCACAAAGACAATTATCAAAAGCCACGAGTAGTGTCTCTTTGTTGAACATCTCTATAGACTTGATGGTTTTCCCAATGAAATACTCGATGATCAAGACTCTAAATTCACCGGCCATTTTTGACAGACTGGTTTTTGGAAATTGGAAACTCAATTATCCATGTCATCCTTAGAGCATCCAAAGACCGATGGGCAGACCGAGAACACAAATCAAACTATGGAAAATACGTTGCATGCATGTCTCTTGCAAACAACTTGATTAGGAGCATTACCTTCCTCATATTGAGTTTTCTTAGAACAATGCTAAACATTCAACTACCAAGTATAACCCACTTATGCTTATGTACGGTTATGAGCCGAAATCATCGATAGTCGTCGAGCTTAAAGAGGTGAAAATGCAGTCGATGGATAATTCTCCACACGATATGCAAAAGATATTGATGATTGTGAGCGAAAGTATTAAAATAACCCATGATTATGCCACAATTTATGCTAATCAGCATTGTACTCCATGAGAGCTCCAAGAAGACATGTGGATTTACCTCTATGGTTTGGAGCTTGGTTTGAAGCAAGCTCCTCGAGCTTGGTACCCAAAGGATTGATCAATTCTTCTTATAGAGTGGCTCCCATTGATTAGATCATGACCCCAACCTTTACTATAACGTTGAGGGTGACAAGTGTGTGCTTTTCAGCTTGTATGTGGATGACTTGATTATCACAAGGAGTGACTCACAGCAGGTTGATCAGACTAAGAAGATCTTGAGGCAAGAGTTCAACATGACAATCTAGGGATCCTACACTTCTTCCTTGGCTTGGAGATCTATCAAATGGCACATGGCATCTTCATATCCTAGCATAGATATATTCCGAGTTACTTTCGGAGTTTTGTACGGCCGAGTATCAACCTATTTCTTGTTGCCTAGACCCAAAGTCCAAGCTTTTGATGACTGGTGATCCCCTTCTAAATGCTACTCGATACATGTGCCTTGTTGGCTTGTTGATTTGGCTTATTCACATTCGATTAAATATTTCCTTTGTGGTGGCATTTTTTTATTCTCTAATGAAGACTCTTACTCATGCTCACTTGAGAGTCGCTTTGCGCATTCTACACTATGTATAGGGGACTCGATCCTATAGGATCATGTACAGAGAGGGGGTCACTCTTTCTAGATGGAGTTACTTAAACTGGATAGGTGATGTGGATTCGAGACAATCTACTACATTTTATGCTTTATACCTTGGATCAAGAGCTATCTCGTGGAGTAGTAAGAAGCAATCTATTGTGGTGCTCTCTTCTAGACAATGCTCTTTGTTTCACAACTATGTAGAAAATTTGGCTCGTAGAGATTGGCTTTCCACAAATAGGTCCAGTCAAGTACGTGTGGATAACCAAAGTACTTAGCTCTGGCTAGTGGTCTACTATCCTACAGTGAACAATATGGTGGATCTCTTCGTGAAGCCTTTACACAAGGCTTCTATGCTTAGTCACATGAGATTTTTGGGTCTTCAAACTCTCCCAAGATTTGTGAGGCCTATTTTTTTACCACTCTTTCATTTCCTAGTTGTGAACCCTAGTTAGAGTCTAACAAGGACACTTTGGAGCTCTAATTGTGTCTTTCTTTCTAGACTTGGTATGTTTGCCAATTATGTTGCCCTGTCGAATGATTTCTCGCCCCACAAGGTGATTACGTTTTTTCCTCGATTGCCTGAATGCCATGCCAACATTTTTTGCATTAGTTTGTCACTGTCAATTGCATTAAATGAGTCATCTAGCATCAAGTCAACCAATTTTATTGATTTTTAGCTATATACTGTTGGTCACTTAGTTGGGTAGGCATTCACTTTTTTGTCTCACTGATGTTGTCAAGTGACTACAATCTTCTCAGTAGTGCTCCATCAAGTGGCTATAGTCATCCATCTCTGTCGTGGAAAGTAGGCTGCATACTCTTCATCTCCGTCAACCTCATATCGATTAAAGCAAAATCGAAAGTAGGCTCCAAATGGTCCCACAATATTTCCCATCTCCATCAACCTCATATTGATATCGAAAGTAGGCTCCAAATGGTCCCACAATATACCCCATGAGCATCAATTAAAGCAAAATCATATTGATTTTGCTCACATAAATTGTTAGCAAGGCCGAATTCCTAAAACTTAGATACAACCTTCTTTTACCTTCCACTCAATTTTCTAAATACTTTCCTTCTTTTTCTTCTTGATTCTATCTTTGCTTTTACTTTGAGGTTTCATTTTGTCAACTAGTGGCCTTAACAATCCAACTCGTGTGTTAGAATCTAGTTGCTTTTCCCTTAGAAAACTCAAAAAACATACATGTGGAGGCTTGAGGATTGTCAATGTCACAATAGGCACACTTTCATCTACTTGAAGAGAGAGTGTTGATGTGCATTGTGGAGTTAAGATGGATATGAGCTAGGAGTTATTAAATCCCCTCGCATGAAATTGGTCACCTTTCCATTGAGTAAAGCCAAGAAGAACATCATATTTCATAAATTAAGATTGTTAGCATGTTGTAGACTAATCTACACACTTATCTAAAAAGCATCTCTGCTTATAGTCAAGCTTGTAAGGAAAATCATGGACAATATGCACTCTAATGGGTGCTTGAGTAAGGGGTTCAAAGACCTGGTATCCACATCTTCCATTCTATAGCATGTGATACCATGTGACATTATTCTATCCCTTCACCTTCATCTATAATCATTCTATTGCATGCCACAAGAAGTAGAGATTGTTTCAAGAGCACTCCAACATCCTCCCAACCAACATAGCACTCATGCACAACTCCACGAGTAATGTAAGATAAATATATGAACCTCTCCAAACAATGAAACCAATAGAATCATAATGAATAACTAGCATGTTGCCTTGGGTGCAAAGAGTAGCAAGGGGAGCCTCGCAAAGAACTCAAGTACAAGACAAGTAATAATCCACAAACTCAAGCTCAAACAAATGTGACAAACACAAATTGAGAAGGGCTACTCTACATGAAGGTTAAATGATATGCAAACACAATGATTGTTACTAGCATGAAACATAAGGATAATTATTGGCTTGGACCTCCACCACCCATGAAAGATTGAACCTATTCGTGATGGCAAAGGGAGCCATATTAAAAAGGCCCCTAAAAAGGAATTTGTTTGTGTGCAGTTCTACTTTTCTCTCGTGGAAAAAAAATATAAAAACTATTAGAAGAGAAAAAGAGGGCTGCACCCGATAATTAATACTTTTAGTTACTACTCAAATGGCAATACACCAACAACCTATCACCTATCAATACACAGCCAACTATCAAGTCTTAAACACAGCTATCTCAAGCAAGGGCATGCACCAACAACCTATGTATTTTCATGTTAATCAATACATGATTAACATGAAAACCTCTTCAAGTCAACCTAAACATATGCTAGTGTGTTAAAGAGTAATACAACATAGTGGATTAATGAAAAGCACAAAAAACAATTCGTATACACGAAAGACAAAGACAAGTAAACAAGAATGAAAATTCACCATGAGAAACACACACACATTGCAAATACAAGCACATGATGTGGCCACACACCCTCCTTTTATGGACAAACGTGTGTCATCAGTTGCAACTCGTACCCCTGAATTAGGGCTTAGCCACTTCCAATTCCTCATGCAACAAGTAAACCTTAGCTGCCCAAGAGTACCCACATCCATCACTAATCACAAAGGCAAAGAAAAATAGAGTTCATGCAAAAGTGGCTATGTTAGAAGTGCTCATAAGGTTTCCACGATAGTAGGTGTTAATACTAAGCTCCACTATCATATAAGCATGAACCCTTTGTTTAGAAAGCCGATCTGCAACAGAATATGGCATCTCAATATATAAGTCCATATGAAGACCATGGTGTAAGTTTACAATCTAATGTTACTTTCAGAATATATAATGATTCAATCGTTGCGATATACAGTTGCTATAGCTTTGTCTATATACATAACTTAATCCCTCGCTATTTAGCAATTAAATTTGCCCAATTGGAAAGAACTTAAAGCCGAGCAAACCGTGATGATTTTTTTGTCTATGGCAATGAACAAATCTGTTGTGTTTTTCCTGCTTCAGCATGCAAAACTCAGCTTTTAAGTTCTTTTTCCATCTGAGCAAAAACTTGTGCATAGAAAATGCATAAAAACAATATAATCCCCAGCCAACCGAAGAGGTAGTTGGAGTGATAGATGTCTCACAATCATAGTTCTCAAGAGCTCAAAGGATATCTTTAATTTCAAGTTGCTTTGTTAGTCTCATCAACCTCTCATCTAGTTACTCCTCAGCAACCCCGACCAGGTGTGGCTCTGTCGGATTGCAGCACAAAGTAATTGGGCAATAGACCTCGCAAGGCTCAAAATGCCCATTGCCAGTAATAGTTCACCTCTCAAAGCATAAAATGCCTATTGCCAGTGATCTCCGAAGGCTCGACAGCTTTAATTTTAGGTATGCAGGAGAAATAACTGATTAATTACAAACACATGATTGAAGATTTCAGAAAGACGATGGGACAAAGAGGAATTTCAAACAAATAAAATAAAGTTTAGTCGAAAAGTAGTATTGGACTGCAGGTGTGATGACTATCTTCGCAGGGAAATAAAATTAAATGGAGCTGCTGTCTAAGAATTATCTACATTTGTATGATTTGCAAATTTGCTCACATTGGCGTACATCATCGATTGACAATACCAGTAAACCACCTTTCGTAAAGTATGGAAAAGAGACTCAAAGTTACAATGCGCTGAAAAAAGAAATCCCTGCAATTTCCTGGACATCTATCCAAAATTTGTGCAGCTTTCATTAATGGGGTGACCATTCCCTTCATCAGAAAAGGGTTTCCTTACAAGAGGCTCCAATGCACATGCATGTGCTGAAGCCTGAATACACCAGGCACTCTGGAAAGTCACTTTCTGCAATTGAATCCCAATAGATCCCCGATAACGTACCAAACTGCATGGGAAATCACCAGGGCCTATCAAGTGTACTGCCTCGCAAACGGCGTGCAAGTTGCATGTCCTTTGTCACTGTTCAAATAAAATAAATTAATTAAAAAATCTGGTTCTATGGGGCGGGGGACACGGGAAGGGGGGATCTCCAAGCAGGCATCAACTAACTAGAGAACCAATCAAGTTGAGAAAAACATAAATAATCTTAAACTCAATAGACAACCTACTCAATAGACAACCAACCATTTAGAGAAACATCAGAAAGCCAAATGACTTGCATCTGCATTAGCATATGTAAATAGCATAGATGGCATAAAAAGGAAGAGGGCATTTTGTATTGGCAGGCTCCAGGCAGCACAGCAAATCCCCACATTCTGCCATGTGTTTTGAAGGCAATGGAATGCTACCTACTATAGTACCAAAACAGAAGACTTCTGGATACATTTTTCAGACTTGCAAGGTGAAGGGAGCACATCATACATTCCTCTAACAGTAACAAAACTCACACATTCCACATCACACACTCTCTCTTGTTTGGTAGGGCCTGAGTGTCAGCTTAAGGAATGACCGAGTTTCTTAGGTTGACTGAGTTTATTAAAAAACATTTTTCCTAAAATGTAGACAATAAACCAACTGCATTTGCTATCAATTGTTGAACAAAAAGAAATACCTAGAATATGATAGTTAAGGCATTAGAAATATCACCATAACCAACTGCATTTGCTATCAATTGTTGGACAAAAAGAAATACCTAGAATATCGGCAATATGATAGTTATGGCATTAGAAATATCACCATAACCATCTGAATAATATCCACAATATCCCTTTAAAAATGCTGGCCCCAAGCTCCAACCGTGCACCAAAGAGGCACTAGGGTAGGGAGGTATTACATCCTTGGACATCCATATGGGCACTACTAGCATTGGTCTCAGTGGTCATGAAGTGGCTTAGTGCGAATGCAATAAGGGCACCTCAAGGTTAGGGCAGCCAAGTGCTATTTATAGGACTCAAGGCCCTAGTGTGCACTCCATTGTGTGATCGCCACTCTTGGACTCTTGGCCATTAGGTCAATGCATACATACACCAGGACGGTGTGGGCTATTGGTATGGGACACCAACCCCTAAGACATGGTTGTGACCTGATGTGCTGCTAGTTCAAGGATGAGCCCATTTTGCTTTAAGGCTAGGAGGTGAGTTTCATGTCCAATCCTTGTATGTTCGTTGATATAGCTTGTGTCATGTCTCATGTGTAAGTTGGGTCCTAGGTCGATATTTCATTTTTGGATTTTGTGGTAGGATTACCCTGTATGAATCAAGGTCATGATGCAATCTAGGCCAAGGTCAACCAATTGACAAAAATGACTTGATTCGTTCCCACAAAGACAATTATCAAGAGCCACGAGTAGTGTCTCTTTGTTGAACATCTCTATAGACTTGATGGTTTTCCCAATGAAATACTCGATGATCAAGACTCTAAATTCACCGGCCATTTTTGACAGACTGGTTTTTGGAAATTGGAAACTCAATTATCCATGTCATCCTTAGAGCATCCAAAGACCGATGGGCAGACCGAGAACACAAATCAAACTATGGAAAATACGTTGCATGCATGTCTCTTGCAAACAACTTGATTAGGAGCATTACCTTCCTCATATTGAGTTTTCTTAGAACAATGCTAAACATTCAACTACCAAGTATAACCCACTTATGCTTATGTACGGTTATGAGCCGAAATCATCGATAGTCGTCGAGCTTAAAGAGGTGAAAATGCAGTCGATGGATAATTCTCCACACGATATGCAAAAGATATTGATGATTGTGAGCGAAAGTATTAAAATAACCCATGATTATGCCACAATTTATGCTAATCAGCATTGTACTCCATGAGAGCTCCAAGAAGACATGTGGATTTACCTCTATGGTTTGGAGCTTGGTTTGAAGCAAGCTCCTCGAGCTTGGTACCCAAAGGATTGATCAATTCTTCTTATAGAGTGGCTCCCATTGATTAGATCATGACCCCAACCTTTACTATAACGTTGAGGGTGACAAGTCTGTGCTTTTCAGCTTGTATGTGGATGACTTGATTATCACAAGGAGTGACTCACAGCAGGTTGATCAGACTAAGAAGATCTTGAGGCAAGAGTTCAACATGACAATCTAGGGATCCTACACTTCTTCCTTGGCTTGGAGATCTATCAAATGGCACATGGCATCTTCATATCCTAGCATAGATATATTCCGAGTTACTTTCGGAGTTTTGTACGGCCGAGTATCAACCTATTTCTTGTTGCCTAGACCCAAAGTCCAAGCTTTTGATGACTGGTGATCCCCTTCTAAATGCTACTCGATACATGTGCCTTGTTGGCTTGTTGATTTGGCTTATTCACATTCGATTAAATATTTCCTTTGTGGTGGCATTTTTTTATTCTCTAATGAAGACTCTTACTCATGCTCACTTGAGAGTCGCTTTGCGCATTCTACACTATGTATAGGGGACTCGATCCTATAGGATCATGTACAGAGAGGGGGTCACTCTTTCTAGATGGAGTTACTTAAACTGGATAGGTGATGTGGATTCGAGACAATCTACTACATTTTATGCTTTATACCTTGGATCAAGAGCTATCTCGTGGAGTAGTAAGAAGCAATCTATTGTGGTGCTCTCTTCTAGACAATGCTCTTTGTTTCACAACTATGTAGAAAATTTGGCTCGTAGAGATTGGCTTTCCACAAATAGGTCCAGTCAAGTACGTGTGGATAACCAAAGTACTTAGCTCTGGCTAGTGGTCTACTATCCTACAGTGAACAATATGGTGGATCTCTTCGTGAAGCCTTTACACAAGGCTTCTATGCTTAGTCACATGAGATTTTTGGGTCTTCAAACTCTCCCAAGATTTGTGAGGCCTATTTTTTTACCACTCTTTCATTTCCTAGTTGTGAACCCTAGTTAGAGTCTAACAAGGACACTTTGGAGCTCTAATTGTGTCTTTCTTTCTAGACTTGGTATGTTTGCCAATTATGTTGCCCTGTCGAATGATTTCTCGCCCCACAAGGTGATTACGTTTTTTCCTCGATTGCCTGAATGCCATGCCAACATTTTTTGCATTAGTTTGTCACTGTCAATTGCATTAAATGAGTCATCTAGCATCAAGTCAACCAATTTTATTGATTTTTAGCTATATACTGTTGGTCACTTAGTTGGGTAGGCATTCACTTTTTTGTCTCACTGATGTTGTCAAGTGACTACAATCTTCTCAGTAGTGCTCCATCAAGTGGCTATAGTCATCCATCTCTGTCGTGGAAAGTAGGCTGCATACTCTTCATCTCCGTCAACCTCATATCGATTAAAGCAAAATCGAAAGTAGGCTCCAAATGGTCCCACAATATTTCCCATCTCCATCAACCTCATATTGATATCGAAAGTAGGCTCCAAATGGTCCCACAATATACCCCATGAGCATCAATTAAAGCAAAATCATATTGATTTTGCTCACATAAATTGTTAGCAAGGCCGAATTCCTAAAACTTAGATACAACCTTCTTTTACCTTCCACTCAATTTTCTAAATACTTTCCTTCTTTTTCTTCTTGATTCTATCTTTGCTTTTACTTTGAGGTTTCATTTTGTCAACTAGTGGCCTTAACAATCCAACTCGTGTGTTAGAATCTAGTTGCTTTTCCCTTAGAAAACTCAAAAAACATACATGTGGAGGCTTGAGGATTGTCAATGTCACAATAGGCACACTTTCATCTACTTGAAGAGAGAGTGTTGATGTGCATTGTGGAGTTAAGATGGATATGAGCTAGGAGTTATTAAATCCCCTCGCATGAAATTGGTCACCTTTCCATTGAGTAAAGCCAAGAAGAACATCATATTTCATAAATTAAGATTGTTAGCATGTTGTAGACTAATCTACACACTTATCTAAAAAGCATCTCTGCTTATAGTCAAGCTTGTAAGGAAAATCATGGACAATATGCACTCTAATGGGTGCTTGAGTAAGGGGTTCAAAGACCTGGTATCCACATCTTCCATTCTATAGCATGTGATACCATGTGACATTATTCTATCCCTTCACCTTCATCTATAATCATTCTATTGCATGCCACAAGAAGTAGAGATTGTTTCAAGAGCACTCCAACATCCTCCCAACCAACATAGCACTCATGCACAACTCCACGAGTAATGTAAGATAAATATATGAACCTCTCCAAACAATGAAACCAATAGAATCATAATGAATAACTAGCATGTTGCCTTGGGTGCAAAGAGTAGCAAGGGGAGCCTCGCAAAGAACTCAAGTACAAGACAAGTAATAATCCACAAACTCAAGCTCAAACAAATGTGACAAACACAAATTGAGAAGGGCTACTCTACATGAAGGTTAAATGATATGCAAACACAATGATTGTTACTAGCATGAAACATAAGGATAATTATTGGCTTGGACCTCCACCACCCATGAAAGATTGAACCTATTCGTGATGGCAAAGGGAGCCATATTAAAAAGGCCCCTAAAAAGGAATTTGTTTGTGTGCAGTTCTACTTTTCTCTCGTGGAAAAAAAATATAAAAACTATTAGAAGAGAAAAAGAGGGCTGCACCCGATAATTAATACTTTTAGTTACTACTCAAATGGCAATACACCAACAACCTATCACCTATCAATACACAGCCAACTATCAAGTCTTAAACACAGCTATCTCAAGCAAGGGCATGCACCAACAACCTATGTATTTTCATGTTAATCAATACATGATTAACATGAAAACCTCTTCAAGTCAACCTAAACATATGCTAGTGTGTTAAAGAGTAATACAACATAGTGGATTAATGAAAAGCACAAAAAACAATTCGTATACACGAAAGACAAAGACAAGTAAACAAGAATGAAAATTCACCATGAGAAACACACACACATTGCAAATACAAGCACATGATGTGGCCACACACCCTCCTTTTATGGACAAACGTGTGTCATCAGTTGCAACTCGTACCCCTGAATTAGGGCTTAGCCACTTCCAATTCCTCATGCAACAAGTAAACCTTAGCTGCCCAAGAGTACCCACATCCATCACTAATCACAAAGGCAAAGAAAAATAGAGTTCATGCAAAAGTGGCTATGTTAGAAGTGCTCATAAGGTTTCCACGATAGTAGGTGTTAATACTAAGCTCCACTATCATATAAGCATGAACCCTTTGTTTAGAAAGCCGATCTGCAACAGAATATGGCATCTCAATATATAAGTCCATATGAAGACCATGGTGTAAGTTTACAATCTAATGTTACTTTCAGAATATATAATGATTCAATCGTTGCGATATACAGTTGCTATAGCTTTGTCTATATACATAACTTAATCCCTCGCTATTTAGCAATTAAATTTGCCCAATTGGAAAGAACTTAAAGCCGAGCAAACCGTGATGATTTTTTTGTCTATGGCAATGAACAAATCTGTTGTGTTTTTCCTGCTTCAGCATGCAAAACTCAGCTTTTAAGTTCTTTTTCCATCTGAGCAAAAACTTGTGCATAGAAAATGCATAAAAACAATATAATCCCCAGCCAACCGAAGAGGTAGTTGGAGTGATAGATGTCTCACAATCATAGTTCTCAAGAGCTCAAAGGATATCTTTAATTTCAAGTTGCTTTGTTAGTCTCATCAACCTCTCATCTAGTTACTCCTCAGCAACCCCGACCAGGTGTGGCTCTGTCGGATTGCAGCACAAAGTAATTGGGCAATAGACCTCGCAAGGCTCAAAATGCCCATTGCCAGTAATAGTTCACCTCTCAAAGCATAAAATGCCTATTGCCAGTGATCTCCGAAGGCTCGACAGCTTTAATTTTAGGTATGCAGGAGAAATAACTGATTAATTACAAACACATGATTGAAGATTTCAGAAAGACGATGGGACAAAGAGGAATTTCAAACAAATAAAATAAAGTTTAGTCGAAAAGTAGTATTGGACTGCAGGTGTGATGACTATCTTCGCAGGGAAATAAAATTAAATGGAGCTGCTGTCTAAGAATTATCTACATTTGTATGATTTGCAAATTTGCTCACATTGGCGTACATCATCGATTGACAATACCAGTAAACCACCTTTCGTAAAGTATGGAAAAGAGACTCAAAGTTACAATGCGCTGAAAAAAAAAATCCCTGCAATTTCCTGGACATCTATCCAAAATTTGTGCAGCTTTCATTAATGGGGTGACCATTCCCTTCATCAGAAAAGGGTTTCCTTACAAGAGGCTCCAATGCACATGCATGTGCTGAAGCCTGAATACACCAGGCACTCTGGAAAGTCACTTTCTGCAATTGAATCCCAATAGATCCCCGATAACGTACCAAACTGCATGGGAAATCACCAGGGCCTATCAAGTGTACTGCCTCGCAAACGGCGTGCAAGTTGCATGTCCTTTGTCACTGTTCAAATAAAATAAATTAATTAAAAAATCTGGTTCTATGGGGCGGGGGACACGGGAAGGGGGGATCTCCAAGCAGGCATCAACTAACTAGAGAACCAATCAAGTTGAGAAAAACATAAATAATCTTAAACTCCATAGACAACCTACTCAATAGACAACCAACCATTTAGAGAAACATCAGAAAGCCAAATGACTTGCATCTGCATTAGCATATGTAAATAGCATAGATGGCATAAAAAGGAAGAGGGCATTTTGTATTGGCAGGCTCCAGGCAGCACAGCAAATCCCCACATTCTGCCATGTGTTTTGAAGGCAATGGAATGCTACCTACTATAGTACCAAAACAAAAGACTTCTGGATACATTTTTCAGACTTGCAAGGTGAAGGGAGCACATCATACATTCCTCTAACAGTAACAAAACTCACACATTCCACATCACACACTCTCTCTTGTTTGGTAGGGCCTGAGTGTCAGCTTAAGGAATGACCGAGTTTCTTAGGTTGACTGAGTTTATTAAAAAACATTTTTCCTAAAATGTAGACAATAAACCAACTGCATTTGCTATCAATTGTTGAACAAAAAGAAATACCTAGAATATGATAGTTAAGGCATTAGAAATATCACCATAACCAACTGCATTTGCTATCAATTGTTGGACAAAAAGAAATACCTAGAATATCGGCAATATGATAGTTATGGCATTAGAAATATCACCATAACCATCTGAATAATATCCACAATATCCCTTTAAAAATGCTGGCCCCAAGCTCCAACCGTGCACCAAAGAGGCACTAGGGTAGGGAGGTATTACATCCTTGGACATCCATATGGGCACTACTAGCATTGGTCTCAGTGGTCATGAAGTGGCTTAGTGCGAATGCAATAAGGGCACCTCAAGGTTAGGGCAGCCAAGTGCTATTTATAGGACTCAAGGCCCTAGTGTGCACTCCATTGTGTGATCGCCACTCTTGGACTCTTGGCCATTAGGTCAATGCATACATACACCAGGACGGTGTGGGCTATTGGTATGGGACACCAACCCCTAAGACATGGTTGTGACCTGATGTGCTGCTAGTTCAAGGATGAGCCCATTTTGCTTTAAGGCTAGGAGGTGAGTTTCATGTCCAATCCTTGTATGTTCGTTGATATAGCTTGTGTCATGTCTCATGTGTAAGTTGGGTCCTAGGTCGATATTTCATTTTTGGATTTTGTGGTAGGATTACCCTGTATGAATCAAGGTCATGATGCAATCTAGGCCAAGGTCAACCAATTGACAAAAATGACTTGATTCGTTCCCACAAAGACAATTATCAAAAGCCACGAGTAGTGTCTCTTTGTTGAACATCTCTATAGACTTGATGGTTTTCCCAATGAAATACTCGATGATCAAGACTCTAAATTCACTGGCCATTTTTGACAGACTGGTTTTTGGAAATTGGAAACTCAATTATCCATGTCATCCTTAGAGCATCCAAAGACCGATGGGCAGACCGAGAACACAAATCAAACTATGGAAAATACGTTGCATGCATGTCTCTTGCAAACAACTTGATTAGGAGCATTACCTTCCTCATATTGAGTTTTCTTAGAACAATGCTAAACATTCAACTACCAAGTATAACCCACTTATGCTTATGTACAGTTATGAGCCGAAATCATCGATAGTCGTCGAGCTTAAAGAGGTGAAAATGCAGTCGATGGATAATTCTCCACACGATATGCAAAAGATATTGATGATTGTGAGCGAAAGTATTAAAATAACCCATGATTATGCCACAATTTATGCTAATCAACATTGTACTCCATGAGAGCTCCAAGAAGACATGTGGATTTACCTTAAAAGTCCCAAAGGACACCAATTCAATAACTATAAGCAAATGCTATAAACTATCTTCAAAAATTGTTGTCATTTCCTAATTACCAAGAAGATAAGTAGCATGTCTTGCACGTTTAGTTTACCTCCGAAGATCCAAGTTCACTTGATACTCCATGCAAGTTGTTTGAAAGAACAACTAGAGCAAGGTGAATTCATTGTTCCAATTAAGTTCCATAGCTTGAGGACACTGCTTATTATGGTTCACTTTAGCCCGAATTGGTTCTTCGCCATGCAATATTTGGTCAAGGGCAAGAACCGCCCCGAGGCAAAGGCTACTTTAGGAGTCGAGACATTCCTTGAAGAGTCTTTTTCCTCACTTCATTCCTGAATATATTGCCGAGCACAATAATCACTCATAAGGGGAAAAGAGTTACATCATTGGACATCCAAACACTAGTTGTCAGGAGTGGATGCAACAATGGAAGCATGAAAGAGTTTAGAAATAGACTCTTGAACATAAGACAAAAGAGAGAGGAAAGAGAAAACACAAAAACATTGCAAAGGAGAACTCAGAGATATGCTCGAGAAATGGAATCCATATACCAAACATGAGAGTCACGTACAACAGTGAGTCACTTGCTGTGTGGGCACTAGCACCGGCTCCCTTTCTCCACAAGACATGCACTGGATCTACAAAAGTTATGAATGACTTAAGTGTGGAGGGGGAGCCTGAATAAATAGGCCAACAGAATGCCATAAATGGCATCAGGTCAGCCAGCATTTAATGCTGGTCGACCAGCATAAAATGCATAAATCACCATCAGTATGACCAATAAAAAAATATCTAAATATCCCTAAAATATCCAACCCACTCAAAAACATGCCAAACTCACACATGAGCTGACTAGATTGCTAACACCCTCTCTCAGATCATGGGGTGATCTAATATAATACAATGATACAATGATAATGACTCATCATAGTCCACACAACTAAGACCACCAAAATAGAACCATGGATACCCAAGCAATAGGTGATCAAGCCACCACCAAGGTGCCTCGGAGAGAACCTAATGTCGATGTTGATCGTACTAGCTCCTGAAAACAGAGAAGAATCATAGCACCTCTCTATGTCTGATAGTAGCATAGATAATCATCTTGTTAAAAATCCCTCTGAGCACATGTCAATATAGATCCCCACCTTTGGCCAAGTCTCAAGACCACCAAAGTGTCCCCTCATGTGAACTTGGACTAGGAGCTCTCTCCAATAACAGCTGCATCAAGGAAGTCTCTCTCTAAAGCATATGCATCTATATACCTGTATAAATAAGGCTCACCTATCCCACCTCACCACCCTCTCACACTCCATCTCTTGTTAGAATATCAAGCTCATACTATTCTCCTGTTAGTATGTATGACTGACATTAGTCTTGTCCAGCTGTATCAGCAAGTGTGGGACATTAAATAAGTCAGTGGTCTTAGACCCAGTGTGAATGGTCCTACAGACCTTAGTACTATTGTATACACTTACTCTTTGTGTGTGGTTATGATAAAATGAATAAAGAAGAAGATGAGAGAATGCTTGCTCCTCTCTCCGTCTCTGCCTCTCTCGATCTCAACATGGTATCAGAGCACCCATGACTGGGCTCGGTGGAGTGCATATGGGAAGAAGACCTGAAGATTGAACTGTCAGGGTTGAAGAGAACAAAGGACTGACTGTCATTTTCCTCCATTGCTATAGCACAAGGTATGTATCTGTTCATGTGAGACTCTATGCTTCATGGCAACAGTGAAGACTTGTCTGGGAGTCTTTGGGAGCATCCTTGAGCACATTTGAGTGCTCATCATCATCATTACCATCAACAGTAGCTGCTGGTCCAGGATCAGAAAACAGCGTGACTGCGCCTGTTTATGTTGCTGCCCTCATGGTCTGCAAATCAACAACTCCATCATCCATGGACTGACACACAGCTTGTCTATGCTCTCTGGAAGGTCATTGAAGTCCTGGATATGTCAGTACTTGATCATGAGCTCATCTATGAGCTGTGACAGTTGACCACAGATCTGAAAACACTGAAGACCTGCTGTAATCAGTGAGTATACAGCATACACTTGATTCTACTCAAGAGCCTTGAGCTTCTTGGCATGCTCAGGAGAACTTGTTGAAGCATATACATGCTCTGGGAACCATACGCATTGTCTGACATGGTTGTGGACTGAAGTTATTGACTGAAATGCTCAGTTTTGGGAAGTCAATGACAGGCTGAAAACTGTCATAAAACTGTCATCATCATATAGTCAATGCATTGAAAAAGTACAAGTTTTTTGACCTACAGGGAGTTGTATGGTACGGGATGAATGCTATAAGCATTGATATGAGCATTGGAAGCTCTTAAAAACTGAAGTCTGAATCTAGAAACAAATGTATTCACAGGGTATTGGCTGGTCATAAACAGTGAATGCATTATATGACATTGCCTCTTACAGATAGAGTGTCTGCGGATGCTTGTTTGGCCATGTATTGACCTGTACACACAGTGACATATGTATGAAGTGGTTTGAGGTTCTCTTGGGCTGAAATACATCTTGATTTGATAGTTTATTGGCTGTATACAATCTGTGAGCAGATTTATGTCACTTGTACTTGCTGGATATGCATTGTTTTGTGCCCGTATGGTTATGCTTGGACTGCTACATGTACTAGCAGCTGTCTATGAAGGTTTGGGACATGTATGACATGTATATGACTTAGTTTTGGCTTTGAATAAGCTCATGGTCACTAACAGTTTACAATTTTCAGACTGTATGTATTTATCCTGGCAGTGAGGTTGCAAGAGTTTAAGTTGAAGCAACTCCAAAGCATAAGTCTTAACCATTATACTTATGAGTTAGACCACTGGTTGTGGACTATTTTGAGCTGTCATTGGGCTGAAATACTCTGGTTTTTTACTGCAATTATAGGAGGGGCTGCCAAGCCCTTTGCTCAGACTAAAGAAGTGAGCCTTTTCATGCCTTGGCCTTGGCCTTGGTAGGAGGACCCAAGTCAAAGTGGAAGGAGATGGATAACTTAGCGGAGGACTCTATATCATGCTACTTGTTCTCCTCCTCCTTCCTTAAAGCTGCTAATTGTTTGCAATCCTTGCGCAAATGTCTCTTCTTACTGCAATGATAGCATTAGGCATTCAACGTCTTCTTCCTGTCACCTCTCTCTGAAGTAGCAAAGGCCTCACTAGAGCAACCATACTAGGAGGGAAGCTGAAACTGTCTTCCTCCTCGGATAGGGTGGTAAATCCCTAATTACAACTTAATTACAGCAGCAAACAATAAATGCAAATCTGAAAATACAAATTTACCTATTGATCTTGGATAATGCACGCCCGATTGGCCCCAAAATTGATGCCCCTTTCGGTATTTCTTTAGCTTTATTGAAGAAAAAGTTGACTTACAACGGGATTCTCCCAATCCCTTTCGGTATTTCAACTCCCCTTGCTGTCCAAAGTGACCAGCAAGTCTTCAATCTATTTTGCCCCTTGATTCGGGCACTCAATTGGCCTTCACCCACTTCATAGACAATGGAAATGCCCCAAATTCAATGGCTGGCTAGTCCTCCACCTGAATTCAGCTGAGATTCACCTTCAGCCTTGTTGAATCCAACTCTTGGAGCTTTCAATTTCTGGCACGCTTTCCAAAGCTGCTACTAAACCCTAATTTCTGTTGTAAATTAGGATTTACAACAGGCAATTTCTCAGCCTCCAAGGGTCCAAATGCTAAGATCTTCGGAGCAAGGCTATGAAATGACTTGGAAATGAGAGGGAAAGCTGTAGAGAGAGAAAATTCAGAGTTTTGTCGCGAGGAATGACTGAAAATCAGTCAAGTGCAGCTACTGCCCTACCACAACAGCATGTAGATGCAAAGAACTGAAGAAAATCAGTCATTTACTGCTGTTGTCGTGCCTCGTTGAGCCTGTAGGTGCTATCTCCTACTGTTGATTGGTCTCTGGCTGCCTCAAAAGGTTCTCCAATGGCTGCAAATCAGACCAACAACCTCCCCTCCCTCTCTCTTGCAGGCTGAATTTATAGAAATGCCTCTCTCCAGCCTCTAAAGACGTTTTTCAGTCTTGCATGGACATTTTTCACAAGTGACAACCTTTCCAAATGGTTTTTCCAACATTTTTCATAATTAAATATTAATTTTCAGCCTTAAAATACCGAAAATTAATCTAATAATTATTTCAGTGCCCTGAAAAATAATCTAACTGGCCAATAATTAAATTGGCTAGACAACTTCCATTTCCGAGTGTCTCTGCGCCATCTTTGACCATTAGATTGGCGTTAGGTACCATTACACGCCACTTCTCTAGTGTCACCAACTGACACTTATGCCAAATGGATGACCTAAGCCAACAACTAACACCGGATACCACCAAGTACCTGTGCGGCATAACTTATAGCAACTTTTGCCTTTGACATCCTGTGATTTCTTCAAGTCCCGAGCTCGTAAATTTACTTTAACCCCAGTTGCACCTCACATGTGCATCATTTACTTAATCATGTGATTAAAAAATAATCCACATGTTAAGTAAGGTTTCAAAAATACATGTCCTCATGGCAGAAGCCTCCCCCGTAACCGCAAAGATGCCTCATGCTCAAGTAGCATCAAGGACATATGTATAAAGCTCATTGGTATTAATGATGTCTAGGTCCGCAAAGCATTGGCTACTCCATCAAACTCCAGAGGGAGCTTATAAAGCATAGTTCCCATAAGATGAGCCTTTGGAAGGGTGGACTTCATGTGTTGAAGCTAGTCCTTTACTTGTGTAAGACGAAGTAAGAATAACTGAATAGTATTCTTCTGCTCAAACTTCATCTATTGGAGACGTCCATAAAAGGTAACTGCATGCATTGTCGAAGGAGCCTTGTACAATATATGAAGCTTCCTTCAGATCGCTGAAGTAGTCCTGCAAGAGGTGACTATCAAAAGAACTTCTTTAGAGATATAGTAAAGAAGAGCAAAATATGCACGGCCATCATCATTATCCCCTATGAGCACAGCTTCTTTATAGTTGTCCTCGTCAAAATCAGTTGGAAGAGGAGTGGGACGCTCAGGATGCTCAAAAGCTCCAAAAACAATGTACCATGACCACTTTTGCACAAACCATGCTTTCATAACAGCACTCCATTTTAGTCATCAATAGAGCAATAGGGGGGAGCCATCTAGAGAGGATAGGAAGAGAAAATAAAGGAAAGAAGAGAAAAGGGAGAAGACAACCAAAGCGCAGCATAGACTGCAATAACTGGAGTTCGCACTCAATGTAGCGCTAGCTGATCACAAAATAACTACTGCAAAAGCATAAAATCCGATCAAACGCAGCCAAAAGGTTAAGATTACAGCCAACAGAACCTGAAAAGACAGTCATCCAACTTACAAACATTGAATACAGCAGTACCAGAATAAAATAATACAGAAAATGAAAATGCAGATTACTGGAGACAAAACACAAGCAGTAAGAGCAATTAATGCAGTAAACATAGATTGCAGAGGCTAGAAACAGGGTGATTTGCAGCAAACACGTGTTGGCAGGCTATAAGGAGGTGGCAGCAGTTAGAGGAAATCAATGATAAGCAATAGAAGACCTGCAGGCAGCAGTTAGAGGAAATCAATGATAAGCAATAGAAGACCTGCAATCAACAAAAAATAAGAGCAAGAGCGTAGATCCTGAAATCTAATACCATGTCAAAAGTGGATGCAGCCATGGAAGCATGAAAGAATGCTGAAATAGACTCCTAAACACAAGATAGAAGAGAGAGGAAAGAGAAAACACAAGAACACTACAACGGAGAACTCAAAAATATGCTCAGGAAATGGAATCCATATATCAAACACAAGATAGTCACATGCAACAATGAGTCGCTAGCTACATGGGCACTGGCACTGGTCCCCCTCTCTCCATAGAGCATGCACTGAATTTGCAAGTGATGAATGACCAAGTGTGGAGTGTTGGGTATGGAACTCCCATGTGTAACTAGCAAGTTGTGGCGGATGGAACTCCATGGAGGTGAGAGAGAGAGAGAGAGAGAGAGAGAGAGAGAGAGAGAGAGAGCTCTTGCAACTACACACAAACTGAAAGATAGATTGATAATAGTAAGTAGATATGCGAGATGAAAGTACAAGTGATAGTGCCTAAATATATATTCAATGATTCTCAAAAAGGAGATACATAAGTGAGAGAGATACAACACGAGGTAGGTCATGACACAATCTACTAACAAGCTCAAGGACCCAATGTAAAACATGGTTCAGAGAGGGGTGTGTGTGTGGCTCAAAGCCTAATCAAAAGCCAGCATGGCTTAGCAGCACTGGGCACATGACTAGAAGCCAAATACAAGGGTATAGCTTTCAGGATCAACTCAGAGGTCATACTCAAAGTGGTTAAAATTGGCCCTCAAAACATAACTCCTTTGTGAATAGAAAGAAATACAACTCGTTTTGGATTAAAACCCGAGCAAAGCACCCCACACAGTAAGTGTTTGAAAAGGTCTTAACACATGCATTGGCATGGTCAATGTCTAATTCAAAAATACCTAAGTTTTTATATATTTTTTAATTTTTATAAATTTTACTTTTTAAACAAATTTTAGCGGAATAGAAATCCCCCCTCATTGTTGATATCAAGGACATCAAAATCAGGGTCAATCGCTTGCAACAGCATCATCAAGCACTAGACACTTGGCAGATCATTTTTCGACTGATGTCAAAGGCAAGCACTCAAGTGGTCTTAAACGTGTTGATGGAATCTCCAACTTGATGGCTGAGCCCTCGAATGTGAAAAGTCCCAACGTTTGATAAAGAAATCTGGAAAGATTTGTATAAAAATCAAAGTGCCCCAAATTGCATGTGAACAAATTTTGAGAAATTCGAGCACAAAATCAAAAAGGCCCAAAAATTCTTGTACAAACTATCCCTTACCAAGAATATTTTTTCACATAATGAATTAAGGTTCAATTAAAACCTTAATCAACAGCATATATTGAGATGATGTGATGTGGCACTCAACAGGTGAACGAGCACGAATCGATGATGATGACACACAACAGGGCTAAACCTGTTAGACGTGCCATCAATGACAAGCACATGGGCAAGCAAGTCATCTAGTGTAGGACCAAGCAAGTAAAAATCTCACAATTGAGGCGTAAGAGTCAACCAGTAAGCAAGAGGTGCACATGAAGCATATTACGGGTTGGAGTGAGTTGTCGAAGCTACATGATTGGTGAGAAGTCAATCTAGGAATCAAGTGACACATAAAAATTGAGATGACTCCTGATGGCAAGCATGCAAGGTAGCAACGTTGGGTGTATGGGCTTTGCGAGCAGAGCTGGGACAACACACCTTCACCTTCTTCTTCTTCTTCTTCTTCTTCTTCTTCTTCTCCTTCTACTGCTACTACATGGATGGCATTATTGGTAGCAATGTGTGCAATTATCACGCTCTTAGCATGGAAGGGCAATGTCACTAGAGTTGAGGCAAACATGTAGTAGCCGACAACACCCTTTCAGTGTTGAAGGAGCTGCAACAGTAACACGTGCAACACATGGAGATGGCGATGGCAGCATAATCCAATCGAACCCACTCTAATACCACTATTGGATAGGGAGCTTGCATGTGTTTCTGCCAAGGGGGGGCTAACTATAAATAGCCAAGAATGCCAAAAACTGGCCAACCTACACCTATAAGTGCCATTAATGCTGGCCAACCAGCACTTAATGCTGGTCGCACTAATAAAACATGCCAAAAAATATTAGGTGGCCACAGAAAATTCCCGACTGGGCAAGAAAATGTCCAACAAATAGAGACAGACTAGGAAAAGCAAAAACTTACCTAGAAATGCACATAGGAAGCCAAGTAAAGAAAATGCACCTAAAACTACCAGAGCTCCTATGTCATTATCAGACTTTGACAAAAGCTCACAACCAAGAGATGACAAATTGACATGACTAAAATAGACAGGTTAACACCCCCTTTCATATCCTGGTAGGATCTAAAGACCTAACAACCTCATGTAATGAAGCATACAAACGTGGGCTAAAGGCTTCGTAAAGAGATCCACTGTGTTGTCTGTCTTGGGACAATAGGCCACCGCTAACTCGGAATCCACGATCCACTCTCGAACATACTGATACCGAACCTCAATGTGCTTCATGCAAGCATGAAGCACAAGGTTCTTAGGCAAGTTAGAGCGCTTTAATTGTCCACACATAGCTCCATAGGTCGGGCTAGGAAAATCCTATCTCCGCTAACATGTGGTGAAGCCAAACCACCTCCATAATTGCAGAACATAATGCACAATACTCTACCTTTGTAGAAGAAAGGGCCATAGTAGGCTATTTCTTACTGCTCCACAAGATAGCTCCCGATCCGAGGAAGAAGGCATAAACTATAGTGGACTATCTCAAATCCACATCACCTACCCAATTAAAGTCAATCCAACCAGAGGGAGTGGCCCCCTCTCTCTACATAATCCCATAGAATCGAGTCGCCTCCTGTCTTGCTGGGTTGTCAACAAGTTGATCGGCGTGGACCTATAGAAGAAGCAAGAAAGTGAGAAACACAGCCACTTATATCAAAGAGGAATCCGAACAGACTCGTCTTGCTGCGAGCGAGACTAAGTAGCCTCCAATACCTACAATGCACCTATCTGTGGAAGACTCCCCCTCACTAAGGGGTAAATCCTTCTTATTTGAAGAAGGCTCCCCTTTGACCATTGAGCATCCTTAGAAGACTCCACATGGGAGGCTGAAGGGGTGAAAGCATTCGGTGAAGAAGTCACATCTATCAAAGGTGGTAGGGAAGCCGGTGTAGAAGGTGGAGAAGGGGGAGGGCCCGAAGACAAAGGGGTACTAAGAAGCAACTAAGAAGGGAGGAGAGGAATTGAGGGTGGGGGAGGTTCAGTCATCGAGACGAAGAATCGCTTGCAATAGAACCATCAATAGGACCCTCAAAGGCCGCAGCCTCATCAAAGATCACATCCTTGCTCACCTCAATCTTCCATGTCGTCAGGTCATAGAACCAATAGCCCTTCGTGGTAGTATTGTAGGCCACAAAGATGAGCTTCCTAGACTTTAAGTCAAGCTTCGTCTTCATTTTCTTGTCCACATGGACAAATGCATCACACCCAAAGATGCGAAAGTGAGACACGGAAGGCTTCCTACCAAAGAAAGCCTCATATGGAGTCACAAAATCCAAGGAGTGGTTGCAAATGGGAACCGCAATAGCCACTGCCAAGTCAGCTCAATGAGCTTATGTCTCAACTCATCTCCACTTGCTCCACCTTGGCAGCCATAGCCAGGTCTGCACCTAACTCCTTTCAAGCTTCTATAACTTTCTCTACAGGGCATATCTCTCCAAGCTCCCCTCTGATGATTTATTCCTTAACTCCCAAGGCTTCTCTATATCACATAAGAACTGGACATTGCCCTATCTGGAGCTCAGCATTGTCACTTCTGTCAATTGCTGCCATAAACTCAGCTTGTGGCCTGTAGGACATACCCTTCATGGAGGACTTGGATCTCTCTCTAGAGGCAATATCTTTATAAGATTTCTTCTAAGAATATCCTCCTAACATCAAGGCACTCCCTCCTGTAGACTCAAAGCTTGGCATTGCTCATCCTTCAATGTAGGATTACCAAAAATCGTCAGTTCTATCTGAAATTGTGCCTGCTTCCGTTTATGTGCTCTACGCGTGACGATCTTGCAGTGATCTAGATGATGATCATAGGGCTTTTATAGAGCATAAAGAGAGCTTCATTTTCATAAAAAAAGTTTTGAAAATGATCCACTGTAGCTCCTGCAATCAGTGAAAAACCAAGCCTCAATCAAAACCCTAATCTAGGAAGCCATATCTAAGATCACTTAAAGCTTCAATTTTCTTCATTTTCTCACTCCTCTTGGCACTCTCAAGCTCCTACTACTTTGAACTGAGTAATCACTCAATGTTTAGCAAATACTTCACCAAACAATCATCAAGCTTTGGAAGATTTGGAGAAATCAAAGCTGAAGGGGTAACATTAACCATCAAGCCAACAAGAATCATCATCTGCAAAACCATAGTATCTTTTGATACTACATAGTGGGATTTGGCACTGCCCCATCACTTGTGCTTGTTAGCACATTCAAGAAATAACTCACTTTTTGATTCATGCTTTGAAGATTATTCTCAGTCTGTGTGATGATTTAAAGTCACATTGATAAAATCTCGTGTAAATCTCAATCTTCTTGTAAAAGGATAGACACTGCCCAAGAGTTCTCATGGTAAGACCTCCTAATAAGATGACTGAAGTGGAACAGACAGCAAAGTTTAATGGTGAAGGCTTATATGTCTGGAAGGAGAAGACCGTGTATCACCTTATGCGAAAGGACTTGTGGGACCTGTTTGAAGATGATGCAGATAGTAAGAAGGAAAATGATGAAGACGGGTTTGTTGAACAAGACCAGCTCAAAACCAAAGAATGGAAGAAGATGAATAACAAGGCACTAGGCATCATTGCCCGGGGACTAAGTGATGATATGCTACATCATATCTCTGGCATTAGAAATGCTAGAACTGCTTGGGAGGAACTTAACAAGATGTTTGGTACCCAAGCAAAGAATTCAAATGTAAAATTACTCGTGCAATTTTATAAACTAGATATCAAAGACAGTGCTTCTAGACCACACACATTAACAAGTTCAAGAGCCTAAAAACCCAGCTTGCAACTCTTAAGAAGAATATTGATGAAGATGAAGCAATAGCCGTACCGCTTGCAAGTGTAAATAAGGATCCATATGAGAACCTTATATCCACCCTAAGTAATGTTCCCAGTCTCTCACTCAAAGACATTGAGCACTCACTGCTTGATGGGAAAAGTAAATTTAAAAGCAAAGATGTAAAAGAAACCAGCTCAAGGAAAAATCTCCTATACACCAAAGGAGCTACGGGACCCAAAGGAAGAGGTCGAGGACTCAACACCGATAACAGAGGTCGAATGACATGTCATTATTATGGTAAGACTGGCCATATTGCCAGTGAATGTTTTCACAAGAAAAGAGCACAACAGATGCAGAATGACCACCACCAAGGTCAATTCATGAATGAAGAAGAAGAAGAAGATACTTCCGCTACCATCAACAACTCTAATAGATTGTTCTAAGAAATTTGTTCCCATAGTGGATCTCTATGTTTCCCTTAGTGGATTTGCTTTGTAAAAACCCTTGCCAAAGATGTTAAGTCTCAAGCTTTAACTTGAGTAGGTTGCCTATGAGCTAGTCTCCCGGGCCATGTTATCATGTAGGGGGGGCAAAAGCCAGCAAGTGTAGAGACTCATCATTTGAGGGGGGTGTTGAGAAATGCAAATGATGTATGCTCCAAGAAGAGCTGTACTAAATCCCTATGCGCAGTGAGGAGAGTGGAACAATCCAATTTCTATAAAGCATTGTACTTGACTATTACTTTCATATGGAATGAATACAATGTCATGATGCTTTGTACTTTCAGTTAAGTGTCTTGACTTTATCAGTCCTACACAAGATTGTGTTTACGAGTCCAAGCTGCCATCTTGGAACCTAATTCACTTATGTAACAGTTTGTCTCTACTTGTCTATGTCATCATGAGTTTGGTCCTCATCTTCCACCCACCATAGCATCTGCCATGCTCTAGATCCACGATTTCTAACAATGCTGAATAGTGATCTTTTTTGCACGAGAATCAATCATTGCATGCATACGGTGACACCATGGCATACCAAGCAATACATCACAACCCTCAAGTGGAGCAATGAAGAGGTAATCTCTTCTTGTTGGGCTGGACTGACTCTATAGGGTGGCTTATTAGATGGGCTACTTCCAGGGATAAGATCTATACCATGATCTTCTGGCCTTTCAAGTGGTAGCTGCCCTAGAAGTGACTGAGAGAAGCAATCAACATACATTTTCAGAAATGACATGCGATTCTTCTCTAACTTAGACATGTTCCCAACATTCTCACTATCATCTTTATCCTTAGTAAAAACCAAGTACGCCGAAAGATGATTTTTCATTACTTTGGAAATGGTAGCTACAGATACAACAGAGACAGATTCACCTTTCAACTTTACATTAAGTGTGAATACCTTTCACTTATGCTGAATAGTGATCTTTTTTGCACGAGAATCAATCACTACATGCATACGGTGACACCATGGTATACCAAGCAATACATCACAACCCTCAAGTGAAGCAATGAAGAACTCTTTGATGTCCACATATCCTTGTATATGCAATCGAAGCTTTCCAATGAGCGGTGTGACGAGCTCTGCATAGCCCTTACATGCCATTCCAAGTTCCCCTATGGTTCCCATCTCATCCTCTCTGATGCCTAGACGGGCGGCCATGTCAACAGAGATAAAGTTGGCTCGTGCACCATTATCAAAGAAAATCAATGCATCCTGATCCCTAATTTTGTCCCATGCTCTGCACAACTCAGTAGCATCATCATTGGGCTGATCACTAACAACATCAGGCACCAATCCCACAGATATTTTGGCCTTCTTTCCTTTAGAATCTCCCTAATTTTCTGATTTTCTAGCTTGCTGCCTATCGGGACAGCCCCTTGCAATGTGACCCTCCTGTTCACAAATAAAACGTTTATTTGCAGCCATCAATTCCCTACGTTGTGCCAATGTTTTCGAGCCCTTTCTTTGTTATTTGGCCTCTTTTCACGCTGATTTTCAGATTTTCCCCTTTTCTCAGCCTTAAACAACTTTTTATTCGGCTTCTCCCCATGCACATACGCCATGAACCATCCTTTTTCTGCACCAAAAGCACTAGAGAACAAAAAGGAAATGAGCTAGGCTGAATCAACCCTTTTTCTAACAGCTCATTTACCTGACTCGTAATCTCCTCCTGTTGGGCTACACTGACTCTATAGGGTGGCTTATTAGGTGGGCTACTTCCAAGGATAAGATCTATGCCATGATCTTCTGGCCTTTCAAGCGGTAGTTGCCATGGAAGTGACTGAGAGTAGCAATCAACATACATTTTCAGAAATGACATGCGATTCTTCTCTAAATTAGACATGTTTCTAACATTCTCACTATCATCTTTATCCTTAGTAAAAACCAAGTACGTTGAAAGATGATTTTTCATTACTTTGGAAATGGCAGCTACAGATACAATAGGAAAAGATTCACCTTTCAACTTTACATCAAGTGTGAGTACCTTTCCCTTATGCTGAATAGTGATCTTTTTTGGCGTCGAGATCTGGGCTACTCTCCCTATGTTTGACAGCTCCAACACTCTAGGAATTACATTTCGCTGCCTAAGTCACTCCCTGGTATCAAAGGACTATGGTTCACTCCCTCGATAACTGGTGATCATCTTCCACATCTCCAATAGCATCAGAGGACAGCGGTCCACTCCCTCGATTGTTGTTCTTCATCCTCCAATGATTACTTTGATAGCCCACTGCTTGAAGGATTGCATTTCGCTCCCTTCACTATGCAGATTCCCCATAAGTGCTGCCGCCGGATTCAAACAAGACAATGCAGTTATCCTTTGAGCTTCGGCTCCGTTGTATCAGCTTTTCTTCTCATAGCATGATTTAGTGCATCCTCACCGTGTTCTTTTTGTGTTTATGAGTTTCTCCTCTCTCAATGTTTGCCATACATACTCTGTGTTACACCTAGCAAACCCTACTATCTCTCTGCAGTTGCTTATTTTGACATGGTATCAAGGCATACTTATTATTTTTGACACGCCTTGCACAATAAACAACACCAGATTAGCCCTCATGAGCATCCCTTACAATACTTTTTAATATTCAAGAAGAGCCTTTACATGAACCACTTGAGACCTTGCACATGCAATCAACATGGCTATCACCGATCAACACCATCTTTGCTGACGATCCCTCACGTGCATGGCTCTTGAATGAATCATGTTTACTCCAATTGCTATATCTTCAATTTCTCTCACCAACCTTGACAAATGACATTTGAATTTGTCTCAATTACACACTCAAACCAATGTGTCTCAAGCATACAAAGCTGCAATCACTCCAATGTTGATCAACACGACATTAAAAAATGCATCGATAGTCTCTCACTGCTGCTACACTAGAATCAATGAGAAATTTACACAAATCTCAATCCCAAATTGATCCGATTTGTCAAATAAGAGCTCAACCCTAATTATCCAACAATCTTAGAGCTTTGCTCTAACCAATACACCTTCAATTCATTGTCAAATTAAAATAATTCAGACCTGTAAACCTACTGTCCATAAACCCTGATCTTTGGCATGCATTTGCCTGGAGATTGAATGCTGAATTTAATGGTTTCAATGGCTTGAAAATCAAACCTGCATGTTTGAATACATTTTCCCTTATGCCTACCCCAAAGTTTGCAAAAGGGTGGTGGCAAGCAATTTGGAGTAGCCGTGCATAAGAGGGTAAAAACAGGCCTAAGTGGGCATAAGAGGCCAACAAGCTGTGTGTGTGTGTGTGTGTGTGTGTGTGTGTGTGTGTGTGTAGGCGAATGATCGATATGCAAGCAAGTACCAAAAGATAGTAGCAAGTGTTCTAGTATATTGATATATAGTAGCATTGGCACGAGTAGCGTCATCAAAGTGGTGCAGCCCGTTTTGGCTTCATCAAAGTCTTGCACATGAGAGAGGAAGTGAGAGAGGAGATGGCAACTCAAAACAAGGGGGAAATTGGGGATTTTGTTTGGAATGTCTTCGGTATGCAATTCCACACCCAAAATGACCGAGTTATCCAAATCTTAGCCACTGATCTGTTATAAACAACAAACCCTAATTCTCATATGTTTTGTAAAGCAAAGCTTACATAGCCTAAGAGAGAGAAAGGATAAAAAAAAGGATTTCCAACTACCAAGTACCTCAAGATGGCTGCAAAATACTCTCCTCTTGCTGTTCATCGTGAAAAATCAACAAGCATGCATCTCCTTTTGTTGCTGCAACTCTCCAAACTTAGGTTGCTTCAAAAGTGTAAGAGAAGAAGAAGGAGAGAGACACACAGAGAGAGAGAGAGAGAGAGAGAGAGAAAGAGAGCCCCAAATAGCCAAGATAAGGTTTTCGAATGAGTAACCACCTACTCCTTAATGACTTAGTCATTAATCGTAAGTGAGCTGCTCAATGAACCAAACTTAAGCTCAGGGCCTGCTTTATAGCTCAAGTGATCTAAGTGAGCTACTTACCAAGCAAAACTTTCAATGTCACTCAAGTCTAAGCTACAAACTTTCAATTTAATGAAAGTTTCACATTGCACCTTGTTATTTTTGCCTTGCCCTTGTACCACAAAGCCTATATACTTGTCCGCTGCATACCCGATATCAAATCCTTTACTACCTACGCAATGGTCACTATGCCAAGAGCTAGGGGTACGAGAATTAAAATTTATTTTAAATTAAAAATTTTCATGAATTTTAATTAAATCATTAAGTTTATTTTTCATTCTAGTAACATCCATTATATATACTTCTCGTGATGGTAGTTTCATATCAAATATTCCACCCTTTGATAGTGCCATCTCAATGTCAAAGAAAGAAAGAAAGAAAGAAAGATATATTAACGTCTACATAAGGCCAATGTGACCTATGAGACAAAATCCAGATTACATCCATGTCTAATGTCATCTCATCAGTAAGGTAAAGATAACATTACAAGTAAGTGGGTGGCCTATGAAACAATACTGAAAATAACTATACGATAGGGCTATACTAGGGTTGAACCATGTGTAGTGTTGTTCCATCGATAGAAAAGAAAAGGAAAGGAAAGGAAAACCAAATCTGATTTAGCCATGTACAAAAGTGTGGTAGAGACTATGGGCTGTAGCTGGTCTCAAGATCTGCACATGATCTCAGCTATGATGCGGTCCCTAGCTGCTTTACTGATATGCCTGGTGGTGAGTCTGCGGTGTCTCATGATAATGGCTCTAATCCGATTATGGTGTGGCCTCCTCGAACGTGGTCCTGGTAGACGGGGTCGTCGTGCTCGACGAAGGGAAATGGCTCTATCCAATGTGACTCCACAGTGTGGCCTGTAAGGTGTCTGGCGGGGTGGCTCTGTATCTGCTAGGCTGGTAGTGTCAATAGGGTCGGCTCTATAGAAAAAGTCTATCATTACTCTCTGTGTGTGTCCCTCTAGGTGAGCTGGCCTCCTGTTTCGCAGTAGTGCAGTTCGGCGCCTCTCGAGCTCCAAGAGAAAGAGACCTAGGCATCTCTGGTCCTCGTACTCCATGACGCGACGAAGGGGTCCAAATCCATCCCGGAAGAGGCAGTGGTACCGTCCTCGTATGTCATAGTATATTGTGCATCTGCATATGTAGTGCTCCTCCATCTCAGGCTCTCAACCACAAAGCTGGCAAGTCCTATCCTCTGCTAGGGTATTTGTCCATCTGCCCGTCTCCATCTGGAGCCTATGTGAGGAGGTGCGAATCTACAGGATTAAAGAGGCTTTCGTCTACCTTTAATCATTATTTGAGAGCAGGATTAGACTCATCTCTATGACAGCAGCAACTTCATTGATGACATGTTTACAGTTCTTGATGCACCAAGATTATTTCTCAGCCAAACATGTAGCTAGTCATCCTAGCTAGCTGCTGCAGCCTGCAGTGAGTAATAATAGCCAGAATTTTGACTGAAACATCAAACAAATATCTATATTTCTCTACTTGTGGTTTTAAATGAGCTCCAGTTTAGCTTTCAGATTGACATATAAAAGGCTTAGACTATGATCTTTGTGAATCTTCTCAAAGATGTGACCCAAGTTTTAAGATAATTTTATACTTCTCCAAAGTGGAGCTTCTGGGAAAGCAGGACCTATTAAAAATACAAGGCACTCCTGGTGGGCATGGAAAGTCCCAGGAGCAAGCATCTCAATGTTATAAGGAAACAGTTGAAATCTGAACAACGTCCACAATCTCTTATACTGTGCATTACTACTGGAGGTGACATAATAACATGTTGTAACACAAAGTGCCTGCAGTTCCACCAGAATTAGATTTCTTAGTTTTGAATTTTCAGCGTTTTAGAAAATAATCAAATCATAAGCAAAGTTATGTATTGTTTTGGGACCAGACAGAAACAAAACTAACTGGAGAACAGTGCAGAAGCCGCATTGAAAATGATAGCATAAACCAGAATGGACCTTGACTATATATATGGTACACGTATAACATTGAACTATGCATCCATTACATGTGTTTAATTACATAAGGGGGTTTAGGCTTACTTATTGTCACTCGTTTTGCATGAAGAGCACACAGATTAGTGTCTTCGAACAAGTGTACAAGGTGGTCCTCTGCAGCCTGCCATTTGAAAAAAAAAAGATTATGACAATTGCAATAATGCACAATGTACCAAGGGTTGACTGAGAGCCCAGAGTCATCATACAACCTCCTGCAAGGCAACTAATGCTTCAGCAGTCCATCGAGTTACTGTATCTGAACACTGAGCTGCAATTTCTCTGACCTGATAACATAAAATCCATAATGCTTTCAAGAATGCATCACAAGCAGATTATGGCACACACTTCAATAATCATAGCAGGAAAATAACTAAAACTCGTCTGCTAGCTTCTAACCTAAAAGCACGAAAAAAGGTCTATAACCTGTTGAGCAACGAGCAAACTTCACAAGCACATCTCAAAGACAACCAATTTGAAGCTCATACCAGTCGTGCAAATGGTAACGGATGAATAAGAAAGTGAACTGTCTTCTGAAAATGCCTGATTTCTCGCAAAGCAACAGTTCCAGGTCTAAACCGATGAGGCTTGCGCTGTCGAGCAGGAGGAGCATTTGAAGGTGTTGATGGAGTTGTCGGCGGTGCACTACTGCTTCTAACTAAGCGCGGTCTGCTGCTTGCTGCACAAAGAGCAAGATAGACATGGTTGAGAAGGCATGGTGGGTTATATTAAAACACACTGATATTAAAACACACTGCCTCTCCATCATTCTCTGTTTCTGATGCTAATTTGACCACCCCTCATGTGTGACCATGGCCCCTTCCAAAGCCATGTTTAGGATGTTTATATTCAGTGAGAGCTTAGCATACAGTATGGTATCAAAGGTATCCTGGATTATGTACAATATGACTCTAGTTCCAGATAACTTGGAAGCCTGCCTTTGCATACCAATGCACTCATTTTGGCATAACTCATGAACATAAGTAGCTTTCATAAACGTAGGCATTCCTGGAATAAGCTGTAGGATATTCCGTTCAGTGTGGTACAAAGCTTCTCTGAATGTGCATTTCAAGAGCCAAACAAAAGCCAGATCCTGCCACTACGGTTGGGTTGCATTTGCACAATCACTATTTCAATTTTGCTGAAAAAGGCTGGCTCATTGCAAAAACTTCATTCGCACAAGCAGGAAGCCTCATGTTCCCAGCCTGAACCTCTGGGACAACAGCCGGACGTGCAAATGGAAAAGTGGAGCATTTCAAGAGTTGACCCCGGATCTGTAGAAGTGAGTCACTCTGGTCCAAGCATGTGTACCAAGTACCACCGATACAAATTGTTGGTCTGAAGGCATGTCCCCGGTGTCTATGAACCGAGGCCCCTTCATCAAACAGATTGTAGCATCAGGACCGTCTGCCACTGACAATCTATCAAGTCTGAGTTTGCGACTGCATCCTGTGAAGCTTAGCCTCAGCCTACTCCACTGTTAACACTCCTTCATATGATCCTCAAGGAAACACGAGCAAGCTTGGGACAAATAGTCGTGTCTCATTAAACCCGCAGCAAATTCCCAGTAAATTAAACCTCACAAGCTTGGCAGTGCAACAATTCACCTTTGTAGTGCAAGTAATTCACGTTACTAGGGTAAATTTGCAAGCACAAGCCCTACCTTACTGGTCCCGAGCAGAAGAAAGAAAGAAAATGAGAAAATGCACACGAGAACAGGAAGTTGACGGGAACCTGACGCCTCCTGCGGTGTGGCGTTCGAAGAAGAAGCAACTGGCGTGGCCTTCTTCGGATTAGGTTTCCTCCTGGCCATTTCTATGGCGTCCCTGCTTCGTCACAGACAGCTCCGAGGCCTGGTCCGAAGCATGCCGAGTTTCAGGAACACAACGAAGAAAATGAGGAAAGAAAGAAAGCAGGAGGAGAAAAAGAAGCAGAAAACGATGAAGATGAGAGAAGAATCATCGGCAAAGGGAAAACAAAGGAAGCCTGCTTCAAGACAAGAAATCTACATGGGGAATTGACAGGACAATGAGGATGAGGTCGTCTCGACATGGAGCAGCTGCAGTCGAGAGGAGACGCACGGCATTTTTTCTGAAGTGTTTTCCCGCGAAGTCTCTCAAGCTTGCTTGGAGGGGCCCATGGATGCTTGTGTCATCATAGCCAAGGCCCCTATTCACACCCATAGATAGAGATAGACTTCCTAGCACACCAACTCCAAGGCAACACGGAGGGCGTGCCATTGCTAGGGTGGAGGTGCCGGAAGCTTTTTTTTATTTTTATATTGGACCAAATACATTACAAAATAAAAGGATTTGTGTGTTCATTTGTATGATATGTCAAGAGCTTAATGTCTCCTAGTGTGGGTTCAAAACTCAGTTATTATTGATCCCACTTAATCTTTTTCCTTCACTTCCTTTCATGCGCTTTTGTCGATTATTTTTTAACAATGATTGCATCTCAACTTCATTAGACATCAAAGTGACGATGGGATGGAGGAGGATGCAGGAGGGTAGCATTTAGTGAGAGTATGTAGCAGAAAATAAAGAGAACATAGAACAAGAGAGAAGAGAGACACAAAAGGACTATAGAGAATGAAGGAACAATCTAATTGAGACCGAATGTTACATTGGCTAATCTTTGCTAGCCCTAGCATGCAACTTTAGGCATTAGTGTGGGCACCAAATGGAGGAAGGAGAAAAAGATGATGACGATGATAGAGGCCTATTCGAAAGATGATTTGATGGATGGGAATGGAGTGGAGGGCAAACTACTTATCAATAGCCAAAATGATGCCGCAACTAGCATACAATTTGGTCAAGCCCAAAATGTGGGCACCCAACTTAGCCACAATCACAATGTCTAAGCTCCTAATGTCCTCATCTAACTTTGATTGAGGTTCACAGGTAGGAGATGATTGTACATGACACACATGACTACTAACACCCTCTCCCAAATCTTGGATGTGGTGGAAGGGCAAAGGAGATGGAATAAAATTGAAGGTTGCAAAAGGAGTGCCATTGATAATAATGAAGAATGCTAGCCAAGGAGTAAGCCCCCCTCTCCATATAAAAGCTTGATGCAGTAGGAGGTCAACATAGGCCAATGGAAGTAAAGAGGGCTCAAATAGATGAGTCCAAATAACTCCAATTGGGAATGGGTGAGCCAAGCCTTTGACCCAATTGAGAGACAATACTAAGGAGCTACTGAAGGTGCCATTTAGAACACTAGGGACCAAGGACCATGGGATGGGTATGCAAATGGTAAGAGATGGTGGCTTGATGACAAATGAAAGAGGCCACTACATGAGAGAAAGGCCATTAGAAGACTACAATCCCTAAAGAAACTCCTCTCACAATCCTAGGAATCCCCCTTTAAAATACAAAGGACCAGGGAATCCATGACCATGTCATCTATATTGCTCCTCTTTAAAAGGGATGGGGGGTAAGAAAGAACCACCAAAGGAAACGGTGGGGAATGATCCTTCATCATAGGGAATTTGCAACAAATAATAGTTAAAGTTTTGACTCGAGGGATATCCAATGCTTTGCCTGACTATCTAGGGAAAAGGCAAGAAGTGAGTTTTTTAAGCGATCTTTTTTTGGCAACCCCTCTATTCTTGTTCCACATAGTTCATTTATTTTACCATTCGATGTACCCACCTCCACTTCCACTTCCACTTCCACCACCACCGTCATCACCATTGCTAGCTCTACCACCACCACCTTCACACACACATGCACACACACACACACACACTCTCTCTCTCTCTCTCTCTCTCTCTCTCTCTCTCTCTCTCTCTCTCTCTCTCTCTCTCTCTCTCTCTCTCTCTCTCTCTCTCTCTCTCTCTCTCTCTCTCAAAAAAAACCTCCATCTCTCATTCTCTCTCTCAAATTACGCCACCTATCTCACCATTACCACACACGTAGACACACACACTCACACACTCACACACACACACTCTCTCTCTCTCTCTCTCTCTCTCTCTCTCTCTCTCTCTCTCTCTCTCTCTCTCTCTCTCTTATAATATAAAACAATTTTAGCAAGCAATTTGGATTTAGATTTGTATTACATTGACCTTTGACAAAAGTGTACCATTATTTCACAAACTGAGAGACAATGATAGTAAAAGATTATCATAATTTGAATCATGGCTAACCAAACAGCGTATATCTATATTTTCTTAACAAAATAAAATGCATTTGCTCTAAGAATTAGCACAATCTTTGCTTTGTTGGTCACACTATGGGTGGCATTGGGAAAGTTCTTCTACTTCCAAATATGAGATGCAAGTTCTCTTTGGTAAGCATAAGTTAGTGTATAAATATGTTTGCATTTGTATCCATTCCAAATACACACTAATTTTTCTTTATACATGGCTCTAGTAACCTCATTAAAAATTGGTTAAAAAATAAAAACTTGTTATTAAAGGTTGCATATTTGTGGTGGGAAGAAGGGATGTTGATTGGTAAAAACAAGTATAAATTCGATGCTCAATCAATATGCTTAGAGAGAGAGAGAGAGAGAGAGAGAGAGAGAGAGAGTGTGTGTGTGTGTGTGTGTGTGTGTGTGTGACCATCATCTTGATCTCTTATTGTGCATGTCTTTGCTAACTTAGCATCATGTTGTTGTAATATTAATACTTATAGATTATAAGATATAGCTAAACTTCTTTGAACTAATCATATGTGTGTGCATGTGTGTACGTGTGTGTGTGTGTGTGTGTGTGTGTGTGTGTGTGTTAAGACTTCCAATGCACACACACAAGTACATGCACACATACATATGTATATATATTAATGAGAGAGAGGGAGAGAGAGACTTTTAGTGAATAGTTTTTGAATTAGAGATATATACATACATACATACATATATATATATATATATATATATATATATATATATATATATATAAGTTTTTAATGAGACATACACACGCGTGCACACATGCACGTACACACACACACACACAAAGAGAATAATCAATGTAGGTTTATCTAATGTATATTAAAGAACTAAAGATATAGCTTTAAATTTTATTGCTCATAAAAACTCTAATCCACCTTGACTAAGTAATTCATCAACGGTTTGCCTAGTATTTAAAATCAAAATTATATCTTAGATACTTTAAATATAAGAAATTTCAATTGGAATGATATTAGAACTCAATGGAGAAGAGAGGGATAATATAGAGATAAAAATAACTTTTGGATGAGAGAGAGCAAAGAGATAAAAACAACTATTAATAATAGACAAGAGAGAGCATTGATAAGAGAGAAGAGAAGGAAATTTGGAATATAGTTTAGATAGAAAGGTACATTTTTCAAATTAATGTAGGAGAGGTCTAAAAGTAGTATTGTAGTATTATAGGATAGAGTATTGTAGTATTATAGGAGAGAGTATTATAAAAATTTTAAGCCAAAAATTTTTATGCACTCACTCTCTCTCTCTCTCTCTCTCTCTCTCTCTCTTTCTCTCTCTCTCTCTCTCACACACACACACACAAAAATTATAGCAACTCTATCCTATAATACCACAATATTACCTTTGGGCTTCTCCTATATTAATAGCTTTGGACCTTTATCAAAATACACACACTCCCTTTCTCTCTTTATATGAGTGTGTATATGGCTTAAATATTTCTAACAACTTTCTCTTACAATACTACATTTGGGTATTTCCTACACATTAATAGCTTTGGATCTTTATCAATACACACACACACACACACACACACACACACTCTCTCTCTCTCTCTCTCTCTCTCTCTCTAACTTGTGATCAAATTCATTTATTAGAAAGTTTTTGGTTGAAGTACAATTAGACTAAAAAGTCACATTTTGATTATAATTTCAATAGTATAAAAATTATTTAAATATTTGATAAGATCTTTATTTTTTCAAATACACAATGCAAAGACAATAGCCCAAGTATGTTGTGTTGATTGTTAGTTTTCCATGCTAGGAGAGGGCTGCTTTTTATTCATAAGGTCCAAACATTCAATATAGTTCATTTACAAAGTCTTAATCTATTGTCTCGCATTAAATGTATCATAAATACACACATAATATGATATTATTAACTAGAAATTATTTTTTCTCTTCTCTCTCATCAAGCATTATCTTAAAACTTCTCTCTCTACTCTTCTCTCTCATCAAAAAGTTGTTTGCGTGTGTGTATTCTCTCTCTCTTTCTTGACTCTACTAAGTCCTAATGATGAGAGAGATAGAGAGAGAAACATACATAGAGTTGCCTGAGATACACATAGTGAGAAATGAAGATAAGGGCCATGCACACACACACACACACACATGTATACACATAGAGAAAGGTGCATACACACATGCACTACGCAATTTATTACTTAATTAATAATATAATTTTTACTTTTGTTAAGTTAATTACTAAATATAAATATAAAGAGAGAGGGGAGAGAGAGATATAGACGAATGAGAAAAGGAAAAAGCAAGACAAATGAGCACAAGAGACGTGCGTGCGTGCACACACATACACACACATTATGTGACTTGCTTTGAAATTTTTCACTATCAAGAAGGGGGTTGCCAGCAACCCCTTCTCAAGACAAAAAAAAAATTCACAAACCTCCTTCTGAGGGGACTTGTGAAATTTTTTCGCTGAATAGGGGTTATTGGCAACCCCTTCTTGATGAAAACATAATTCATGTATCCTCTTTGAAATGTTTTTCACTGAACAAGGGGCTGCCGACAACCCCTTTCCAACCAAAAAAAATATCATAAGTCTCCTCAAAGAGATGAAGGGGACAACTTGTGAATTTTTTTTCACCTAGAAGGGGTTGCCCGCAACCCTTGTTTGAGGGGGAAAAAATCATGTCCCCTTAGAGAGATAATAGAGGGGAGTTGTGATTTTTCTTTTCTATTGAGAAGGAGTTGTTGGGACAATCCCCTTCCTAGTGGAAATAAAAATTCAAAGCAAGTCAAATAATCTCTCTCTCTCTCTCTCTCTCTCTCTCTCTCTCTCTCGTTTTTAATGAGAAAACTGCTACAACATTCAAGCGGACAAATATTTGTTCTTCTAGTTTACATAGAGGTAAAGAGAATTTCAAGCCAAATGATAATATTGAGTCTCAGAAGTCATGCAAGTTAGTACCATGGAGACTTCTCTGCATGCATAACTTGACATCCTTCTATACAAGTATATTTGCAGTGGTATCTTGTTGATGTGTTCTCTATATGTAATAGGACTATAAATGGTAGGTTCATGTATGGAAAATTAGAGAAGGAGATGTTGCAAACTTTGCCATGGGAATGTAGGAATTAGGTAGACTTGAAGGAGGAGTAGTGCATGTGTAAGGATCATCAGATTTAGCAGCAATGGAATGGAGAGGTGTACCTAAGATGTCCTATCTTCCTCGACTACCTAAAGGCGAAATTTCCTCCAATGAGAAGGCATTATATAAAAAATACTCGAAGAAAAAAAGTTGCAAGAGACATAAGGATCCAGATTCTTGGTAAGTAATTCCACATGTATTATTTAGAATATGTTACACTTTTATGTCTTCTTCTAAAGAGACTATGGCTGATCATAGGAAAGAGATACTATCAGTGTATTTGTTCTCGTAACTCATTCTCCGAGAAGGAGTCAAGGTGAAGCCATGATTTCTAAAATGGTTTGATGATATTGATTGGCCATACTTTAGCCCTACAACGATACTATTTGTGGATGATAACATTAAAAACGTAACCCACCTAACTCCTTTATATGTCCATCTACATTTGAAAAAAATCTAGGATACCATCCTCTTGGATATACATGCTTCTTTGTTTGATTGAGCTAGTAGGTTTTCATAGGAGAGTCTAGGAGTTTGTCAAAGAACACCCATTTCACCCTCTAGCAATGGAGCTAGATTGATATCTAATGTTTGTAATAAATATGTTCATTTGCTTTGTGCATAGTGGTTCACTAGCTTGCAAATGCATTTGTGGATGTAGTATATTTTTCTATGGTAAGTTCATGCAGTACAATGTGAAATATATTAGTATATTAAAATATTTAATTGTTGAAGTTTAGAGTGTAAAATGAAGTATTCTTAGAAGGAATAATAGCTATAGATAATGAAGCAATATGGAGCTATATTTTACGGAGATTTTGAAGCAATTGCTTGCAATGGTCTATTGTAAATGAATGTATAACTTCAATCCATATGTATCCCTAATCAAATAAGGAAGAGAGGGAGCAAGAGAAAGAGAGAGAGGAATGTGTGAGTACAAGTGAATGTATGTGTGGTTTGCTCGTCTATAATTGAAATACTAACACATCAGGATGATGTAGTTATAAAATATGTGCAAAGAAGGAAGAGAGGGGGGATATAAATGTATATGTAGTGTGATATCACTTATGTATGCAAATTGAACCACTAACATTGTGATAATATTATCAAAGATAAGCACATAAGCTTAATCTAGTGATGTAAATAAGTTAGGGAAGAGAACTACTCATGCATTGTTAAGAGAGAGAGAGAGAGAGAGAGAGAGAGAGAGAGAGAGAGAGAGGTGTTTTTTAGGGGAGTGGCATGTCGATGGTTGGTCCCCAACATATGAAATATATATATATATATATATATATATATATATATATATATATATATATATATATATATATATATATATATATATAAGTGTAAGTATATTTGGTTTTGCTCATGTGTGCACAATTAAAGTATTAATACATCATGATGTAATTGTAACATACATGCAAATAATTGAGAGAGGAGGAATGTGAATGTATATGTGAATATGATATTGCTTGTGTATGTGTAATTCAACCACTAACATTGTGATAATATTACAAAAAATAATCATATAAGCTTAATGTAGTAACACAAAGAAATGAAGGAGAGAAAACTACCAAATGTGTTGTTAGAGAGAGAGAGAGAGAGAGAGAGAGAGAGAGAGAGAGGGTGTTATTGAGGGAGAGGAGGAGAGAAAGATGCATGCCATGGGTCTCCAAGATATGTGTATATGTGTGTGAGAGGAAGAGAGAGAAAAAGATATGTGTTTGAGGGGAGTGAGATATTGGTGGTTGGTCCCCAATGTATGAGAGAGAGAGAGAGAGAGAGAGAGAGAGAGAGAGAGGGTGTTATTGAGGGAGAGGAGGAGAGAAAGATGCATGCCATGGGTCTCCAAGATATGTGTATATGTGTGTGTGAGGAAGAGAGAGAAAAAGATATGTGTTTGAGGGGAGTGAGATATTGGTGGTTGGTCCCCAATATACGAGAGAGAGAGAGAGAGAGAGAGAGAGAGAGAGAGAGAGGAGAATTGGTTGTGGTTCCGATAAGAGGGGGAGAGTAAGATGTGGTGGTGGTAATGGCGGTGCTAGTGGTGGTAATGTTATTGAGAGGAGTGAGATGTCAGTGGTTGGTTCCCAACATATAAGGAGAGAGAGAGAGTCAGATGTGGTGGTGGCGGCAGTGGTGCTAGTGGTAGTGGTAGTGGTGGTGGAGATGGCGGTGGCAATGGAGGGGCAGTAGTGGTGCTTGATATATGCCCAAAAGAAAAAGAGGACCAAGTGGGCTATGTGGAATAAAACTAGAGGTCTTTATTAGAGCTTTTTTTTGGCAACCTCTAGTTTTATTCCACGTAGTAATACCCTAATTAAAATGTCTGAACCTAATAAAGAGATGTTAGTCTAGAAGATATGTTAATCTCTTTCAGACCTTTGCAATGGTGTTGATGCATCTTACATGCACGAGCATAGAATCTACACAACTCAAAAATAGAAAATAATGAGCTGTAATGTTGAATCGATTCCATAAAGATGTCCAAGGTCACTTTAACATGGGGATCCACAATAGGTCAAGGAACATGGACTATCACGAAATCCCAAAGGTTAAAAGTGTCGAGGATGTGACTTCACACAACCATAAAGGGTATTTTGTCCTATTTAGTTGTTCTATTGCATGTAGAAAGGATAGGATAGGCACCTACATAATGGGTGCCATTATAGCTAATGGAGGACTAGTATCTCTGGAAGATTACAAAGGGATACACACACACACACACACACACACACACACACACACACACACACACACACACACACACACACACACACACACACACACACACACACACACACACACACACACACACACACACACACACACACACACACACACACACACACACACACACACACACACACATATGGTGGTCAACAATCATTGTGCATCCTTTGATCCACATCATGATCACTATGTCAATCTTTGTAGTTTAAAACACAATCATAGCTCTATTAATGCTGGTCTTTACAAGCTTGGTCAACACTTTGATAATCCAAGCAATTGTGATCCACATGATCTTGCATGTCAGCTTGGTCTACCATTTATGTCCTTTCAAAAACATGCAACAAACACAAGAAAATGTTGCTACAATTGGTGAGAACGACGTGAAAGTTGATGTCCTTTGACCTTTTGGGGACTATGCTTATTGCGCATCAAAATTTCATGTGTTTTGGTGGAAATTGTGAAGTATCCAAGCTAAAGGCCCCAAACAATGGTAGAGATCAAGGCTAATCTACAAACACAAGGTTCCCATGGCTAGAGCTAAAAAATGTAGCCTATTACAAGCTAAAAGGCAATATGGGTCCTATTTGAAACATAGCTTCTAACACTTAGGCTGATGACATCAACTCAAGAAAAGTGCCACCCATTAGGGATACAAGGCCATCTTGCTACTATAATAGCCACCTATATAAAAAAAAATGTAGCAAAGAGCCGGCATTCGAATGGAAAATGCAAGCGATTGATGGTTGTCTAGCACTAAAGATAGCTAAGTAGAGGGAGAAAACGTGCTACTTTGCTCAAGAAAGTTGAAAACACAAGGTAGAAAACACCTATAGATGATACTTAGACAGTACAAATGTGGGTAATAGCTCCTCTTTGTTGACTCTAGCTCCCATAAATGCAAATGATACCATGTAAGAGTGCACATAAAAAAGGAAGAGAGAATGTGTGTGTGTGTGTGAGCAAAGAATGAAGGAATAATTTGATCTCGAGACTTAATGTTACAATGGCTGATCTTTGTCGGTCCCAACTCACAACTCTAAGCATTAGTCTGGATTGCAAGACAAATACATGTGGAGAATATGATGATGATGGAGAAGTGTTGGAAAGATCATCTAATGGATGGGAATGGAGTGGAGGGGTAGGTTGTCTATAAATAGGCAAATTGGGGCTACAACTAGCATACAAACTAGCCAACCCAAAATATGGGTGGCTAGGTTAGCCTGCCCAAAATGGTCACCATGTCAAAGACAAAATGCATTTGTGCCACCTCCACCTAAAGTGTCTAAAACACATAAGCTGACAAACAATCACAATGTATGAACTTCTATTATCCTCATATATCTCAAACTAAGACTCACAGGCAAGAGATAACTATACATGACACACATGACTGGTAGCACATTCCCTATGTCTATATATTGCCAGAGGTTAACCAATCATTGATGCACATGGGCAATTCACCTTTACTCATCATTCACACAATCCAACTAACCCATCGACCAAATGGCCCAAGTATGAGCTTCCTGAATTTTGTTTAAATCACCAAGGGTCAAACATTGCAAAAGGGCATTTTTTTAGCACTAGGATTGGTTGAAGGAGGAGAATGACGCAATATGATTAGCAAGCTAAATAAGTGTGTTAAACTCATTCCATTCCCTTACAGATACTCAATTCTTCTCATACAAATATTTTCTTTTCATGGAGTCTTGCAATTTTATGTTGCCTTGCCAATATCCGCTAGCTCAAGTGGTAATGATATTGTGTATGAAACCTAAGGTCAAGGATCCCATTCTCATAGGAAGTAGTAAGGCACCTATCCACAATGCATAAAAAGAGAGTATAAATCCACTCGGGTAATTACCAAGTTGGATGTTGAAATGGAACTAGATGTTGAGTCCAAGAAACACTGTAATAATGGGATCATCTATTGAGTTGGTAGTCAAGTGTCTAGGTGCCCCTTTGCTACAAGTCTAGATGTAAACCCTAACTTTCAATTAATAAAAAGTCCTTTCACTTATAGGATGATGTCTTCTTCCATTGTTAGGTCATTAAAGTTGCAAATGTTTGGTGGCACTCTTTTAGTCCCCCTTTCCCTAGCTTGTAGAGATGCATATGGAACACATAAGAAAACACATTAGTAGCAAACAAGAACAAGTAGCATAGGCAAATAGAGATTTGTAGCATATGTTTCCACCACTCAACTCAATCACATGTAAATTTCAAGGATTCAATGGGTTTTTCCAAGAGTCAATTGAATGGAGACCTAGAAATGTTAAATAGACAAATTGCTAAACATGGAATCAAGTAGTATAAGAAAAAAATGATTGAGAAGCATGCTTCTAATACTCAAGTCTTGTGATGTGTAAGCTTAAAAACGTCTCCTTGGTTATCTTTGAAGAACTAAGGGGCCACACATGTATCTCAAGGTTCTCTCATAGGGCATAATCTTTCAAAAACCTTTCACAGGTTGCTCATTCAAGCTAAGTTATATGTAGCATTAGTTGTGGTCATAGAGGATCTCTTCCAAGTATTGACCAAAAAATTAGGAACAAAAGGGAACATGCAACTAATATACTTATATGTGCACATTGTCAAGCCTACATGGGATAAGTATTGCCACACTTCTCCCTTTTGATCACAAATTAGAGCTTTGAACTCAATAGGCTAGAGCTAAATCGAATGATCCAAAAAATTAGGAACAAAAGGGAACACACAACTAATATACTTAAATGTGCACATTGTCAAGCCTACATGGGATAAGTATTGCCACACTTCTCCCTTTTGATCACAAATTAGAGCTTTGAACTCAATAGGCTAGAGCTAAATCGAATGATCATGATGGATATCATGCTCATATCATGAAGTTGAGATGACATGGGGTGAGTCCTATGTAGAGATTGGGTATGAAAATGACATAGTATGAAACACACTTCTTGAATCTCTCCCATGGTGGATTTGTCACATGTCTGAAAGGTGAGAAGGATCAAAGCTTGCTTGGAAGTGAGCTATGGCGGAGAGCAAGAGCAAGAAGAGAGAGAGAGAGAGAGACACAAATGGGAACTCCAACAGTCACAATGTGTGACCGGGCCTTCCTTTATTCAAACTATCATTAAAAGAATAAAGAATAAAGTGACTGTGATGGGCACCCGCCACCTGTAGTGTGCAGTGGTGGGTACTGTCAGTGTAGTAATACACGGGCGGCTAGCCAGAGGCGCCTTTACACCCCACAATGTTGATCACACATACATATACATTATAATGTGGTCTCATAAGTGTGATTGGAAATAAATGCACCTCATCATGAAACAACAAATGAATATATTTAAATCCAAATGATACAATAATATGTTTGTATTAAATTATAACCCCTAATGGTAGAACTAAATATCCATATAATATAGAGTGATGAGATCCCTAATTGAAGATCTCATTCTTGTGCAATTCCTCCTTCGCTCATTATTACAATAAGAAACAAATACAAATTATAAAAACTCTTGAATGAAACATAAAATGCAAGCTTGTTAGTATATAGCAATTGGCTACCTCTCCTCCTTGCACCCATAGCCTCTCCACAAGGTGTGTAATCCCATGGTATGCCACATACTCTTTCTCCAACCTGGTCATCAAAGAACCAATGCACCCATACTAAAAGAGTAGTAGATACACAATGAAAATTAGATGAAATAGATAGAAGTTTGAAATGCTTTATAAATATAAAACTAGAATATAAACAAATTGAAGCATTATACTTATGAAGTCGACCTCAAAGGAGGTGTAGCCACTACTCCCAAGATGCCATGATGAGCCTACTACAACTCACAAGCATTCCACCTCCTTTTATCACCTCCAATTGTCTAGATTTTTCTTTATACCATTCTTACTCTTCCTCTATTAGTCCTCATTAAGCTACCTAAGCTTTCCTAAACCATTGTTATAGGCATCACATGCCTATGAATGAAGATAGGTTTGGTGGTTCCAAACATGCATCTCCATATAAGCATTTGAAAATCCATTAGGAGTAGGTGATTGTGAAAATTTAATGTGGAGAATGTGGATGATATAAATTTTCAAAGAAAATTTTAGGTCTCTCCATTTCTTTGTGATGTTATGGCAGTGCATCTACACAGCAATCTTGTGCAACTTGGCAATGTCTCTTCCCTTTGTCTTTCATGACCAATCAATCTATATGATAAATATCAAGTACAACACATGAGAGGAGTCATGGGTGACATGAGCTTGCTAGATGTTGAATTGGGAGGGGTGATCACTACTGTGCATTCGGCTATCTATGATGCTACATCCAAATGCCTATATATCTAGGTTATCTTGGCAAGACATGATGAAGACATGGATGTGAGATAGTGCATGGTCATAAGACCTAGCTAAGGATGGGGAATAAGAGCTTGGTCCAGTGTACTAGGTGACAAACCATGGAACTAGCTCAACAATACCAAAACACACAAAGCCATGCTTGTGTTGACTACTTGACTCTACTACATGACATTTGCCTCCATAAGGTCTTCATGAGGTCTTCATGAGCTTCTAGAATAGAATTTTAATGTTCTTGAAAATGTGCATTGGGTCAAGAAGATGGTTGATTAGTAGGGAAGCCCAATACGAGAAGGTGTAGAATATGGAAAACCTTTTCATTTGATTTGGTAATGTCTCACCACCTCACATCCACAAGACCCTCTAGTCTCTCGATCATCAACTATTATCTTCTTGGATGATCTTCCAAGAAAGCTGGAATGATGTTCATGCTTCTTCTGAAGAAAGGCCCTCCAATTTGTCGATTATCATCTACTTGGGTGGTGTTCCAAGAAAGCTAGGTCGATACTCATGCTTCTTTGAAAGAAAGACTCAATGACCTTCATATATCATTATCTTAAAAGATATTGGCCTTCATGCATTCAACATCGCAAATGCGGCAACCATGGTAGGACCTACATGTTTAAAGCTTAACATATAATCTTAGAAAAATTAGGTCATTTTTGCCTCATCACAAGTGTTCAGCATTACATTAGCTACTTGTAAAATATGATTTTTTTGATAACTTGCAATGTATAAATTGACAACTTTATGGCCCTAAATCATGCACCATTAAGACATATGCACATAACGTGAATTGTGTACTTGAGTAAGGATGTCATGTTTACATTACTCCATTCATAAAGAGATTACACTTTTAGAAATGATAAAGATGCCTTTAGCGTGGATATTCTTAACCCCTCATAGAGTGATATGTTTGCTTCCTTTTCCAAGGCATTAACACAAGGGCCATAGTTGTAGACATAAATAGGGAAGCAATACAATAGGTATGCATGATTGAGAAAAACATGAGAGAATATGGATTGTCTCATTAAGGAGATTTGTTGATCCATCTCTGACTCAATTAGTTCATTATCAACTCCACTATTGAATGCCTTCTCTTGTATTGTCCTCTTTAGGAATTTCCAAATGGCTTACCACTTGCACTTGTTGTAGTGCACTACCTTTTGTAAAGGGAGCTCTTGCTCAACCGCCGAGACCCACGGACCGCTTATTCCTTCAAGTGTTTCAAGTGAGCACTAATGGCTACCTCTCACATAGCTGACATGCTATCCCTCTCTACAATTGTAGTGTGCTTACCTTGATGCCCAATTTAGTTGCTTCCTCTCTCAAGCACTTCGATAGCTCCATGATTCGTGATGCAAGCTTAAGCATCCTCAAGCCTCTTCCTTCGTAGCCACGCACAGGACGAGAGAAGAGAAGAGAAAATAAAAAGAAGAGAGGAGATGGTGGAGGGCTTCACCTCTAAGATCCCTCACCCTCATACATTCACTCCCTCCCTCCCTCAAGGACACACACAAGCAAGCAAGAGAAGAGAAGGAGAGAAGAAAAAGAGTCCACTTTGCCACACATCAAAGAATGAGCTTCTCATTCTCTTTTTGAGTTTATATACAAAGCCCTCATCCCTTTGGGCATCCATCCCCTTTTTTACATAACTTGCCATCATGGCAAGGTCCTCTTTTCCCATTCCCTTCTTGTTGCTCTTTCTCTTTACCCATGCCCTTCTACCCTTTACAATTTGCACAGGAGGGACCCTGACGCTCTTTTACAAAATTTTGGTGATGCCTTTGCATTTTGAAAATGTGCTTCTGCATTTGATTTAGCTTTTGAGGCCACCCTTGCACTTTTAGCCATTTCCCTTCTTGCTCCGCCTCTTTTAGTCAACCCAACTTGCAATTTTTGCTTTTTCTTCTTTCTTCTTATGCTGAGGTTAACATTACCCCCCTCCTAGTTAAGTGCCAGTCCCATGGCACTGATGTGTAGTGATTGAAAGGTGGGATGGATGTAGCCGGATGGCTTTTTTGAGTTTTTATACAAGCCCTTGTGTGGGGGATGGTTTGGGGTGGATCTGTCCTTGAAATTTAATATCGTGTTGGACGGATCCTGGCGGGTGGATGGATGTATCTTTGAAATTGACGATGGTGTTAGATGGATCCTTGCTTGGAGAATGGTTGGTGGACGGATTTGTCTTTGAAATTGATGATGGTGTTAGACGGATCTGTGCTTGGAGAATGGCGGGTGGACTTTGAAATTGATGATGGTGTTACACGCGGATCCCAGCTTGGAGAATGGCAGGTGGATCTGTCTTTGAAATTCACGATGGTGTTGGATGGATCCGTCTTTTGGCCCTCCGTGGTTGCCTTCTCCTGCGTTGTTCCAAATGAGCTTCTTCATTCACTTTTTGTCTGGGGCTGCCTTGGTCTGCCTTTGCCTTGTTTCGCTTACATGGTGACATTGTTGCATAAGATGACCCCTTCTTAGGCGGGTGCTAGTTCCAAGACACTTGCGGTTTTGAGTTGATGAAGGTTCGATGAGAAAGGGCGGACATGTGAGTCAATGATGATGGGGTCTTAGGGGAATTGGTCTTGGGAAGAAATGGATCACCTGGTAAAGGTGGTGGAGGCTAGCAGTGCATTGCATGGATGATGGGGCCTTCAAAGTTGGAGGATTGGAGCCTTGTTTATACCTGAAAAGAAAAGAAGGTGCACTACCTGGGGGTGTGCCCACTTTGTTGTGTGGTGCATTGTGCTTGTGCTAGTGGGACTGGGAGTTGGATCGAACCTGGGTGTTGTCCCTCCCTTGAGGACCCAGTTTGTGCATAAGGGAGGTGTGATGCATGTAGCTTAGGGTGATAGGTTTAACCATAGGTGAGTGTTACCTCCCTAGGTATGTCCTGCCCTTGATGTGCCTTAAGCACGAAGCATGGAATCAAAACGAGGCTAGGGGATTATCGGTCAATCGAAGCCACCGGACACACCTAACTTGAGAACCCCTAGGTGCAGTGACTGTGGCCTATGTGGTGTAAACTGCTATTTGTTATGATGTCGTCGTTTATCATCTTTGCTTTCTTTCTTCTTATTCTCTTTATATATATAGATTTATAAATAGCTATGGTGGCTCTCCTAGGTTGTACCCTCGTCCTCTTTTGATGATGCATCATAGGGTGGCCTAAGGGATTTTCTCAAAAAGGCATAGCTTTGCATGTAGCTCTTGAGATTAGCCTTGGCATTTAGAGGTGTGGTTGACAAAAAGAGGTGTCCTCACCTGGTAAACTAGCTATTGTTCATGTCTTCGAGCATCTTTATACAAAAAGAGGGTAACAACATAGCCCTCATCATTAGCGGGCTATGGCACAACTATCTATTCCTAGGTTGAGATAAAAAAAGAGTGGAGGTAGGTGGGCCTCCTCAGCGTGGTTGGTAGTTGCTTTAGTAGAAACTTAATGGTCCTAAGATAATTACAAGTTGTGATGAAAGTGGGGTTTGGACAGGATGAGAAATCCTTGAGGAAGCATGTGATTGAAGGACGGAGGTCTCTTGCCTTGAAGATTAGGCACTCCTCGTTGGGATTCTCTAAATTGGCATTGTAGATTTTGGGGAAGTCGTACCTACCATGCTCCTCCCTATTGTAGTCTACTCCGTGTCTACGAGGGTAGGGCATGTAGATAGGATCATTCCTCCCTTCAAGGAGTGTGCCGAGAATGCCATCCATGAATCAAGGTTCATGTCCCAGATTCTCCTCTGTCACTTGGGTTGTGCTTCAAAGCCTTGGACCATCTTGGGGATCTGGTACACCTTGTCCTGCCAATAGTCTGGAGCTTCCCGCCTCCATCGCATGATCATTATGCTCCGCTCCGCAACCCATTGATTTGCCAAGTTGTTGGCCATTTGAATTTTTTTGTCCACTACTTCCACTGGTAGGACTCAGTCCATGGCTTGTTGGTAGAGGAATGATAGTTCAAAGGGCCGGGTTTGGAGTTCCCTTGCTTCGAAATGATCACCTCATGGGGCCAATTGTGACAAGATAACAATCCTCGCATTGCGGCATGGCCTCTCTAGGAAGCTATTGGGGATGTGCTCTAGTTCTCTGTTGTGCTTGCTCCACCAATTTCTGTCTTCTTCTCTTAGCAACAATGACACAATCTAGTACTTGGCTGACTTTTGGACCTTCTTGGGGTTCATCTGGCAGTGGTGGGCTAAGCTCCTAGGCCTGTTGCTCTTCTCCTATCTCATGCTCAAAATCCGGCCCTTCCTCTGGAGGTTGCTTCTGTATGATCTAAGCTGGGGGTGGATGTGGTAGCTCGTGCTCTTCAAAGCGTAGCTCCTTTAGCTCATCTGTGGAGAGGCTGACTTGCCTCAAATACTGGCATTTTTGTTTTCTTGTTAGGCTGGTGTTGGTGGGGAGAGCTCGCTCGTGCAAGCCATGCTTTAAGGATTTGGTGATCAATTCTAGCTTCCTTTTCATCCTCTCCATGGAATCCTTGCCCTCCACTTGTGTTGCATGGAGCATTGTGTCCAAGAAGGCTTGCCATTGCACTTTTGAACTTACTTTTGTGGCTTTGGCCTTGGCCTTTCCCAACACCTGCTCGCATTCAGCTATGGCCAAGCGCTCCAGCAAGTTCTTGCACTCGTTCACAATTGTGCTCTTCCCACTTTTTGGCCCTCTCTTCCAACTCCTCCTTGTCGTTCTCCATGCTTTGAGACATCACCACCACCTGCTGTTGTTCATTCCACACATCTAGCATGTGTATTTTCTCCTCGTTCTGGTGGTTCAATTGCTCCTTCGCTATCCTCTGGCCTTGTTGCACCACGGAGAGTTGCATGGAAGTTTTCGACAGTCTCTTGGATAGATCTTCATTCCTCCATGCGTAGGTGTCTTGGTTTCCTTCCTGTCGCCGTCTTTTGGATTTACCCATGGCTTTTATCTCCTCCACCTCTTGTTTTAGATCTTCTAGCTCCTCCTACAACCTTTGGGTTGCTCGCTTGATGGCTTCTTCCCTCTCTTTCTCCAAGTGTTTTATCTCCCTTTCTAGTCTGCCTTGCTCCACCAACTCTAGGGTAGTCTTCTTTTTCAAGTCTTCTATTTCCTTTTGGTATCTCCATGCCCTCTCCTCTCTTGCGGCCTCTAGCTCTTCCATAGCCTCCAAGATGTTGTTCATATTCCCTTGTAGCTCCTCACCCAACTTTGATAGTTCCTCATTGAGTTGTTGTAGGCTTATGTGGCTCTGTTTCTCCTCAACCCACTTCTTTTCCCACTCTCCTTCTTCTCAATTATTGGCTTCGAGCTACTCTTTCATTTCTTGAATTTCTCATTAATGCTTTGCTGCCTAGCGGGTTGATTCCAACTTGAGTGTAGTTGAGGCTTCTCTTTCAATTTCTAGCTCGGCTCTGCTGCCGCTCCTCTCCTCCTTGGCCTTCTCTAGCTGTGTTAGGAGCTCTTTGGCATAGTCATCGTACGTTGTGGCAGCAGGTATTGTAAGGGATGTTGTAGTCATGGAGGCCTCTAGGTTCTGCCTCTTGGGATCTTGCCTTGATTCATCATTGACCATGACCAATCTTTTGGCTCCTACAAGGGGGGCCCCTACTTCTAAATCTAGAGCTATTTCTTGCATCTTTGTCACCAAATACTGCATCATGGACATCAACTTTCTCATGTCCATGATGGCTGTAGTTTCTTGGGCAATCGAGGTAGTCGGAGCATGGGACATGAAGATTGGGGGGAGGGGGTGCATTGGGGCCTTACCCTTGGCCGTTGCTATTGGGACTGCTTCAATTTTTTAGGCCTTGGCATTGCTGCTTGGCTCTCCTTCCCCTCGGGGGCTCATGGTGCTTGGTCCTTCCATGCCCAAGATCTTCTCCACTAACATGTGTATGGCCTCGGCCATGTCCTCATCTTCCTTTCTTCTCAGCTCTTCTCCCTTTTGCTATGCTTTTCTCTTTCTCTCATCTTCGGCCCTGTTGGACTCTTTTTGGGCCCTCCTTAGCTCAGCCCATTCCTCCCTCGTCATTATTTCTTTCATCTCCTTCTGTAGCTTTGATGGGGTTCCCTTCTTTGGCACCTTCGGCTCTCCTTGGCCAGGACTGCCTCTCCTACTCTTCCTTATCACTTATAGTCCTTTCACTGGACTACACTTGTTCGTGGTGAGGCAATCGGTTAGGGGTTTCCCCTACTCCCTCTTCACCTCCCTCTGTGTCCTTCAAGGCCTCCTTGATGATGGCCATTAGGATTCCACCGAACCTAATGGTGGATGCCTTTGAGGAGGACTTCTTTTGAGCTGATCTTGTTGTGGAGGCCAGGGATTCCTCTCCTGTTGAAAAGATCATTGGTATGCTCTCAGACTCAATAGAGATTGCAATTTTGCACTTTCCCAAGAGGGCATATGATCGGCCCCCAAACGGGGTGAGTTTGGCACGTTAGTGGGCTGTAAGTGCAGTTTGCCAATTTGGGTCCAATGCACGTGAGATAGGACATTAAAGTCAGCTCCCTCATCGATCAGTGCATTGAGGGTGGTCGTGTGCTTGGTAGTGACTGTCATGCTTAGGTAAGCGGGTTCTACTATTTTCTCATCCTCATCTTCAATCTTTGTAATTGTGGCCACTTGTACGTTGACAGGGGGCTCCAGCATTGGAGGCTCATGTAATGGGTGCGTGCGAGGGTAATACTTCTTGATGCAATTGCCATTGAAGAAGCTTATGCCCTCTCCTTCCAGGATTACACATTACTGGTTCTGTTGTGATGGCATGGACCTTAAAAGGCTCTAGCCCTCTAAACTTCATCTTTTGTTTATGGCCCTTGACAGAATACAAGAGTAATAAGTCTCCCTATTCGAAATCTTGTTGTTTGACATGCTTGTCAAACCAGCTTTTGTGTCTTGCCTTCTTGCATATTAGCATGTAGGTGGCTAGAAGTCGAGTTTCTGATAGGCATTCTAGCTCAACTAGGCGCTTTGTCCATGCCTCCTTTCCATCCCATCTCTCTTGATGAGCAATTCTCAAGCTAGGAAAAAAGAACTCTACAGGTAGAATTGCTTCTGTTACGTAGGTCAACCCGAGAGGAGTTTGTCCCACGTGTGTTTTGTAAGCTATACGGTAGGCCCATAAAGCTACCATGAGCTTGTTACCCAGTCATTGCGTGAAGCAGAGACTACCTTGGTCAGGATGTTTACTAGAATTTTATTCATAGACTCAATCTAGCCATTAGCCTGAGGATAGTATAGTGAGGATTTTTGATGGGTGATTAGAAAGGTGGATAGGAGATGAGCGATCACTTCATTGATGAAGTATGTGTCTTGGTCAGTAACGAGTTTGATGGGGCAACCAAATCATGAGATCATCTGTTCCCAAAGGAACTTGGTAGTGGTCCTAGCGTCATTCTTTCTTGTAGCTTGTGCTTCCACCCACTTCATAAGATAGTCTGTGTGGCAACAATGATATATTTCGCTTGTGAGTATTGTGCTGCGGGACTGATTACCCCAATGAATTTAATTCTCCATTTCTCGAATGGTTGCCTTGCAATGATCGGAATTAACTCCATTTTGTCCTTGAGAACTGGTACCTTGGTCCTTTGGCACTCATCGCAGTGCTTTACAAATCATGCTGCATCTCGGAAAAGAGTAGGCCACCATAGTTGAGACTATAACACATTGCAGACTGTTGTGTCTTCAGTGAAATGCCCTACTGCTATTCCACCATGTGCTTTTGCACAAGTGCATCGTGTATTTCATGCTCACACACACATTCACGCAACAATCCGTCTTGCCCTAGCCGATAGATTTGGCTTGCTATTAATTGATAAGGTTGGACTTTGAGAATGAGTCACCTAAGTTGGGCTTTCTCTATTGGTCATTTAGGGAGTCCATACTCAAGCACTTGGACTATGTCATCTGCCCAGTAAGGCGTCAAATCAGCTCTAGACAAATCTCTTTCATTGGATAGACTGAATAGATGTGCATCAGGTAGTTCATCTACAATGCCTTGCCCAACGGTTTCTCTTGTGGGGATGTGAGACATGTGGTCGGCCATATAATTCTGCTTTTCTTTACGCACAACCATGGAGAAGTCGAATTCTAAAAGCAAAAGTAACCATTGAGCTATGTGTCCTGTGGTGCATGGTTTATTAACAAGGTAGAGCAGGGTTTGATGGTCAACAAATAAGGTAAAGGGCATAGCCAAAAGATAATGCCAAAACTTCTTTATAGCAAATACCATGGATAAGCTATCTCTCTTAGTTGTCGAATAATTCAATTCCGTATCCATGAGTTGTCTACTAGCAAAGCTCACAGGATAGTCTAAGTTGTGTTCACTAGGATGGCACACACTGCTCCTACACAATGAATTTAGAAGCGTTAATGTGAACATGAAAAGTAATTTTCCAATTTGGGCTCGTAGAATTGGTGCAATGGTTAGAGCCTTTTTCAGTTGCTCATACGCGTATTAGCATTCCTTGGTCCATTTGAATATGATCAGCAGCTTGTATAGAGGTCTGGCAATCAATGCATAGTTCAACACAAACCACCGATAATACCCTGTATGGCCTAGGAAGCACTGAACTCCCTTGTAATTAGTTGGTGGTGGGAGATCGACAATAACCCCAACTTTCGAGAAGTCGGTGGCAATGTCGTTATTTGACACCACATGCCCTAGGATGCATTTGTGCTTCACCCAGAACTAGCACTTTACGGGGTTCAACAAGAGATGATATAATCAACCCCGTTCAAAGACGACGGATCGGAGTTTGTCTATGTGCTCCTTCCAAGTAGAGTGAACACATGATTGCTATATTCAAGGATATGCTTAGGAAGGAGTTAGATGTCTATATTCAAAGATAGCTACCAAGCAAAGACATCTATATACTTGTGCAAGAGAGCAATGAGACTTTCTTCCTCTGCCTTGGTTAGGTCATCGGCTATAAAGATAGGTCGAGGTGTCTCCCTCTCCCTAGCTAATTTGACCTCCTTGATCCTAGCGGGTCCTTCTATGGGTTCACTTGCTTGCCCCTGGCGTTTGGCCCCCAGCAAGATCACTACCCTATCGCCTTTCTTGAACACTTGGTGAATCTCCTTGGCAGGTCTTGCGGCAAGTATTCTTTGCTCCTCTGCCTGTGCATCCTTAGGCTGCTTCCTTCTTCCCTCCTTTAATCTATGGCGCATGAGGTGGACGGGTAAGTCTCCCTTGGTGTGTCTAGTCTTGGAAGGTCGATGTATCTCGAGATCATTATCTGAGCTTACTTTCGACTTAGAATCGAACTCTCCTTCTTCGCTAGAAGAGGGAGTCTCTCCCGATGGTTGTAGCTCTGATGTGGTGAATCCGTCTTAAGCAATGGTGTGGCACTTGGTTGGGCTAGGCTTGCTTACTCAAAGTCTATTACACCTACGTGCTCCAACCAAGTGCGATTGCAACCCATGTGCATGACTCCTTTTTCGGTTCTAAAGCCATTTTCCTTGCGTGGTTTGGAGTCTGCTCGTATTTGCTCTATCACTCTTTTGTCAGTGTCGTACTCTATCGTGTCAATCTCTCCTTCACTCTCGTCATCATTGAAGGAACATCAGTTCTCATATTCATCGTTAGAGCTATCTTCATCCTATTTCTCATCATTTTCCAAGTCTTGATATGTTTTGTCCTTCTCGTTGGTGACTAAGGCCCAATTATACATCAAGTTTAAGTCATGCACTTTGGTCCATCGCCACTTAGGTCCGTTTAAGAGATCTTCGAGTGGTTTAAGGTTTCCTGACGGTGTTGTGCCACTATGCACACACCATGTGAAAAACTCTAAAGTGCGGCTTTCTTATTGATCTAGAGAGCCAATGCCATTTTAGACATTAGTGCTAGTGTCCATGGTTCAAACATATTAGTTTTTTTGGACAAGTGTATCCAATTTATGATATTTTAGATATTATCTCTTGTAAAAAAAAATCCAAAAACTATAGACAACTTCTACATTAGGATGATATGCAAAAGAAAGCATGTAGCTTTCAGCTATTTGTGAGGATTTTACGTAAAAAGAGAGATGGAAAAAATCGTGCACGTCGCGATCGCTGTTTTCAGGCAGTGAATAACACTTCGAAGTGGGAGATGAAGAAGGAATGATCTGGCAGAATTCTGGCCAGGTGTGTTGGTATTTTACCCCCCTTTCGGAGCCAATGGAGGCATCAAATCGACAGCCCGAGCAGCATAGAGGAAGGTATTATTTTGTGTACATTTTTGTGTACAAGAGATTTGTCTTCTCATAATGGAGAAATAAACTGACATGCTTCAATTCTATGAGTATTATTCTACATCTTCTATTTCTTTCTGCGACTATTCTTTCATATCTTCTCTTTCTTTCAACCCCTTCTCTTCCATCTACTCCACTCCTTGAATCTCCCTTCACCATGATGTCTCTTACCCCTGCGGTAGACTTTCGACCGCAAACTCTCCGACAATGGTGAACTCGATGTGATAGTCGGCAGAGCAGAGGTGTGTAAAGATGGGAGATTCTATAGCTTCAAGTGGTGGTGATGCTTTACAACAAATGATTGCTTTGTTGCAGCAACAACAATAGCAGCAGTTGTTGTTACAACAACAGATGCAAACTCGGCAAGAAGCAGAAAGAATTGATTCCTTAGCCGTGAATGCATTATAGGCAGTGGGACAAGAATCGAAGCAGTTTAAAGGTCAAAATGTTTCGGCCTTCATCCGGCTGTATGAAGAAAAGATGTTGTTTCATGGGGTATCGTAGTATGCATGAAGTCGGTATTTCTCCCGTTTGGCCATGCATTCTTTGCATGATCAAATTGATGAGTTATATAGAAGAGATGCTGATTGGGCAGCTTTTAAGAAAGCTTTGAGAGAAGAGTTTTTATTGGAAGATGCAGGATTGGTAACTAAAAAGATATTTATAGATTGGATTGAAAAGCCCAATAAAACGTTGGCTGCTACAGCTTTGCTCCGTGAATTTGAAAGTCGGTATGCGCAATTGGATGCTGATGAGCAGCAATCATTGGAGAGTCAGAAAATTGATTTGTTTCTAAAGGCTGTAGATCCTGTCTTGTAGGAGAAGCTGATTGATCGTTTAGAAGATGCCTCTTCTGAAACAGGGTTGAAATTAGATTGAGCTAATGTAACTGAAGCAGTACATATGTTGGTAAAGAGAGAGCGGATGAAATTAAGATGGGGTACATGCACCACAACTACCAGTGCTTAGAAGGGGGTTGAAATTACAGCGAAGGCGCCTGTAGCTATGGCGGAACAACCAGCTATACCTATTAGTCCAGCTCTTAAAGGTGATGTTGTAGATGAATTAATCAAAGGCATGCGTGATTTGAGGCTGAATTTGATCGAGATCTATGCAAAGGTCAAAAAGTTGGATTTTAAGGTAGAAGAGAAGGCTCAGACAACAACCCAAAGACCATACAAAGAAGAATATAGGAGGAGATGCATTTGGTGTGATAGTTTACAACATGAAAAGCGAGATTGTACAGCTTACCGTGAAGATGAAGCAAAAATGTTAATATTTTAGAAAGATGGAAAAACACATGCAACAAAAATTAGTCTTCCAATAGAGCTAAATTTTGGAAATGGTGGCATGCAGAAGAAGTTGGAAGATATGGCTGCAGCATTTGCTGCCATATATGTTGAGATGACAAGCTCAACACATGTGGACATTGATGATGGACCGCCTGGTTAGATGGGTTCACACGTCTACACTTAGCACGTCGGTGGTCATTATGACTCTCACATGGCCACTGACTCATTACTTATTATATTCAGGTTGTTACACCTATTTACAGCTGGCATAGTTATAGCGCCAATCGACTAATGTAGTCGGTTATGCATTGTTTGACTTAGTAGGCCACTTTCCTTTATGTTGTATCTTATCTATACTTTGTGTACATTGTAAAGAGTGTGGAAGAAGAAGAAAAAACCAGCAAAAAAACGTTTTTGGCCTCTATCTCTCTTCTTGTCTCTTGAGTGAGCTTCTTCTTGTGTATTCTGTGTGTTCGGCGCAGCATCTTGAGCAACTCTCCCCACGATGCGATTCTTGACATGGTATCAGAGCCGCACCACTGAGAGAGGCTGATTTTGAAGGCTGAAGCGAAGGAGAAGAAGTAAGGTTCGAGCAAGCAAGCCACGGGTAAGAAGCTCTCCCATCCTTCCACTCTTTCTCTTGGATAGTGCCTGTGGAGGCACCGGAAGCAGGGCAGAGCAAAATCTCAGATTGCAGTGAGATTTGGTGTGCGCAAAGAGCACTGTGTATTCTGTAGATTAAGCCCGTAAGGGCTTTTTCCGCAGTTATTTTGGGCATTTGAGGCTGTTTCAAGGCCCGTTTTAGAGCTGCAAGGTTGCGGACAGCAGTTTCAGGGTATACTGTGACTTCGACTGTATTGACCGAAAGTGGATGCGCAGGTTATAGATTTGAGATCTATAAGTTCAAAGGTGTTTACCAGTGAGTGAACACAAGGTTTATCTGCAAACAGGTTGCAGATTGCATGTATTGTTGAGCAGACAGTGAAAAAGGCTGTCTGGTGTATTGCTGTGCACTATAGGTCAAAGGTTGCAGAAGATTTGCTTGTTGTTTGGTATTAGTTTTGTGATAATGGCAGAGAATAGTGGAAGCCCCATCATTGAGAAGCTCAACAATAACAACTACCCTTCATGGAAGTTCCATGTCATGAACTTCCTTATTGGAAAGGGCCTCTACGAGTTTGTTTCAGGTGAAGAAAAGGAGCCGGAGGTGAGTGATCCTCCAACTGCAGAAGAGACAAAGGCACGGAAGGAATGGAATGCAAAAGACAAGAAATTCATGTATTGGTTGTCTGCAGTAATTGACAATAATATGTTGGGACATATTAGAAATGCAGAGAATTCATATGTAGCTTGGACCATACTTGAAAGTATGTTTTCTATAAATACAAAGGCACGAAAGATTCAACTCAAGCAAGAGTTGAATACATTGAAGAAAGGGAAGATGTCTATCAATGAGTATGCACTGAAGGTAAAAAGCATTGCAGATGCATTGGCAGCGATTGATGCAATGCCCGATGATGATCATTTGGCGTCGTCTACCTTGGGTGGACTTAACAATGAAAAGGCTTGGAAGTCTTTTGTAACTTCCGTATATGTCAGAAAGCCATTCCCAGATTTCGATGAGTTGGTCTCCCTTATGATCACTGAAGAGATCAACATGCAGAGTGAGACATCTAAAAGAAGTGGTAAACAGGTCCAAGCTTTCTACTCCAGTTCAGAAAGGGGACGTGGTAGGTTCTCTTCAAGAGGCCGTGGTATAGGACGTGGTAGTGATAACCAACAAAATAGATTGAATCGGCAATTTGGCGATATGTAGGTTTCAGGAGGTCGTGGTAACTTTAGAGGTAGGGGGAGCTTTAGAGGAAGAGGTGGATGGCAGAACAGAGGTTCTAACAATTCTGGTATTGTGTGTCACTACTGTGGCAAAACAGGTCATATTGCAGCCCAATGTTATGCTAAGAAAGATGATATTCGGAGTGGTAAGTTGCAGCAAGGAATCTATGCATCGTCTTCATGATAGAATGAAGACAAAAATGAACGTTTGTTTATTATGCAGCATATGTTGAATGCTGTTACAGGAAAGAGAACACATGAAGATGTTTGGTATGTTGATTCAGGTGCATCCAATCATATGACCAGCCATGCAGAATGGTTTGGAGAGATGTAGGATTTGCAAAATGCAGGTTATGTGCAAACGGGTGATGATTCATGCCACCCAATTTCACACATTGGAAAAGTTCCCTTATCCTTGCATGATGGTAAGACAAAGAGTCTTTCAGATGTATTACATGTGCCATCTATTACAAAGAACTTGGTGTTAGTCGGTCAAATGGTAGAGCAAGGGCTACAAGTCAGATTTAATGCAAAGGGCTGCTTTGTAGAAGACTTCAATGACAAGTGCAGGTTAGTTGCAAAGGGAAGTAGAGTTGGACGTATGTTTACTCTGGATGCTGGAATTTCTACTATGAATGCTGCTATGTATGCCAAAGGAAAAGGTGTTGTTGCAGACATTGAAATTTGGCACAAACGCATTGGACATGCAAATGTACAGAGGCTGAAATTAATGCAGTCCAAAGAGTTGGTTACAGGTTTGCCTACATTTAGAGTTGCAGAATTTTATAAGGTATGCGAAGCATGTCAGTTTGGTAAGCAGGCAAGACAACCCTTTTCACATGACAGAGATGTAAGTAGAAATATCCTTGATGTTGTGCATATAGACATTTAGGGGCCTACACAAAATGTATCTCTTGGAGGCAGTTCATACTTTGTCACATTCATTGATGATTGTTCTAGAAAGCTGTGGGTATATTTTATGAAGGAAAAGAGTGAAGCTTTTGAGCACTTTAGAACTTTCAAGGCTGCAATTGAAAGAGAAACATGCTTGAAAGTAAAGTGCTTGAGGTCAGATGGAGGGGGAGAGTACCTCTCGAATGAGTTCAGTGATTTTCTGAGGTCTCATGGGATAAAGAGACGGTTCACATGCAGGTATACCCCACAGCAAAATGGGGTTGCAGAAAGGAAAAACATGCATATTGCAGAAGTTGCACGTGCCTTGATGGCTGAAAAGAATATGCCTAAGCATTTTTGGTCTGAGGCTGTTCATACTGCTATTTATATTATGAACAGAACTCCCACAGCTACAGTTCATGGTATGACTCCTGAAGAATGCTTTACAGGTAAGAAGCTTGATGTTTCACACTTGAAAGTGTTTGGCTGCATTGCGTATGTTCATGTGCCAGATGAGTTACGGAAGAAACTGGATCCAAAGGCTGAAAAGTGTGTCTTTATTGGATACTCTTTAGAGCAGAAAGGGTATCGCTGTTATAACCCTGTCACATGTAAGTTCAGAGTGAGCAGGGATGTCATCTTTGATGAAATGAGCAGTTGGTATGCATCTAGTGGTGATGCATTGGATGATGATGATGATCATGACACTCATGTGCAGGCTGAAAAGCAAGAATCACGGACTCTTAGTGGACCAGAGACATCATCTGGTAGTCCTTGGTCTGGGAGACTAAGGAGTAGCTCTACATCTTCAGGTGCATCTAGTAGCACTACAGGTAAAGACAAAGGAAAGAGTAAAGTGTCAGAAGTCATTGATGCAGTTCTTGATGGAGACTCCAGTGGCTCAGAGATCTTGGATGATGAGCTTGGCATTCCTTCACTGAGGACTCCAGGTGTGCAGAGAGCACGCGTTAATGCAAAGACTCCATTGAGTGATCCAGTGGTACGCAGGTCTAGCAGGGTGAGATACCCTGTTAAAAGATTTGGTTTTGAAGGTTATGCAGCTCACCATTATGCTTATATGGTGAAACTAGTTGAGGATGTTGAGCCCACATGTTTTGAGGAGGCTGTTGGTCATGCTCATTGGGATGCAGCAATGGATGAGGAGATGGCTGCATTAGAGGCCAATAAGACTTGGGATCTAGTATCATTGCCAAAGGGCAAGAAAGCTATTGGATGTAAGTGGGTTTATAAGATTAAGCACAATGCAAATGGTTCTATTAGTAGGTACAAAGCTAGGCTGGTTGCAAAAAGCTATGCCCAGACATATGGCATAGATTATGATGAAACCTTCAGTCTAGTTGCTAGGATGGCAACTGTCAGATGTGTGATTGCTTTGGCAGCAGCCAAAGGTTGGAGGTTGCAGCAAATAGATGTGAAGAATGCCTTCTTGCATGGTGATTTGCAGGAAGAAGTGTATATGGATCAGCCAGCAGGTTATGAAGATTTAGAGCATCCCACGTATGTGTGCAGGTTGAAGAAGGCGCTCTATGGGCTCAAGCAAGCACCTAGAGTATGGTCTGACAAGATCAGAGAGTATCTTGTCAATATTGGCTTTTATGTTTCTGAGGCTGATCACTCACTTTATGTGAGAAAGGGAGATGCAAGTTTGGTCATCATAGTCATCTATGTGGATGACTTGATTATTACAGGTGATAGTGATAGTGGGATTGCTGAAGTCAAGGATTCTTTGAAGAAGAAGTTTGAGATGAAGGATTTAGGTGAGCTAAGGTACTTCCTTGGCATTGAGGTGATCAGATGTGATGATGGTATATGGCTGTCCCAAAGATAGTATGGCTTGGATATGTTGTCCAAGTATGATATGACAGCATGCAAACCACTTTCAGTCCCATTGGAGCAGAATGTAAAGTTGAGGGCTGACGTTGGGGATGAGATAGAAGACCCTACTATGTTCAGGAGGATAGTGGGGAGTTTGATCTACATGACCATTACAAGGCCAGACTTGAGCTACGCTGTTGGTTTTGTGAGTCAGTTTATGCAAGTACCTAGAAAGCCACATTTGGATGCAGTCAGACGCATATTGAGATATGTGAAGTCCACATTACATTATGGACTTTTCTATGAGGCAGGTACAAATGTACAAGTGTTTGGATACACAGATGCAGATTGGGCTGGTAGTATATCTGATAGAAGATCTACCAGCGGATACATGTTCTCTCTTGGTAGTGTAGCAGTTGCTTGGAGTAGCAAAAAGCAATCTACAGTTGCTTTGTCGAGTACAGAGGCTGAGTATAGAGGTGCTGCTATTGCAGCATGTGAGGTAGTATGGTTGCAAAAGCTATTGGCTGATTTGGATGTGCAGGTGGAAGGTCCAGTTGTCATTTATTGTGACAACATGAGCAGTATACAGTTGGCTAGGAACCCTGTGTTCCATGCCAGGACAAAACATATTGAGGTACACTACCACTTTGTGAGAGAGAAGGTACTAGCAGGTGAGATTGACTTGGTGTATGTCAGCACACAGGATCAGATAGCTGACATCTTCACAAAGGCATTGGGTACAGAGAAGCTTCAAAAGTTTCGAAGCTTACTTGGAGTTGCAGAGATGCAGTTGAGCTTGAGGGGGAGTGTTGAGATGACAAGCTCAACACATGTGGACATTGATGATGGACCGCCTGGTTAGATGGGTCCACACATCTACACTTAGCACGTCGGTGGTCATTATGACCCTCACATGGCCACTGACTCATTACTTATTATATTCAGGTTGTTACACCTATTTACAGCTGGCATAGTTATAGCGCCATTCGACTAGTGTAGTCGATTATGCATTGTTTGACTTAGTAGGCCACTTTTCTTTATGTTGTATCTTATCTATACTTTGTGTACATTGTAAAGAGTGTGGAAGAAGAAGAAAAAACCAGCAAGAAAACGTTTTTGGCCTCCATCTCTCTTCTTGTCTCTTGAGTAAGCTTCTTTTTGTGTATTATGTGTGTGTTCGGCGCAGCATCTTGAGCAACTCCCCCCACCACGCGATTCTTGACAATAGATGCAGCCACATATGGGTTGAGAATTGAAAGGACTAATGAAGCTCATAAAGGAAGAATGGCTGAAGCAAAATCTCGTGTTTGGATGCAAGCAATAGATTGCATGGAAAAGGACAAAACAGCAAAGTCTGAATTGACTTATGCAAGTCAGAGTATATAAAGGAGAATAGGATGGAGTGCACCAGTGGACTCATTTTCAGCCTATGCTTATTTGGTTGAGGTTCATAATCAAGAAGCTCTTGTGGAAGAAAAGAGAAGAAGAGATGAGGACACTGCTGGTCCTTCCTCTTCAAGCCCATCTAAATGCATAACACGAAGTAAAATGGAGCAACAAAAGAGACTGAAAAAGCTATACTTGAGCATGTTATGGATGATGCATCTCAAGAGAAGAAATAAGAAGGGAAGAAAAGGGGCAAGCAGCCTGGTCATAGGTTACAATCAGATCTTGAGACTGCCACAAATCTTAAAAAAGTCTTGGAAGATCGCATACTTGGCAGTAGAGTGGAATTTGCACTTGGCGAAGTTCTTGGAATCGCAACGCGTGAATTTCATGATGCAATCATTGATATGCTGAAACGAAAAAGACAATTTGATGGTGAAGTTTTGTAAGCATTGATGCAGGTTGACAAAGGCATAGAGAAACATCTTTAGAGGGAATATGATGATGTATGTAATGCTGTTTTGGAATAGGCTGATGCTGAAAATGGGTTAGATGGAAGTATAGACAGCAAGCTTGTGGTTGAAAATGGTATAATGGGAAGCACTAAGCATAGAGAAAAGGCTATGTATAATTAGGGATGTCCATCAACAAGCACATGAAGAAGAAGATGCTCATTTTATTCCAAGCAGTCATTATTCACGAACGCATTGGGCTCGTGCTACAACAGAGACAATTGTTAAAGTGGGAGAAAGAGAGACGCCTTGCATAGCTCTCTTGGATCATGGTTCTGAAATCAATGTTATGGCACACCGTTTCTATGAGAATGGAGGTTGGCCAATTGATGTAGATCTAGGATGGCACATGCGGGCAACAAACAATTCATTAAGGGATCTTTATGCAGCTTGTCTGAATGTACCCGTGACTATTGGAGATGTTAGGGATGAATATCATTTTTTGGTGCAAGATTCATGTAGTTATCCAATGATTTCGGGGCAACCCTATATTTCAGAATCAAGGTGGAAACAAAAGCCTTGGATGATGGTTCTTCATATGCTCGGGTTCGGAGTAAAGATAATATAAAGGCAATACTATTTCTCACTGTTTGTGTGAATCATCCCCGCAATTGGGATAAGATGTGGGATAATCCCATGCCACCTAATGCATGAGAGTTTAAGGGTTTTTAGATAGCACTGTTGTAAGGGGAGGCTATGGAAGTGCCTCTAGGAAGATAATTATGCCTCCAAGAAAGAGGGAAACTGTGTTTGTGTCTGGATTGTAGGAATGGACAACATGTAGTCTTGGCAGTTTTAAGAATGTTTCAGCCATGTGCAGGGCTGAAAAGAAATATGTAGGATGGGCTGAAAAAGAGCTAAATACATATGGTTTGATGGCTGCAAATGAAGATATTTTAGGGTTTTTTTCAGGGCTAATTGATGTTGATACAATGGCTAAAATTTCTGCAGCAATTAGTGCTGAAAGCATGGTAGAAAAAGAGGTTATTCAAGAGTTTGCTAAGCATGAATGTTATGGGTTGCAATATGAGCTACAAAATAGGACTGAAGCAAGGGTGGATACAAAGTACAGAACAATTGCAAAGAAGGCTAAGCCTATGGCTTTGCCTTTACCACCTAAAAGTGATGGGTTGGCTGAAAAAGTGACTCAACAGCCTAGTTTATGGGATCCACATGGAGTGGGACATAAATTTACAGCTGAAACTTTACAAAAGCTGAAAATTGGTGATACGAGATTTCTTTTACATGTAGAAAGAGCTTGTTTCTTGCAGATGTTGGCAAGGGATGGGAAAGCCTTTGCATTTCAGCCAAATGAAATTGGATGTGTTGATCTGTAGTTGCACCTATGGTGATCTTTACAGTACCTCATGTGCCATGGATTTTAAAGCCTATTCCAATACCTCAGGCATATTTGCCTAAGTTGCTGAAGCTTTTGAACGAGAAGATCAAGATGTAGATTTTGGAGCCCTCTTCAGCTCCATATTTGAATCGGTGGTTTATTGTTCCAAAGAAGAATGGTTCTTTGAGGTTTATACAGGATTTGCAACTAGTTAATAAAGTCACCATAAGGAATGTTGAATCAGGCCTGATAGTGGATGAATTTATAGAAGCATTTGTAGGTAAGGCAAGTTACTCTTTGGGAGATTTATATTCAGGATATGATCAGTTCCAGCTTGCATTAGAAAGCCGAGACATCAATACCATGAAGACAACACTTGGATTGGTTAGGATGTGTACGTTTCCACAGGGGGTAACCAATTCAGTGGCACATATGATGAATGCTATGCATAAAGTTTTGAGGGAGTATATTCCTTAGTTGACCTTACCCTTTCTTGATGATGTGCCGATAAAAGGGTGCGATATCCATGAGAAGAAAGCTAAATGATCAGGGATGTAGAGGATTTGTGGTTGATCATATTGCTGATTGTGATAGGATTTTGAGCCGTCTTGAAGAAGTGCATTTGACTCTGTCAGGAGAAAAATCAAATTTTGGAGTAGAGGAAGTATTTGATTGATGCCATAAGCCTCACCAGTAAAGATTGATGCCATAAGCACGATGCGGGAGACATGTTCGAATGTATCCGAGGTAAGAAGATTTTTGGGTGCATGTGTCTTTTACTTGATATGGATTTAGCATTTTGCTCATGTGGCTGAAAGTCTATATGAGCTCTTGAGAAAAGGGCAAAAGTTTTGGTGCGGAAAACAACACACAAAGGTAGTTCAGAAGTTAAAGAGCTTATTGATTTCAGCCCCAACACTAAAGAGAGCAAATTATGAGAATGGGCAACCTATTATTCTCACTGTGGATACAAGCCCAATTGGCATTGGTTGGGCAATGGGTCAGGATGATGCTGATGGGAATAGATATGCCATTCGGTTTGGAGCAAAGGTCCTCATGCCAATGATGGTATTCTCAAGTCAAAAGAGAGCTTTGGGATGTAGTAACAGCCCTTAAGTGTGATAGGGAGTATTTTATGGGAGCTCATGTAGTGGTAGAGACTGATTGTCTACCTCTATTGGGCATGATAGCAAATTGCTCAACTCGTGATATTGCCATGTTATGATGGATTGCATATATAAAGTCACTTAACCTTGATTTTAAGCATATTGCATGTAGAGGCACTTCCTTTCTCAGCCATCCTTGGGGTCGACGTTTCAGCTTCTATATCCATCACTTTCTTTCCCATAGGTAGCGTTGTGGCACTCTCTCTTTTTAGCATGACCTTTGCATCCAGTTTCTTCCTCCTTCTCTTACGGCTCCTCTTTTTGATTGAGGCTGCATCTAAGTTGCTAGGCCTTGGCACAATGATATACCAGCTTGCTTTGTCTGTGTGTAGGTCATGACATGCAATAGGATAGGCGTGGCCTCCCCATCGAGTGTCTCAACACCGAACAATCCTAATGGGACAGAGGGCTCATTTGTTGAGTTAGAGGAGGGATTTCGTCCATGGCAATCAATAAAGAGGTGAGTGATTTTGCATTTAGCAAATCTCTGATTGGCCTTGTCTCGATTTGCTTGCTCCCGTTCAAGGTACCGCGAAGAGATATGTCTTGGGTGATCGCAAGTCCAGCATGTGATTGGTTCTTGGGTCTGCCCTGCTAAGCCTCTACCTCTCCCTCTACCTAACACCATCATTGGTACTGGTCGGTAGTCCATAAGGACTGCATTGCCCTCTTCATTGTATGAGACGTAAGGGTATATGTAAGGCTCTTCGTCATTTGGATCTTCCACGTAGTGGATTGGAGCATCACTTGGTGGATGGGTCATGTAGGGTCCAGGTGGTCTAGGTATGCCCGTAGGGTTTATCTCCATCCTAAGAATGGTTGCCTTGGCACCATTGGGCGCTGGGAGAGCCAATGGGGCTCCCCTTCCAAAGAAGTTTGGTGGCCTATTCACTAGGTATGGTTGATTATATAGTTGCGAGTACGGGAGTCTCGTCGACAGTCTGCAATGCATGGCATCGTGGCCAAACCTACCACAATTGGCACAAGGTTGGGACTGAGGATCCTGACACTCAACTCTCATGTAGTTTCCACCACAATATACGTATTGGATGTGAGGGCATGTTGGTCCTCTCATTATTTCTTGTAATCTAGCTAGCTCCATCCTCATCTCTTGCTAGCTCCTGGTTTGAGTCAGTGCCCTTGCCTTTATCCTGAGTACTTGGGCTTGATCTTTCGCTTGTTGTGTTGAAGCTCTCTCGAGATTCCTAGAGGTAGTTTCTTCTTGATTCGAGATCCTGGAATTTCTCTCCTTGAGTTGGTCGACTACTCTAATGGCCTCTTCAAAGATCCTCATCACTGCATCTTGCTATAAGCTCGAGTTGTCGGCCAAGGCCTTGTAGAGCTCTTCAGTTCGTATTCCATTAATGAATACTATGGTCACTGCTCTCTCGGTTGGTTGCTCGGCAGTAGGGATTCTCTTCAAGAGACTCCTCACATGGGTCTCACAATCCTAGATATCCTTTTTATCCCTCTGCTTGACATCAGCCGCACTAGCAGGTTGTCGGAGTACCCAAGCTCAAAGAATCTCTTAATGAAGAGACTCTTGAGATTGTTAAAATCAGTTCACTTGGTAGCGTCTAGACTCATGTACCAAGTCCTACCCTTATCTCCTAAGCAAGCATAGACCAAAAGCTTGCGAGCGCAAAGTAAGATCGGTGAGGCCGTTGGCCTTGCAGACTTGCTCAAATTGCTCTACAAAGCTATATGGGTCATAATTAGCCGCTTCGCGACTATTAGGATTTTAGACAGGCTCTTGGAGCCCTAAGTAACTCCTAATATTGCAAGCAACGAGGTTGCCATTGGAATGGCACTTCGCTCCGGTGGAAGTGTTGTCTAACAGTCGCTTCCTGAGAAGCTCACTCAGCATAAGATCTCCCTCCTCTTTCCCTCTTGGCATTAGGACCCATCCTATTTTTTCTTGCTAGCACTAGCACTTGCTGAAATTTTATGCACTTCCATATTCTGTTGCAAGCTCCTGGCTTGCTGTTCGTGATTGTAGGTCATTAGGCTTTGCAAAGCTTCATGCGCTAGTCTTCTCTCCTCTCCTAGGTTTGCCATGACATCCTCAGACATCCTACCGTGGTGGTCTGTCCGGGCTTGTAGGTCGTAATTGGCAACCAGCCCACTGGATTTTGGTTGGGAGACCTCCTAGGTTGAGCTCCTCATCTCGTTTGTGGTTAGTGCTTGTCTCTGCCATGTCTGCGGTCTCTCTCTCCACCAAGTTTTTGATGAGATTGATTAGATCAGGTAGATCCACTCCTCCAATGGTGGCTGTTCCTCCTGGATTCCTTGCTGCATCTTGTACTTGGTCCTACGCTTAGAGTTTCGATCACCCGACTATGTCTTCAGATCTTCTCCTACTGCTAAGTTTGTTCTTCGGTTATGTTTGGGTAAGTTCCTTGTTATTTACAAAAGCTCATCAACTTAACTCCCTTGGTGAATGTGTGCATGTGCTCTCTTCCGTGCACTGTGCGAAATGAGGCTCTTGACTTTTCTGTGCATGTTGAGTGATGAAATTGATGTGGGGTGCGAATGCAGAATGCAGGATGCAACTCATGCTATCCCCCCTTTTTGTTTGTAGCCTAATATGGCTCTAGGTGCATTCCGTGATTGCCCGTAATAATTGTCTAGGATCTCTACTGCTCCCCTTTGCTTGGTCAGGGTAATTCTATGGTCTATGAGTTGGTTCTGGTATCGATTTTGATTGGTTCTGGTCAGAGGTTAGTAAATTTGCCCTAGTTATGTTGTGCCATGTTGGTCCGATTTCCAAACTCAGACGGTCTGACTTTGGTGGTCTAGTCTGACTCGGACTGTCCGAGTCAGTTGGTCTGACAAGGTCGACCCTTTGACTCAGACGGTCCGACTAGTCTAACTCTAGGAGTTGGACGCCGTTATGGCGGGTGCAACCCTAAATGCCGACATGATCGATGCTGGAGATCCCTAGGGTCATTGCCTAACCTGCAACCCTCTAGAACTATTGATTAGAATACAAGGAAGGCTTGGAACTACTTGGACTACAAGATCAGGCTCAAAATCAGCGCACTCGATTCGTCTTTTACCTGCAACTTTCTCTCTCTCGCTCGCTCTCTCTCTCTCTCTCTCTCTCTCTCTCTCTCTCTCTCTCTCTCTCTCTCAAGCTCTCTCAGAATGCAACACTTTTGTAAATGAGCTCTTCCTTGACCTCTTGGGTTATAAACCTTTCCCCGACTTTCTAGTCATTCTCCTAGTGACGTAAATCCTTCCAACACCCTTTTTCCCAGATCTGTGCCCTGTTTGGGCCTGTTTCACATAAGCAAAACCCTACAGTTTCCCTGCAAGCTATTGGTCATAACCTACTCTAAATGCAATAGAAATTCAAAACAAAAAATTGTAATGCTCCCTTCTACTTGCCTAATCTTCAACAACACAAAATACTTACTTGTTTCTAAGATTAAACTCCCAAATCTCCTACCTACAAAGAGGATCGGTTTGGGGGTGAACCCTACTTTGACGCTCGATTCGAAGAGCGCAAGTGCCCAAGCTTGAATTCGTTGGTCTCCGTAATGGAACCAAAATGTAAAGGGAGCTCTCGCTCAACCGCCAAGACCCATGGACTGCTTATTCCTTCAAGTGAGTACTAATGGCTACCACTCACATAGCTGACACGCTATCCCTCTCTACGAGTGTAGCGAGCTTACCTTGATGCTCAATTGAGTTGCTTCCTCTCTCAAGCACTCCGATAGCTCCAAGATTCATGATGCAAGCTCAAGCATCCTCAAGCCTCTTCCTCCAAGCTCCATCCTTCATAGCCACGTGTGAGACAAGCGAAGAGAAGAGAAGAGAAGAGAAGAGAAGAGAAGAATAAAAGAGGAGATGGTGGAGGGCTTCACCTCCAAGATCCCTCACCCTCACACACTCACTCCCTCACTCACTCACACTCCCTCCCTCAAGCACTCACAAGAAAGCAAGCAAGAGAAGAGAAGGAGAGAAGAAGAAGAGTCCACTTTGCCACACACCAAAGAATGAGCTTCTCATTCTCTTTTTTGAGTTTATATACAAAGCCCTCATCCCTTTGGGCACCCATCCCCTTTTTTACAAGAGCAGCCATCATGGCAAGGTCCTCTTTTCCCATTCCCTTCTAGTTGCTCTTTCTCTTTACCCATGTCCTTCTACCCTTTACAATTTGCATAGGAGGGACCCTGGTACTCTTTTACAAAATTTTGGTGACACCTTTGCATTTTAAAAATGCACTTCTACCTTTGAATTAGCTTTTGAGGTTGCCCTTGCACTTTCAACTGTTTTCTTTCTTGGTCCACCTCTTTTAGTTGACCCAACTTGCGATTTTCTGGTTTTTTTGCTTTCTTCTTGTGCTGAGGTTAACATCCTTCAAGCGTGCCTCATTGGTTGAAAGGCTATGACTTTTTGTAAAAACTCCTAATTTTATGGTACATGTATATTTGAGTTGTAATCATTGATTGAATATCATAAAGTCTTGTACAATGGATAGAGTCATGAGGTGCATTGAAAACAAGACAGCTTCTCGTAGGAGTCAATATAACTAGAAGGCATCAAATATTTTGTAACATCATTTATGCTCTAAGCTGATGCAACATTGTCATCTAATAGCCCTTGTCCTAGTTTCATGGGCAATGTTTTCTCTAATTGTTAAATCTCTCTTTTGGAATGTTGGTGTGAGCCTCATCTAGATTGGACATCGATATACTTGTGTGAGAATAGGAAATGCTTTTAGTCTAAGCTAAGCTTATTAGCCCAAGCCTAAGTTTACTCTAACCCATGCATGTTAAAGCCTTTGCCTTTATTTAGCCTATATCTAGTGTAGATTTACTTTAAGCATAAGCGAGGATTTTGCTTCCATGTAGATTAGTCTAAACCAACTTGGGATTCGAGTTTGTATTTAGTCTACGCATATAGCCTAGCCTTAGCATGTGTTATGCTAATGTCTACTCAAGGTATAAGCATAGGTTTTTGCTATCATAATCCTTAATTATAGTCTAAATCCTTAAAAACAATAACTTCTTAAATAACTATCCTAGTCCTAGTTAAAAATTTTCAAATTAATCCTAATCCTAACCTTGATTAAGAGCATTTAAAAATTAATCAAATCCTAATCCTTATGTTAATTAATACTATTGACTTCTCATATTTATTCTAAAAAATATTTGTATTCTAGTTAATCTTTAAATCCTAATCCTAGTTAAAATATTTCAAATTAATATCTCAATCCTTATGTTAATTAATATTATTGCCTTCTCATATTTCTTCTAAACAATATTTGTATTCTAGTTAATATTTGAACTAATTTATATTAAAGCATATGCATTAAAAATGAAAAAGTCATGTGGCGCACCTAGTGTAGCCTTGATGAAGATGTCGACATTGACTGTGTGTTACTTTGCATCCTTTTTAGACTCAAAGTCTCCCTCCATTAGTATGAGTTTATGGTTAAGCCTACCCCCCCCCCCCCCCCCCCAAAAAAAAACCCCCAAACACACACACACATAGAGAAAGTTGAATTATTGATTCCACTTTCCTGTAATTATATTACATCTTCCTTTCAACATTGTACTACTATGTGCAAAAAATGCCTATCTTCATACATGTCACAATTTGCCCCCTCAATAATAGTTAATATTCCTATATCCTTACTTAGTAAATTTTATGATAATAATTAAGAAATAATAATCAAACAAATAATCTTATTTATATGAAACTCATCTCTCCCATACATTAGAACAAATTAAAGCATTCAAATTTCCCATGATTCCATTTGTGTAATTTATTTACTCCTTACCCCCTATTTTTAAACATATCCCACCTACCCCGACCCCACCCCTTATATTCTAACGCTTACTACTCTATCTTCCCTTTTCCCCTATCGGCTTCTTTTGCTAATGGAGTGATTGGTGCACTAAAATACGTTTGTTGCTACAACCCCATCACATGGTTCACGTCATGCTAGCTTGTGAGCCTTAACATCCCATCTTGACTTGCTTGTGCTACATGGATATCATTCATTTGTCTTGAGTATGACTTTTTGTTGCAGTCTCCTTTTGACTATGAATTTGTAGATATGCACTAAATATGACTACTATAATGATTTGCATATGGACTTGCTCTCATGTTTACTACCCCAACACATGCAATAGTTGTCATGATGGCATTTAGCTAAGCTATGGACTACAACCATTTGGGTTTTGAATAGCCTCTAGAGTCCCACCATACATGTTGCATGTAGGGATAGCAACCTGACCTTCGGATGAGGGTCTTATGTGTTTGTTCTTGATAGGTATTCCCTACACTTGCATTTGCTTTAAGAAATCTAATTTCTCATATAGCTCTATTTTTTTGGTAGGCTAATCATGCTTCCCCCTTCTTCTCATAATTTTTTTAAAAAAATGCTTGGAATCCAGCATGCTCAGAGCTATTTACCCATGGCCATATTTCTTCAAATGATAGACTTTTGGACTATTAATGGTACATTTCAATTTGTACACAACATAGAGCTATTTACCCACGACCATATTTCTTCCCTATTTCTTCAAATGATAGACTTTTGGATGATTAATGTCACATTTCAATTTGTATACATAATGAATACACACATAATCATATTTTTCAACAATTAATATGTCAACTACTAATCATACTTTGGACTGCATGCTTCGGCTTGATTATACAAGTTTTTATATATAAATTAAATAAGGATTATTAGACCCTTCTCATGTTTATTCTTCTTCAAGGAAATCATGATTAATGCTCTTTAATTTTTAAGCATTTAATAAATTTTTATTTATTTCATCTTCTTAACTAATTATAATTTTGTAGATCATGTGTGATTTTTTTAGCATGCAACAATTTCTGATTTAGATCATGGTTATTATTCTCTAACTTTTAGCATGAAAAAGGTTTTTGATTTAGATCATGGTTATTATTTTGTATTTTTTAGCATGCATCAATTTTTTATTTATATCTAGTATTTTGATGTACATGTTTCAATTGAAACTTATGATTATATAATAATAACAACCTCTTTCAATGCATCTTGAATCCCCTTCCCCCGATGAAGGCTCATGATGGGATGGTCTTGGTTTTTCCTACCTATATCCCTAAGACTTATTAAATATTTGGAATTCATATTTGATGATTGATGAGTAGTTTAATTTAACTTATTAAATGTTGAATATGATTGACTATCGTAGAGTACAATAAAAATCCCCTTTGTTCTCTTACAGTAATAATTAACCTCGTGAATTTTGTTTTTAGGAAGGTCTATAGATTTAGAAATTACTATCATAATGAGGCTATGAATTACCATGTCTTCATACATTTCTAGATACTTTAGATATCCATTGTAATATGATATTGATTCCCTATCCCCTTTCTAACTCTCCTCTTACCAAATGAAGACTCATTATGGGATGGTTTTATCTACACTATCCATATCCCTAAGCCCTCTATTCCCCCCTTGAATTAACGTGTCTTCTATTAGCCCTTCAGTTCACCCTAAGTTAATACTTGTTTATATCCCCTAATAACCTTTGACACCAATTTTAACATAAATATGATGGTGGTTGTTGAATTTTCTCTTACTACTTCATAGCTTTAAAGTTAACTTATACCCCTTTTATAGTAGACAAAAAAGAAATGTTACTCATGCAAAATGTTTTGGTTTTGATTCCCTTTGGGAAACTGCATAGGATCTTGACGATACTATAGTTAACATATTGTGGTTATTCATTATAGTGAGTAAGTGGGTCTTTTATAGACCATTCATCAACTTGATTAATTTTTTGAAATTCATATTTGATGATTGATGATTAGTTTAATATAACTTGTTAAATGTCGAATATAATTTTTTTTAGTAAATTGAATATGGTAGATTAAAAGAAAAATCACCCTGTTCTCTTACTATAATAATTAACCTTGTGAATTTTGTTTTTAGGAAGATCTAGGGATTTAGAAATTACTATCATAAAACGAGCGTATGAATTACCATGTCTTCATACATTTCTAGATACTTTAGATATCCATTGTAATATGATATTGTATCCCTATCCCCTTTTCGACTCTCCTCTTATTAAAGGAAGGCTCATGATGGGATGGTTTTACTACCCATATCCCTAAGCCCTCTATACCACCCCCCCATGCGCCCCTCCCCCCGCCCAACTAATGGGTCTTCTACCACCCCCTCAACTCCCCCTAACTTAATACTTGCAGTTTATATTCCCTAATAACCTTTGACTACAATTTTAAAATATAAATGATGGTGGTTGATGAATTTTTCTACTACTTCATAGCTTTAAAGTTAATGTATAGCCCTTTTACAATGCATAAAAAAGAAATGTAAATTGTACAATTTTTTTCGATTTTGATTCTCTTTGGGGAATTACATAGGATCTTAATGATTTTATAATGAACATATTGCAATTATCCATTATAATGAGTAAGGGGGTCTTTTACAAACCATTTGTAATAATGGTTAAATTTAGTACCTCTATAATTCGATGGTCTAGTCTAACCTTCTTCCCCCCATATTTGAACATATTATCTTATGATGGGATTAATTTTCCTTAACCTACTTCTATATATACTTTAAGAACTCAAAATGTTATACCCATGTCATTTTATGATTGTTAGAAAATCATAATCTAACTTACCCACCCACACACCAGTAAAAATAACATGTCATCTTCCTTTAAAGCCCACCATATTTGTGGACATGGTAACATATCTTTATGCCCTACCACTTTACCTCATGTGGGCATTAGGGAATAAAACTTTGGGCATAAACACTCCATAAACAACACCTTCTCTTAAGTATTACCCATCTTGTGATATTTCATAGAAATGGGTTTATTGTTGCCTTGGGCTTATACAAATAACTATCCCCAATGGCCCTTAGTTCACAAACTCCATAAATAGTTCACTTCCTTGCATACTTCTAGTTCAAAGGTCACCAACATACTATCTCTAGCCCTTGTAGCTTCATGGACATGAACAAGGTATATTTGTTCTAAGGGGGTAACAAGGAAGGCAACTAGGTATTGCCATTGACATTTGGAATGTAGATTACTTTATCTAGTTCTTACTAATAGGTTGCGTGTTTAGTTTTGTAGATAACATGTGACACCCTTCCCTCTTGATCATTCTATTCTTGTTTATGGTTTGGCCACATCATGCTTTTGGTATCTCTATTTGATGCCTTGCTGGTCCTTTGTAATGCTCTCAATGTTGTATACACTCTTTAATCTTAATACAATTTCGTATTTACCAATTGTGGTTGATTGATGCTATGTTATAACACACACACACACACACACACACACACACACACACACACACACACACACACACACACACACACACGCACGCACGCACGCACGCACGCACGCACGCACGCACGCACGCACGCACGCACGCACGCACACACACACACACTCTCTCTCTCTCTCTCTCATGGGGGTAATAAACTTTGGGCAGCATAGGATAGCAAGTATCTCTACTCAATCTTTGAACAAATTTACCTAAAAAGTCTTAAGAGAAAAGGTGCTCACCTTGATGAATGTAGTTCCAATGTTAAATAATTTTACTATTTGAATGATGTATGTAGATCTTGGTCCAACAATCTCATGGTAGATTAAGAAAGGCATTCAACCCCTATTATCCACTTTATCTTTTGTAATGGCATGGTCGATAAACTTTCTCGGAGAAAATGCTTTAAGGAAATTTTATTTCTCATTGGTGAGCCTTTGCCTTTGCATGTATTTCAAGATATCTGTTTTGGTTGGAAATTCCTTCCATCTTTAAAAGCCATTTTTTATAAGCCAAGGGCCATCTTTACTACTTCTCATGACTCTTATAATTGTCATCTATATTGAGCTCCTTTACTTAAAGGATTACAAGCATGTGCGTACCACAAACTTGAATATCATATCCAATTTATACTTTAAGGCAATAGTTGTCTTAAGGACTTAACCATATCCCTTCAAAGGCACTCAATCAAAATAAAGCTAAGAAATCCCTAGTCCTTGACTTTTTATAAAATTTTAATCTCCTTGGATTGGATAAACAAATTTATTTGGCAAGGTTTGAATGCTTTATAGATAAAAAAAACTAAAATATACCCATTGAGGAGCAGTTTTTTCGTGATATATTTGAGTACTCCCATGACATCAGTACACTCAATGATTTTTATATAGCTTGCATTGACAAGGCTATGAATAACCCCTCCTTCTTTTGTAAGAAAATCATTACACTTGTTGCTAAAGAAAGCTTCAATGGTTTAGATTTCTTATCTATAGTCTTTGACATACGTATCTTTGTTGGTAATATGTAATTCGTTGTGCCAAGGAAAATCTTACTAGTAAAACCTTAGGCAAACTTCCCTTCCTTGTGAGTACATTTAAACCTCATAAGAATGAATTTCATTGGCTTAGTAATGTTGACAATTCCATATACGCCGAATACACTACTATTCTAGCAATGATTTTAAAAACTTGCAAAGATGTCTTGATGAATTTGGCTAGACTACTTAATAAATAGTTCTTGTTGACATGTGGAGTTTGTACGTAGTCCACTTAATTAATAAACTTTTCCCAAGAAGCCTTTATCAACTTTCCCCAAACTATATTTAGGTTTTTTTCTACTGACATTGTGAATTGCTACGAGAACATCCCACATCATGGGGAGTTTGGCCCCTCTAGAATCATTCGGATAATTATTTCCCTTTCTTTCAAACATAATAAGATCAACTATTTGGAAATCAACCTAGCTAGGAAGAAAGGTGGGTGGTCTAACCAAATTAAAAACAATCGTTTATGCTTCATTGTGGGAGAATCTCTCTATCTGAACACTTGGATCATAGACAACCCTTATACAACTATCTAAAGCAATCAAGAGGCAATGTCATGGTATACTCATGGGATTTAGTTGCTCGCCCATGTGATGTAATCTCTAACTTTATTTCTTCGAGAACAATTCCTGTAAAAGTCTAGCTATGGAATATAGATATGGTTTTGAAGAATTTCCAACATGCATATAGATTTTATGATGAATCCACTTTTGATCAATTTCCCTAACCCAACCATCTTTCTTTCCTTGCAGTGACCCTCCATATTTTCTATTTATCCCAGGCTCCCCATGTAGTTTGACATTTCACAAAACTCCTTCTAGTTCCTCCATAATGGACACTTCACATCCCTACAAATCCATTTTCTAAATACATGCATAAGGTGTTTACTTGAGGCTTTCATCATTGATACATATGATAAAAAGGACTAGTTGCCTTTCAAATGTATATGTTACATTCATAGAAGTAGTAATCAACCATATGATTGGTCTCACAAAAGTAGTAATTGACCATCTGTGACCATTTGATTGGTCACATAAGTAGTAATCCTACCTACCCTAAACCTATCCTTGCCCTAGCTAACCCTAACACTACCCCTTATATTCTAAACCTTACTATATCTTCCCTCTTTTCCCTATTGGCTTCTCCTGCTAATGGAGCAATTGTGTGCTAAAATCCATTTGTTGTTTGCAATCCCATCACATGGTTCTCACCATGCAGGCGTGTGAGCCTTGACATCTCATCTTGACTTGCTTGTGCTATATGGATATCGTTCATTTTTTTTGACTATGGCCTTTTTCTCCAGCTGCCTTCTTGATTATGAATTTGTAGATATGCACCAGGTATGACTACTATAATAATTTGGATATGGCCCTACTCTCATGTCTACTATCCTAGCATGTAACAGTTGTTGTGATGGCATTTAGCCAAGCTATGGATTGCAACCATTTGGGTTTCGAATAGCCTCCTGAATCCCACGATACATATTGTGTGTGTAGTGATAGTAGCTTGACCTCTAGATGAGGGTCTTATGCAGTAGTTCTTGATATGTATTTCTTGCACCTACATATGCTTTAAGTAATCTAATTTCTCATTTAACTCTATTTTTTGGTAGATTAATCATGTTTCCCCCTTCTTCCCATGAAATCATTTAAAAATGTTGAGAATCCAACATGCTCTATACAACATAGAGCTGCTTACCCACAACCATATTTCTTCAAATGATAGACTTTTGGATAATTAATGGTACATTTTAGTTTATATGCATAATGACTGCATACATAATTGTATTTTTTAGTAGTTAATATGGTAGCTATTCCTCATATTTTGAACTGCATGCTTTGATTTTATTATACAAGTTCTTTTATATAAATTAAATCATGATTATTTTGCCTACCCCTCTCAGGTTTATTCTTCTTCAAGTAGATAATGATTAATGTTCTTTAATTTTTAAGCATGTAGTAGTTTTTGATTTATCTTGTCTCCTTAACCAAATATAATTTTGTAGATGATGGTTATTACAATGTGATTCTTAGCATGCATTGATTTTTTATTTAGATTGTGGTTATTATTCTTTGATTTTTAGCATGCAACAAGTTTTTGGTTTAGATCATAGTTATTTTATTCTTAGCATGCATTGATTTTTTATTTAGATTGTGGTTATTATTCTTTGATTTTTAGCATGCAACAAGTTTTTGGTTTAGATCATAGTTATTTTATTCTTAGCATGCATTGATTTTTTATTTAGATTGTGGTTATTATTCTTTGATTTTTAGCATAATGCAACAAGTTTTTGGTTTAGATCATAGTTATTTTATGTAATTTTTAGCATGTAGCAATTTTTGATTTATATCCTCTATTTTAATGTACATGTCCCAATTAACACTTTTGATTACATATTAATAACCTCTTTCAATGCATTATGAATCCCCTTCTCTCAAATTGAAGGCTCATGATGGGGCGGTCTTGGTTTTTCCTACCTATATCCATAAGTCTTATTAATTTTTTGGAATTTGTTTTTGATGATTGATGAGTAGTTTAATTTAACTTCTTAAATGTTGAATATTAAAATTTTTAGCAAATTGACTATGGTAGATTATAAGAAAAATCTCCATGTTCTCTTATAATAACAATTACCCTTGTAAAATATGTTTTTAGGAAGATCTATAGATTCAAAAATTAATGTCATAATGAGGCTATGAATTACCATGTCTTAATATGTTTCTAGATATTTTAGATATCCATTTGCAATATGATGTTATATCCCTATCCCCCTTTCTGACTCCCCTCTTACCAAAGGAAGGCTCATGATGGGATGGTTTTATTTTGTGATTTGACGTTGTATCCCTATCCCCTTTCTAACTCCCCTTTTACCAAAGGAGGACTCATGATGGGATGGTTTTATCTACACTACCCATATCTCTAAGCCCTCTACCCCCCCTAAATTAACGGGTCTTCTACCACCCCCTCAACTCCCCTTAACTTAATACTTGTAGTTAATATCCCCTAATAACCTTTGACTACAATTTTAAAATATAGATGATGGTGGCTGATGAATTTTCTCTTACTATTTCATAACTTTAAAATTAATTTATAGCCCTTTTATAGTAAACAAGAAATAAATGTCAATCATGCAAGATTTTTTTGGTCTTGATTCTCTTTGGGAAATCACATATGATATTGATGATTTAATAGTGAACACATTGTGGTTATCCATTATAGTTAGTAAGGAGGTCTTTTACAAACCATTTGTAATAATGGTTACATTTAGTACCTTTATCATCCCATGCTAGTCTAAACTTCCCCCCCCCCCCCAAATTTGAACATATTATCTCATGATAGGATTATTTTTCCTTAACCTACTTCTATATATACTTTAAGAACTCAAAATGCATTAGAAAATCATAATCTAACTTAGCCACCCACACATTAGTAAAAGTAACATGTCATTGTCCTTTAAAGCCTACCATATTCATGGTAACATATCTTTATGCCCTACCCACTTTACCTTATGTGGGCATTAGGGAATAAGCTTTTAGGCATAAATAGCACTTGATGTGCTATTACCCCCCACTCTAAGTGTTACCCATCTTGCAATATTTCATAGAATTGGGTTTATTTTTGCCTTGAGCTTTTACAAATAACTATCCCCAATGGCCCTTAGCACACAAACTCCATCAACAGTTCACTTCCTAGCATATTTCTCATTTTTTGAAGGCTGCCTACACACTAGCTCTAGCCCTTGTAGCTTCATGGACATGAACAAGGTAAACTTGTTCCAACGGGGTAATAGGGATGGCAACATCATATTTCCATTGACACCTACAGTACGGATTAGTTTATCTAGTTCTTACTAATAGGCTATTTGTTCAGTTTTGTAGGTGATAGGTGATATCCTTCCCTCTTGATCATTCTACTATTGTTTATGGTTTGGCTAAAACATGCTTTTGGTATCTCTATTTGATGCCTTGCTGATCCTTTGTAATGTTCTCATTGTATACACTCTTTAATCTTAATACAATTGTGGATTTACCCATCATGGTTGATTGATGCTATGCTAAACACGCACACACACACACACACGCATGCACGCACACACGCACACACACATGCATGCACCCATGCATGAATGCTCGCATACACGAACATGCGCATGCACCCGTACACACACACACACACACGCACGCACGCACGCACGCACGCACGCACGCATGCACACGCGCACATGCACACACGCACATGCACACCCACACGCACGAGCGCGTGCATGCACGCGCGCGTGCGCACGCACGCGCACGCACGCACACACACACACACACACACACACACACACACACACACACACACACACACACACACACACACACACACACACACACACACACACACACACACACACACACACACACGGGGGTAATGCTAAGGCAGTTACTCTATAATTTCTAGTCTTCCTTTTTTGATACTTATTCAACCCATTGTGTGCTCTTGGAGCATAATGTTTGGCATCTAAAATTGCTTACTTTGGGATATGCAGAGCCTCTCCCATCTCCATCTATCTTCATGTAGGGATTGCTAGCTTGCATTAGCTGGAAGGACTTCCATCAAGCCTTGGTTAAACTCGATCATTCTAGCCTTGATGGCAACCCTAGAATCAAAAACTTGTTGTGTTATTGCAATTGAATTTGGCTAGCTGGCTAAAAATCTATCATATTGCCCTCTCAAACCACTCTTGGACTATTGCTAAATTAAGGGCCTTGGTAATAATATGGAAAACTTGGCTACGGAGGATGCGAGGAACCTTGGTGATTGGATGGACTCTTCAAAGTCTAGTATCATAAATCTTTTTTAGCATGTGGGCATCTGATTTCAATATGAAAATCGAAGGCCCAAAAAGAACCTAGATTTTGACATCCCCAGCCCTCAGGACATGACAAAAAGGAAAACTTTAGTTTCACGAGATTTCTCAGAGGAGGAGGTTGAAATTTTAAACATTATTTGGGAAACTCCAAAATGGGTCAAGAAACAAGAGCATGCTTCATATGTTGATGCCTTCATTCCTTTACAACTCCTCAAGGGTCTACTTGCAAGCTTGCAATCATCAACCTTGGTCATACATTGTCTTTACCCTTACAGCACACATCCTCACTAAGATGTTGTTGCTCCTCCCCAGTGAAGAAAATATTGGAGCTACTGGTAAGTAATTCTCATCCTTGGCTTTTGAAGGGGTCTCCCGTCTTTCAAAATCTATTATTCTTCATGGCATAATAAGTATGGCTATGTTTGAAGCAAATTGATGCTTGTCACCCTACTATCTATGTTTAACTGTGAAATCTACTAAACCTAATGATACAAAGTATGATGCCAAAATTCTATATGGGGTCTTCAACCTCTTTCTACCCTTGATCAAATATTACTATGATATTGCACGCCATAGGGCTGAATGACCAGATAATACTATCTTATGGTTTGATCATGCTCTTTAGCTTATAATGCATAATATTAATGCTATATTCCCTGCCAAAACATTAGGAGGATCTATGCTACTTTTTCTCAGTTGGGTTACAAAGGAGGCACATGAAGCCATTAAAGCATCACTTGTGCTCACCTACTTTAGAGAAATAGTTGTTCTAGATGCAAAAAATGTTAGGGTTTCTAAGAAGGGATCTAATTTGATACCAAATAGAAAAGGCGATGGAGTGAGGCTCATAGAAGGATGCTTCAACCCCCCTAAATCTCTATAAGGTGGTAGCGACACTCTATCTACTAGGGGTTCTGGTTCTATCTCCTTGGGTAGTAGGCACCCTCAAGCACACTACAGACCCAAAAAATTTGGGCACAAGACAACAAGTATCTCTACTCAATCTTAGAAAAATTTTATCTCACAAGGTCTTAAGACAAAAGGTGTTCACCTTGATGAATATAGATCCATTCTTAAATATCTATTGTTTGACAGATGGATGTAGAGGTCTTGGTCCAACAACCTCATGCAGTAGTTATACCATTTGCAGCACTTATGCTACTAAGTTTTTATATCTCGTTAAATGTTGCTCTTTTAATTGCCAAAAGCATGATTATGACCTCACTAAGTGGGCTGGTATACTTTTAGCTCACCAATATCCATGGTTGGACTAAGAATTCCATTAGAAACATTTTAGACACATTCTATATGCGTTGAATCCTTGATGGTTACCATTCTCAACACTAAACCTAGTAAGGTTCTTATGTCTCTTAAATATTTCTCTCATTACTTCCAAAATATTGAAGATTACCACACCAAGTACATGCTATTGGATGGAGGCTTCCATCACTAAACATCTTGAAACAAAACTCGATGTGGTGGGCTTTTGATTGCCATAGCACCATTCAAAACATAGCCTAGTGAGGTTTTCAAGTTCAAAGCTTAGAACATATATCATGTTCTCTTTTAATATATGTTGGCTTACCTATGCATTTGCTCCAAGTCTAGCTAAGGCATGAGTTATGCAATAATCAACCTAGCAAAATCCTGAGGTCTACACACAACACTGATCTCCTCATTTTCTTTGTGCTCCTTGACTAGGTGTTCATGACTATTCTAGAATTGCAGCTATGAATAACATAATGGCTAGGTGTTTCTTATTATCTTATGGGGTTACTTTTGCCCCATATATGCTTATGAGTATTCGATCATCTTCACTTTTGCTTCTACAAGGACTTGTAGACATTAAGACAATCCTATTGTCAATCCTAGTTAAATTTGGTATTTATCTCTTGATAATGGCCTAAAATATGACTATGACATTGAAGACATATTCACACTACCTCATAATTTCCATGGTTTTACTTGCTTTGCCTTTCCAAGTTCATAATAGTCTTTGTAACTTTGGTATTTCTTATGGAATTCAACATACAACTCCCTTGGAGATTAATTGGTTGGCAATCTTTGCAAAGTCATACACATTGTATAAAACAAACGATGATTGGGATCATATGATGTAGTTTCCTCAAAATTTTGAACAAAGGTATGTTTGGATATGGTGAAAGGGATGAAAACTAGGTTGTGCCCTTGACACTTGCAATATGCATTGGTGGCAAAGTTCTAAACTTCGTCTTTTGTATAGATGTAGGCAATAGGTGCAACTCTCCATATTATTTTATGGTTCTTCAAATTACAATATCACAAATGCTTGTTTATTTCTATTGAACATTTTTTAAAGTCATTTGCCAATATTCCCCTTGTAATGTGTAAAGATCCTGATACATTTAAAATCTATTTAGCATAATCTCTATCCAATTGTCTTTGTAATGCAAATTTTTGTTGCTTTATTGTCACAACTTTGTTCTTCATTGCTTTTGTGTGTGTGTGTGTGAAAGTTCCCCCCTCCTTGATCTATCTCACATAACTCTTTTGCTACAAGAAATGAAGGGAATTCCAATGTGTTTCCAAAACATTTTGTGGCATCAATATATGCGACATTATGATCATCCAAAAGAGTGCCAATATTTCTATCGATGTATACTAATGGTAATTATTTATTTATTTAGTTATATTGATGGCTGTTCCAACACTAGTTTGAAGAACCAATAGCCGATAGTTTTCCTTCTTTGTTCATTTTTAGCACCATCGAACTTGGAGGGAAGTGCTCAAAACCTACTAGTTTTGTTTTTTCTTTCACTTTCTTGTGTTGTTTAGGGTAATTTCTTGCATCTAAATGCAATGTGGGTGGTTATGACAATGATTTTGTTATTTATTCTAATACTAGCTTGGTTTTAGGGGCAGAGAGAGAGAGAGAGAGAGAGAGAGAGAGAGAGAGAGAGAGAGAGAGAGAGAGAGAGAGAGAGAGAGAGAGAGAGAGAGAGAGAGAGAGAGAGAGAGAGAGAGAGAGAGAGAGAGAGAGAGAGAGAGAGAGAGAGAGAGAGAGAGAGAGAGAGAGAGAGAGAGAGAGAGAGAGAGAGAGAGAGAGAGAGAGAGAGAGAGAGAGAGAGAGAGAGAGAGAGAGAGGACATGTAATCTTTGGACCACCTTTCACTTTTCCCAAGCACTAACATTTTTTATAGGATTCATAAATGTGTAGAAAGTTTCTTCTCATACAAACATTTGATAACATAGTTGTAATATGATAAAATAGTATAATAATATGGTAAATCATTGTTGTTAATAATTTGCATAACAGAAAATTACACACAGGCAGAGCATTATAAATAGGGAGAGGGCATCACAAACAGTGCCTATGGATGCTCCTCTCTCTTTTGAAATATTGACTCCCTCCCTCTAAAAGAATGTCTAATATATGATTCAAATGCACAAAAGCATATTAAGAGTTCCTCATTGCCATTAAGTATGTGAATTTTTTCCAATCCCTTTAGTCTAACTTCTTAATTTTCAAAAAAATCAAAGGCTTCTCTAGACTAACCTAGTGATGACTCTCTTTCCTTTATAAGTCATGATGAGCTAACTTGCACAGTTAATGATTAGGAGGATTCATGGATGTCCTAAGTCCTTAGGGTGTAGACGTCTCAGACTATGGGGGTGATCATTAGCAGAGCTGGGCTAGGTGTGTTGTAATACAATATCCATTGACCTACTAAGACATGGTATCGAAGGGTATGAGAGCTAGTCTTTGATGGGGGTTAGGGAAGTAAGAGCTCGATTGAAGGTACTAGGAGGCAAACCTTGGAGACAGGTTAGCAAAAGTGAAACTTATGAAGCCATACTCATGTAGGTTCAATGTCTACTCCCCTTGTGTGCGATTTTTGAAGGTAGCCGAAAGGTCATCTTAGAAGGGGCCTTGATGACCAAATGGATGGATAGCCAAAAGGTCATCTTAGAAGGGGCCTTGATGACCAAATGGATGGATAGACTACACGAGGCACAATTGGCCATTTTCCCTACAATGACAAGGAGAGGGGGGCCCATTGAGCATAAGGACTATAGCCTTGATGGTCATATAATGACAACTACAAGTGCATAAACTATGCTACTTTGACTTTACATTCTTCATTAGGCTCATTGGAAGAAGCATTTACCCTTTTTCCACATCATAGTCTGATCCTACAAAATTGCCTAAATGTCATATTCAAGAAAACTCTTCACTTTATCTCAATCTATGTCAAGTAGTGTTTGCCTCAAATAGTCCAACACACAAAGGAAAGATCCTCTCATAAGAGGGAAAATTTTTGAGGCACACCACAAGAATGAGCTTATCATTCACTTCTAGTTTTTCCTACATGGCCTCAGTTTTCTTGGGCACCCTCCCATTGCAATGGCTTATACTAGCCTTCTCCCATCTTGCACACATTGTTTTACATTTTACAACTATTTTTTGACTTGCTAGGTCAAAACCCTTTGTGCTCACGTCTCACTTGGATTTCACAATTTGCATGGGAATGAACCCTTGACTCTCTTTTGCAAAAATAATTCCCAATAATTTTCTTGTCCAAAAATTGCATGTGATGGATAGTTGCTCTATCTCTGCTTCTCTTGACCTTCTACATTTTATTTTATTTTTCCTTCTTTGCATGATTTCTTTGTTGTGCCTTCCTAGAAGGGGTTAACATTACCCTCCTCCTAGAGTTGTGCCAGTCCCATGGCACTCTACAATCTATTAGGGTCTATGGGTAATTAGTGCTAATTGGAGGTGGAGATGGTAACCATTAGTAATGTTGTGATTTTAGGCCACTATTGGTGGGAATGTAATTATTTAATATTTGGTTTTCAACTTGATTTTAAGGTAAAGAAGAGAGAAAACAAAATCATATGGGCCATTGATGTTGTTGGTTTACTTGAGCTGATCTTCAAACTGAGTTTTTACCACAGAAATATGTGTGCACTTCCTAAGGGAGTATCTACCTTACCATGCTATGGTTGATGTGCATATGTGAATGCAACTAGGAGATGATCAAATCCCAAGCAAGCTTGGTGTGTTGTCCCATATTTGAGGATCTAGTTGGTGCTGGGGGGTGTAGTGTAAAGCCCAAGATGATAGGTCCATCGATATTCTTGGGATCCCTTAAGGCGCCTCAAGTTTGTGAGGTGGGGAAAGGCTAGGGGTTAAGGCCCCTAGGTCTTGTGATTGTGTGCTCTTTTTTTTTTGGGTGGGTGTTTTTTCTTTGTTTTCCTCTATTTTGTGATACAAAATAATGGTACAAATACATGATGAGAACTCCATTGTGGCTCTCTTTGATTTCTTAGTGTTGGTCAAGTGAGTGGTCACACAATAATCTTTCTAAGCATGCTCTACTCATCATGTAGGTCTTTAGTGTGGATGCTACATCTAGGGGTGTTGATGGGAGGAAGGGGTGACTACAACTAGTGAATTGGTCATATCATGTAGTAATTCAAAGCGATATGTCAGTAGCGATGTAGCATAAAGGAGTAACCTTACCATGGCATACCTATCTATCCCTACGTTCACATCAAAGAAGAGTGGATGTAGACCATCTTTTTCTATAGCCTTCTTTTGGCTGAGTAATTGGATAAGTAATCTTAAATAATTACAGGTGGTAATGAAAGTGACGTCTGGGCAAGCTGAGAAATTTTCCACAAATCATTTGAAAGAAGGAATCAAGTCCTTCTCCCAGAATTTGATGCTGTCCTCTAGCTTGTCTATATTGATGTTGAAAAACAAGGGGGAAATCATACCTGCCATGTTTTGTAGAGTTGTAATAAACTCCATGTTTTGTAGGGCAAGTCATATAGATGTGATTACCTTGCTCAAAAGGTAGTGAGATGCAGAAAACTACCCATGTTTCCATGTTGTTGTCCAAGATGTTCCTTCTCCAAGCTAGTTGAGATTCATAGCCCTTTATGTCTTTGATACATTGAATATTTTATCTTGCTAGTAAATTGTTGGTTCTTGCTACCACAATCCAAGGTTTTGAGTCTTTTCTCCAACCATTTCTTCCCCAGTCTTAATGACATATGAATTACTTTTTGGATCACTATTAATGGTAGCATCTTTTTTTAAGGTCCACAAGGGAAGTTAAGGCGACTTGTATTGAAAATTCTTGAGCTTTCCACTGCTCCCAAGTATTGAGCTCGCGATCCTAATTGGTTGAGATGTATTCGCCTCTCTATGGGAAGGGTACATCTAGTATTGGTTGAGATGTGGCATTAGGTTTTCTTCTACTTTTATCTACCCTCTCATTGTTGGAAGTGCTTATAATGAGCAAGATGCTTTGTATAGAAATTACATAGTGCAACAACAGACAGAATCTAAGCAAGGAGTAGAGAAGACACAATAAATATTAGAAGAACAAAAATTGCTTTAATTTCAAACAAAATAATATAAACATAGCTCTATCATGAATTCTATGGTGGGGAGACTTGCTTGAGCTACTGTGCTAAACACACATTACACACAAAAGAGGAATCTCACTCAAGAACACACGAAGAGATATGGATGCCAAAATGTTTTTTTTGTTGGTTTTTTTTATTCTTTTCCACATAATATAACATACACAAAGTATAAATAAGATACAACATAAAGGAAAGTGGCCTACTAAGTCAAACAGTGCATAATAACTATGCCAACTATAGGTAGGTGCAACAAACTAAATATAATAAGTGATAAGTCAATGGCCACGTGAGAATCATAATGACCACTAAAGTGCTAAGTATAGATGTACAAACCCATCTAACCAGGTGGTCCATCATTAATTTGCGCATGTGTTGAGCTTGCCATCTCAACACTCCCCCTCAAGCTTAACTCTGTCTCTATAACTCCAATCTTTGAAATTTTCAAAGCTTATTTACATCCAACTTCTTTGTGAAAATGTCATCTTTTTGATCTTGTGTGTTGACATATACCAATAATTCAATCTCTCTTGCGAGTATCTTCTCTCTCACAAAGTGGTAATGCACCACAACGTGTTTTGTCATAGCATGGAACACTGGGTTTCTAGCTAACTGTATACTACTCATGTTGTCACAGTGAATGATAATTGGACCATCTTCTTGCACATCTAAATCACCTAATAACTTTTGTAGCCATATCATCTCACATACTACCATAATAACACCTCTATACTTAGCCTATGTACTCAATAAAACAAATATATATTGCTTTTTACTACTCCACATAATTGTTGCACTATGAAGGGAAAACATGAATCCATTGGTAGATCGTTTGTCATATATGCTACTAACCCAATCTACATTTGTGTATCCAAACACATTATATATTCTTACATACCTCATAAAGAATTCCTTAATGCAAAGTGGACTTCACATATCTCAATATGCATCTAACTGCATCCAAGTGAGACTTTCTATGCATCTGCATAAATTGACTGACAAGGCGAATATCATAACTCAAGTTTGATATTGTGATAATCATGTAAATCAAACTCCCTTCTATCCTCCTAAACATAGTAGGATATTCTATCTCATCCCCAACATCAATACTCAACTTCACATTTTGCTCCAATGGCACTAAAAGAGGCTTACACAATGTCATATCATACTTAGATAACATATCCAAGCCATACTTCCTTTGGGACAGTCATATACTATCATCACATTTGATCACTTCAATACCAAGAAAGTATCTTAGCTCATCCAAATTCTTCATCTCTTACTTCTTCTTCAAAAGCTCCTTAACTTCAACAATCCCTCTATCATTATCACTTATAATAAGCAAGCCATCAACATAGATAACCATAATGACCAAATCTACATCTTCCTTTCTCATGTAAAGTAAGTGATCAATATTAAAAACATAAAAGTCAATGTTGACAAGATACTCTCTGATCTTGTCAGACCATGCTCTAGGTGCTTGCTTCAATCCATAGAGCACCTTCTTTAATCTATACACATATGTGGAATGCTTTAAGTTCTCATAACCTACTGGTCGATCCATATACATCTCTTCTTGCAATTCACCATGTAAGAAGGCATTCTTTACATCCATTTGCTGCAAACTCTAACCTTTGGCTATTACCAAAGCAATCACACATCTAATAGTTGCCATCCTAACAAGTGGACTAAATGTTTCTTTATAATCTATACCATATGTTTGAGTATAGCATTTTGTAACCAGCCTGGCCTTATACCTACTAATAAAGCCATTTGTATTATGTTTAATTTTGTAGACCCACTTACAACCAATAGCTTTCTTATCCTTAGGCAATGGTACTAGATCCCAAGTTTTATTGACTTCTAATGCAACCATCTCATCATCCATTGATGCATCCTAATAAGCATGGCCAATAATATCCTCAAAATAAGGAGGCTTAATATCCTCAACCACATTTACCATATAAGCATTATGGTGAGCTACATAACCTTCAAACCAAATCTTTTAATAGGGTATTTGACCTTGCTAGGCATACATACCACTAGATTACTTAGTGGAACCTTTACATTACCATGTGCTCTTTGTATACATAGTGTCTTGACTAAAGAAATATTTAGCTCATCATCCAAACTCTCTTAATCACTCGAATCCAATGCATTACCACTAAATGTATACCAACTATTCATCTCATCAAAATCATCATCCTTGCTCACTTCAAACTCACTTGTGATAGGGCTATAACAATGATTTCCTTTCTGCTCTAAAGAGTATCCAATAAAAATATAGTTTTTAGCTTTGAATCAAGCTTCTTTTATAGCTCATTTGTCACATGAGCATATGAAATACAACCAAACACTTTCAAGTGTGACAAATCAAGCTTCTTGTTTGTAAAGCATTATTGGGGGGATCATCCCATGAACTGTAGCTATGAGAGTACTATTCATAATATAGACAACAATATGAATAGCTTCAGACCAAAAATATTTTGGTATATTCTTTTTAGCCATCTATGTCTATGCAACTTTTGCAATATGCATATTTTCTCTTTCTGCAATCCCATTTTGCTATGGGGTATAATTGCAACAAGTAAACTATCCCTTTATCCCATGAGGCCTCAAGAGGTCATGGAACTCATTTGAGAGGTACTCTCCCCCTCTATGTGATCTCAAGCACTTAACTTTCAAGCCCTTTTTTATTTCAACAGGAGCCTTGAAAGTTTTGAAGTACTCAAATACATCACTCTTTCCCTTCATGAAATATACCCACAGCTTTCTTGACTAATCATCAATAAACGTGACAAAATATTCGTTGCTACCAAGAGATATGTTTTGTGTAGGTCCCCAAATATTTATATGCATAACATCAAGGATGTTCATGCTTACATCTCTATCATACGAAAAAGATTGTATTGCTTGCTTACCAAACCAATATGCTTCACACACTTTATGAAATCGTGCAACTCTAAAATAAGAAAACCTTGTAACAAAAAACAAAATAATAATAAATAAATAAATAAAAAACAAAATGCTCTTTCCTACCCAATTGACACCTCGACCCTTCCCTCTCTCTCTCTCTCTCACTCTCTCTCCTGCATTCTTTCTTCTTTCCCTCTTCCCTCCATATCCTCCTACTCCTCTTCTTCTCCTCCTTCGTCCTCCCTACTTCCCCTTCTCCATCATTCACCTTGCATGTTGATCTCTTTAGTGAGCATGGGAGAGACTAACTTATCTAAATTTGAAATGGATTTCGTATATACACAAAAGTGACATATGATTTCGAAGCCTTTTCATTATTAAGGCCATTCAAAGCAGATGATACCAAATCATCATCATCATTGCATCAATTATTGCCAAAGCATCAGTAATGCTCCTCATCTTCAAAATATACTCATTGACATACACTTTTTCTTTCTTCAAAGTATGTAGCTCTTGCTTGAGTTGAATCTTTTGTCCCTTTGTATTCACAAAAAACATATTTTTAAATGTAGTTCATGTAGCATGTAAACCTTTTACACTTTTGATATATCTCAACATAGTATTATCAATGTCTATAGATAGCCAATACATTATCTTTTTGTCTTTTGCATTTCATTCTTTCCATGCCTTTAATTCATCTACAATTGCAAGGTCATTTAGCTCTGGTTTCCTTTTTTCACGTGAAACAAACTTGAAGATGCCTTTTCTAATAAGAAAGTTCATCACACGAAACTTCCATAATGGGTAGTTATTCTTGTCTAGCTTCTTAATGATGGGATTTTCATTGTTCTCTACCATTATCGCAAATTTAATACAAAATAATAAGCAAGTCTTCTGCAAGCTTTTACAAGAAGTGCATAGTAATATAGTAAATAGCATTTTTCACTAAATACTCAATTGTACATGTAATTTGAAACCTGCTTGCAGATAAAACTTGTGTTTGCTTCCTAGTAAATACCTCAAAACTTACAGATTCAAAATCTATAACTTGTGCGTCCACTTTTAGATAACACAATTGAAATCGTAGTATACCTTGAAACTATTGTCCGCAACCTTGCGAGTCTAAAAACGGAGCCCAAAAAACGACCTTAGATTGGCAAAAAAAGCAATAGGTAAGCCCTAATGGACTTGATTTGTATAGTATATAGTACTTTGGTTGTACACCAAATCTCACAGTAAACTAAGTTTTCCACTGTACCCCTACTTTCGATGTCTCCACAAGTACTATTTAAGAGAAAGAGAGGAATAATGGGAGAGCTTCTTAGCTATTGCTTATTTGCTCGAATCCTTGCTTATCCTTCTTCATTCAACCTTCAAAAATAGTCTCTCTTAGTGGCATTGCTCTAATAGCATGTTTCAAATTGCGTAGTGCGGGGACTTGCTTGAGCTATTGCACCAAACACATAAGAGGAAGCAAACTCAAGAATACACAAAGAGAGATGGATGCCAAAACGTTTTTTTTGCTGGTTTCTTCTTTTTATTTTTCACACAATACAATGTACACAAAGTATAGATAAGATTAAATATAAAGAAAAGTGTCCTACTAAGTCAAACAATGCTTAACGAACTATATTAATCGATTGGCACTATAACTGTGCCTATTGTAGATAGGTGCAATAAACTAAATATAATAAGTAATAAGTCCATGGCCATGTGAGGATCGTAATGACAACCAATGTACTCAATGTAGACATGTAAACCCATCTAACTAGGCGGTCCATCATCAATGTACACACATGTTGAGCTTGCCATCTCAACACTATCTATTCTTGCAGTTCCACTTTGAAGCTTAGGTGGCAATCTAGATAGATGATAGGTAAAAAGCTTAAGGATAGCTAGAAGAACATTGACTAGGTGAAAGATAGATTGATGATGGCTTTGGAGAGGTCTTCCTTTTAGAGCTTGGGAAGTTAGTCTAGTCGACCTATTTTACCAGGTTATAAACCTTTCCTAGTCGACTGGGAAATATCTCAAGGAATATTGTCAAGGGGATCAGCATCGACTCCCAGACTCCAAAATAGGGGGTCTTGATAAATCCCACATTCTGTAACTTGATGTATTGTGTCTCAAGTTGCTACTAGCAAACCACTCTATCTAGCCCAAAATTTAGATTCACAAAGGTCACCTTTTTGCCATCTGATTACATAGACCTCATCTGACATACAAGTTAGGACCCATCTACTCACACATGGCTTCTTCTCATAATGAGGGCCATGTAACTTAGAGCACCATGGATCATTGGTGGCACCTTACGAGGGAAGGGCATTGAGTATATCCAACACTTTGAAGAATTGGCTCAAGAATAGCTTTGAGATGAAGGACATGAGGCATGCTTCTCATATACTTGGTATACACATTACGTACAATTACTCTAAGAGACTTCTCCACTTATCACAGGAGTATATTCACATAGTACTTGATCAGTTTCACATGTAAGATGGTAAGTCGATTAGCATCCCTTTACCTTCTTATGTGAAGATGAGTTAGGAAAATTTTCCCTAGCTAGATGATGCGAGAGCCGAGATGACCAAGATCTCGTATGTATCTACAATGGGCATCTTTGTATGCCATGATAGCTAGTAGTCCTAATATAACATTTGCAGTATTGGAGTTGTGGCTCGTTATATGGTGATACTTGGCAGGCAACATTAGGATACCATGTATCATGAGATACTTGAAGGACATTGCAAACTTATGTCTTTGTTATGATGGCCAGGACATTGGAGTCATGGGTTACACTAACTTAGATTATGTAGGACATGTAGATAGTAAGAAATCCACCTTTGGCTATATCCTCACTTTGTTAGAGGTTTTGTTTCTTGGATGTCTTGAGAGTAGAAATGCACTAGCTTGTGTAGTATTGAGGCTGAGAACATTGCCTAACTACTGAGGCCTACAAGGAGGTCCTATGGTTAGGCCACTTGTTGCAGACCTTGGTATCATATATACGACTCCTACATTTCATTCATACTCTATGAGTGCCATCTAGTTGGCATGTTATCAACCTTTCATGTGAAGAACAAGCATATTGAGATATGTTACCAATTTATTGGAGAGATGGTTGAGGATAAGAAGGTAGAGCTTATTAAGATCTCTATAGATGAGAATCTTGTTGATCTGCTTACTAAAAGCCTCCCAGTAGAACATTATGCCTTCCTTAGGAAGATAGAGATGATGGTTGTCCCTCATCTAGTTGTACTTGTATGTATACATTATACTTTGTCACTTTTTTCTTGTTTTCTCATCACTCAAGCACATTTTCCTGTAAGTGGGACATTGTTGGGGGTTAAAGGTAGCCTGTGCCTAGCCACCCACATGTTGAGGGTTGATGTGATTGTGTTATTGGTGGCTGTTTTTTGTTGGATTTTTGGGTGTTTTTTGTATGATTTGAATGATTATTGATTAGTTTAGAAGTGTTTGAAAGAGTTTTGGGTAAGATTGAATAGGGTTGAATAAATTATGATGTTTTTCAATGGAGATATGATGTGCTGAAAGGTTCTGTTGAGTGCTTAATATGTCCTAATTGGTTACGTTTAGCTTCTGTTTTGTTTAGATTTATTTCTATATGAGAGGTTGGAATGATTATTGATAGATTTTAAGAGTTTTTGGGAGCTTATTGAATGATTCTTGATGGTTTTGAATGGTTTTACTTGAGCTGAATGCCTTGGATGACCTTTTGAATGGTATTGTAGACCTTCTGTTGAGCTTGTGTGGATCCTTTATATGCCTTTGTAAGTGTTCTATGGGATGAATATCTGGCTTGAAAAAGTTTTCTAGTCAGGAAGATATGAATATAAGTTCAAAATAGCTCAAAGAAGTGGAAGAAGTAGATGTTGATGATGAAGACTCAAGTAAAGAATGAAGTGATAGTGACACTATTGTGAGCTAGTATGAAAGGACATTGTAGTGGCTGTGGTGACTCTTCATATTAGACATACCTCTTGGGAGGGGTATCCACGACCAAAGAGGAATTATGGATGGTTATTCTTCATTATTCCAATTTACTATTGAGAGAGAGAATATGTGAGAGAGATAGAGGATGGGAGATAGCCAATTCTCTATGAGAAACATTGTATCTACATGAGAGAGACTATGAAGACTATGAAGATGATGAAAGATGAGTACTATGTGATGATTTCCATTCAAAGTTGATCTTTCTTTTGTGTCATTGTGGTTCTTTGATGGTTTCTATCAAGAATATGAAGAATGTGTTAAAGTTTTGTTGTGATAAATTCATGAGAGGATTGCTATATGATGAAGTGTAAAGATTTGAGAAGATTGGTGTTGTTTTTCTTCTTGCGATTGATTCAACTATGAAGAACATGCTTGTTTATGATACAACATAGATTTTCTTGCTATATATTTTTCCATTTTCTTGGTATCTCTCTTGGGGCTCCATGTTTTTGATGCACAATTGGAGAAAACTGTCATCAATAAGCACCAACAGAGCCTGCAAATGGAAGAAGTGGTTGTTAACCCTCAAACGAACAAAGGTGGAAAATCCTGAAAAGCTAAAGCAAAAGACAAAGGCCAAGGCAAAGTGAAACGGAAGACAAAGACGCACAGGGGGAAAGGTCCTAAATAAGGGAGAAAGGGGCACAAGGAAAAGCGCATGTCAATACTTTTGTAAAAGAGCGCAAGCGCATCATGGGTTAATTCAAGGAGTGCCGAGCTCTCACCCGTGTAATTTGTAAATGTAGACGGGCGATGGAAAGGAAGCTAGGAAGATAGAAGGACAATGGGAAAAAGGGCCGGCCATGTAAAAAAGGGGATAAGGGGATGACCGCCCAAAAGGGATTTAGGGTTTTGTATATAAAGTTGAAAAGTGAATGAGAAGCTCATTCTTGTGTGTGGCCAAAAGTGGCTCTCCTCTTCTTCTTCTTACTTGCTTGAGCTTGTGCTTGAGAGAGGGAGTGTGAGAGTGTGAGGGAGTGAGTGTGTGAGGGTGAGGGACCGGGGAGGAGAAGCTCTCCATCTTCTCCTCTCTTCTTCTCTTCTCTTCTCTTCTCTTGTCTTGCTCGCGGCGATGGAGCTTGGAGCGTGGAGCTTAAGGATGGAGCTTGCTTAAAGCTTGCACTTGGATCATGGAGCTAGTGGAGTGTGCGAGAGAGGAGGCAACTTGATCGGCATGGAGGTAAGCTCACTACACCTGTAGATATGGATGGTGTGTCGGCTATGTGAGAGGTAGCCATTAGTGCTCGGCTTGGAACGCTTGAAACAATAAGTGGTCCGTGGGTCTTCGTGGTTGAGCGCAAGCTCCCACATTTTGGTTCCGTTGTCGGGACCAATGGATTCAAGCCTTGAGCGCTTGCGCGCTTCGAATTGAGCATTGAAGTAGGGTTTTCCCCGAACCGGTGCTTGAGGTAGATAGGTAGGAAGCAAGGGAGTTTGAAGAGGTATTCGATCTCCTTAGCAAGTAGGTTTTTGATTTGTTGTTGAATATTAGAGTAGGACCATCCATCTCCATCTCTAGTTTTGATTTTTGTTGCATTAGGTTAAGACTAGGATAGAAAAAAAGAAGGAAAACAATAGGGTTTTTTGTTGCTATATAACAGGCTGAAACAAGGAAATAGGGGCACAGATCCTTGGAGTGCCATTTGATTCGAGCGCCACAGTGATTCCAGGTAAGTTTGACATTTCCTTGTATTACTTTGCATCTATTTGGAAGGCATGACATGATTCTGTGGAGTAGGGGTTGACCTTGAGGCATGGCTTGCAACCCGCGGGCCGTCATCCGCGCCGTCGAACCAAGCCGTCCAAGTCTCAAAATAGGACTGCTCGATTCCTGGAGTTGGACCGTCCGACTCCAAAAATCGGACCACTTTTCTGATCCGATTCCCAGAATCGGACCACCTTTGCCTGTCGGATCGGACACTTGACCGGACACTCGACCCGTCCGATTTTGAAAATCGGACACTCGGACCCTGGAAATCAGACACAAGGAATCAGACCACTCAGAATTTGACATCTGTCAAAATCGGACGTATGATTCTAGAAATCAAACGTGACCAAAATCATACCATTGGGCCGATCGGAACAACCAAAATTAAACGTCCGATTCTGATAATCGGACTCCAGAAAATCGGACATTTGAGAATCGGACAGAAAACTGTCAAAATCAGACAAGTATCTCAAACACAAATTTTGACGTATCTAAACCCCGTAATTGACCCCAAAGGCTACGTAGAGCTAAAGGCACATGACAGATCCATCACTGGGCTGAAACTTAGAGCAAGTAGTTCAAAATTTGGCTATAGACTGTCCTCCAAATTGCGCATGGTGTTTACCGTAACGGCCTTGCGGGCTAGGGGGGACTATCTCCCCCCCCTCGCGCGGACCCCCGCAAAGGGGGCTCTGCCCCCTCTGCACCTCCTCCAAGTAAGTTGGAGGGAAAACGCGCGTCGTGATAGGTCCTCCGGATTAGGCCCTAGTGTAGTAATGGCTCTACACAAGCATAGATCTTCACTTACAAAGCATCAACCAGAAGCCCACACCCAAACAAAGACAAAAAGAGACCCTAGAACCTCAACAGGACAATCTAGCCATCAAAGGCAAAAGGGCCACACCATGAGAATACAAAGACATTGTATTCAGACCGTGTCTAGTTAGAGCAAAATGCAACATCAAGCTACAACATCAAGAATGACTAGATATGACAGTCGTGACGATAGATGTTCCTTGAATAGCACTGCACTGACAATCCAAGACATCAGTGGAGAATCCACATCTGGTCGTGCAGTTGGGGACCCAAGGGCATTTGTTAGAAGGCTTAAATTTACAAGCCAAGACCCAAAAGACGAAGACATAGTACCACCTGCTTATCTTAGGGTCAAACTCACCGCGAAAAGAGAACATACTATCGATGCTCTGATTGATGAAGGAGCAGATTTTAATATCTTGACCTATGAATCATGGACCCTACTAGGCCAACCAGAGCTCACACCGACTAATGCAACTCTTAGCCCTTACGAGGGACACCCACAAGCACTAATAGGGAAGTGCAAAATCCTTGCGACAATCGAAACTGAAAGCTTGCATATTCTATTTTATGTTCCTCCAAGTAGTGCTAATTACAGGAAGGAAACCCTCCTAGGAAGACCCTTTAAAAGGGTGACCAAGTGTAAGGCCGACTATGTAGCATAGAGGATACACCTGACACTATCGGGTGTGAGGATAGTCACAACCTTTAGCAAGGGTGACCTCATCAAACCTCGAGGGAAAGGCAAGGAGGAGGCTGACATAACAGTCAAGCCTACTAACAAGAGCAAGGACTTGTTGGAAGAGTTGATACAAGCATAGGTCGAACAACGAGAACCAGTGGGTGACACCATGCCTGAAACAAGAAGGTCAAGAGACGGGGCCAAGGACGGGCTTTGGACTTACAAATATCATAGAAGACCCCAAAAGAAGCCCAAGCCTTATAGACGCAGGCACCGATGGAGAGTCAGCACAATGCCGCGATGGATATCCAAAGCGTTGCTACGTGCTCAAGGGTATTATGTAGGTAACTGATGGATTTGGGTACCAAAATCCCCTACTAAACCACTTCTATCAGCTGAAGGGCAGATTGCATCAAAAGCAACGAAGCACAGGAGGAAATCTAAGAGAAACTCCAGGTCTCGAGGTAAGAAACTAAACATGAGTGTTCGAAAGAAAGAGCCTCAGCCTAGCATGCTTAATAAGCAGATGTCATATGTAACCATTGAGCGTGCACAAAGACCATTAGTGCTCAAGGAGCTTTTGACTTCCCAAGAGGATAATGAGCACCAAAGGCACAACACTACTAGTAAGAAGGGTGATTTCTCAACAAAGCAAATGGCACAATCGTCTAATAGCCTCGAGCAAATCTCCTAGCCAGTGTCAAAGCCACTTAGGAGTCCCAAGTCTCCTACACCCTCTTCCCCTAAATGGACACAGGAAGCACAACAACAATCATCAACAAGCGTGGCTGCTCAATCCCAATCTCTATCTCCATCTAAGCTTCCAAATGTCCAAGAGGTGGGACATGACACCAGTCGTAGCTCTCGGCCCAAGGATATACTTGTGCAACCTAATATGACTAGATCAACTCATGCTCGATCTACACAGATGAATGCTCAAAGGGCAAAAAAAGACACGACCACTTCCAATCGGCCTAAGGACTTGACACCGCAATCCACCAAGAGTAGCCAGCCCACTGGACTAGCCGCTACTACTTCCAATGAGGAATCATAGCAGTCATAGCCTTGGGCTGTGATAATGCCCCTTCTGGAACGTGTCCTTAGTAGTTTACTTGTGGAGGAGGTGTCACAACCAACTACCTTGACAACTCCAGCACTTCCAAAGTGCCTAAAGCCTAGGCTGGAGGAGTTAAACACAAGGGAATTGGCTGAAGAACTAGACTCTCCAAAAAGGTAGGCAGTTGTACACTCACAACCTGGCGAGGCTATTCAGCAGGCCACGGCTATATGTCAAGATTGTGGGAGAGAAGGAAGGAGTCTCACTTGTAGCTTTCTCACTTACACAATGGGGGAATATACACAAAGGTGGAGGCTGAAAACAATGTTCCTCTTCTTAGTTGTGTAAGCCAAAAGAACTCAAGTACAGAGAAATAGAAGAACCCTATATATGGGTCTCAAACCAAACTCGACTAACTAAGGTGGCATACTAACTGAGCCATGAACTAGAGTAGATAAGAATAGCTATCATCTAGCTATTATTCATGGGCGGTGTACCAACCGCATCTGCAGCTAACAAGTCGGTGACATAAATGCACAATGGTCACCCTGGCATATCACGAGTGGAGCTCGATATCTCAATACTCCCCCTCGAGCTCAATCCCAATTCCTGCATACCAACCAGGTCTCTGAACTTGCATAGCTTCTCTGAGCCCAATGCCTTCGTGAATATGTTAGCTACTTGATCCTATGTGCTGACATAAACTAGATCAATAAGACCTAGTAAAACCCTCTCCTGCACATAGTGATAATGCACCTCAATGTGCTTTGTTCTAGCATGATAGACTGGGTTATTTTCCAAGTGTATACTACTCATGTTATCACAATAAATGACAACTGGCCCATCTGTAGGCTGATGCACATCATAAAGTAGCTTATGCAACCAAGCTACCTCACCTGCAGCCATTGTTGCACCCCTGTACTCAGCCTCTATGCTCGACAAGGTAATTGTAGGCTGTTTCTTGCTGCTCCAAGTGACTGCAGCACTCCCAAAAGAGAACACATATCCACTGGTAGATCGTCTATCAGAAATACTACCAGCCCAATTAGCATCAGTGTATCCATGCAACTGTATCTGAACCCCAGTTTCATAAAATAGTCCATACTGTAATGTGGACTTCACATACTTGAGTATGCGACTAGCCGCATCCAAATGTGGTTTCCTTGGAGCCTGCATAAACTGACTTACCAATCCAACAACATAGCTCAAATCTAGCCTGGTAATAGTCATATAAATCAAACTTCCTACTATGCATCTGTACATAGTAGGGTCTTCCAGAAGCTCACCTGCATCTACGCTCAGCTTCACATTCTGCTCCAAAGAAATTGAAATAGGCTTACAGCTTGTCATTCCATATTTGGACAGCATGTCCAATCCATACTGCCTCTGCAAGAGCCGTATCCCACTTGGTAATCTAATCATCTCAATGCCCAAGAAATAATGCAGCTCTCCCAAATCCTTCATCTCAAACTTCTGCTTCAATAGCATTTTCTCATGAAGGATATCTTCATCACTATCACCTGTGATAATCAAATCATCAACATAAATGACAAGTAGCATAATACATTTCTCTATTTTTCTCACATAAAGTGAGAAATCTGCGTTGGAAATCTGAAAGCCAATAGTGACAAGATACTGTCCTATCTTGTCAGACCATGCTCTAGGTGCTTGCTTCAAGCCACTCAAGGCTTTCTTCAACCTGCAAACAAACTCAGGATGAATAGCATGCACATAACCTAGTGGCTGCTCCATATAGACCTCTTCTTGCAAATTAGCATGCAAGAAGGTATTCTTTACATCCATTTGATGTAAAGACCATCCCTTTGATGTAGCCATAGCAATGACAGCTCTTATAGTTGCCATCCTTGCAACCGGACTGAATGTTTCTTCATAATCAATGCCATATGTTTGTGCATATCCCTTGACTACTAATCTTGCCTTGTATCTGTTCATAGAACCATTTGCATTGTGCTTCACCTTATAAACCCACTTACAACCAATTGCATTCTTATCTTTAGGCAAAGGTACCAATTTCTATGTAGCATTTGCTTCCAAGGCATCCATTTCTTCATCCATGGCTTTCTCCCATTTTTCTTTTCCCATGGCTTGCTCAAAAAAAGTGGGTTTTGGTTCCTATATCACTTTGACCATATAGGCATAGTGAATGGTTGTAAATCCATCATATTTCAGCCTATCCACAGGATACCTAGCTTTGGTAGACTTGCGCAAAGTAGGTTCACTCCCAGGTGCTCTCAAAACATCCCTGGTCTTCCTTACCCCAGGTGTAACAATAGAAGGAATACCCAACTCATCATCAATGCTCTGTTCTGAGCCACTGGATTCACCATCCACATAAGAGTGACCTGCATTCACATCAAACATGGGCTGATCTACCTTCTCTTTTCCTTTTTATGATACCTGCATACCACTATCTGCATTGCGTTGAGAAGATTCTCCTGATCTCAATCTGCCTGTCCATGGCGAAGAATGTGAACCACTGCTAGAGGACGCTCTAGGTCCACTAATATCTTGTGACTGCTGATGTGAATTCTGTGCAGCATTACCATTTTGTGCATCTACATTATCAATCACATTTACTGGTTTATACCAGCTACTCATCTCATAAAAAACAACATCTCTGCTCACTGTAAACTTACGAGTAGAAGGGTTATAGTATCTATACCCTTTTTGCTGGAGAGAGTAACCAATAAAGATGCACTTCTCAGCTTTTGGATCCAACTTGGATCTCAACTCATCTGACACATGAACATAGGCAATGCAACAAAAAAAATTTAAATGAGAAATATTTGGTTTCCTACCAGTATACCTCTCCTCTGGAGTCATGCCATGTATTGCTGCAGTGGGAGTCCTGTTCATTATGTAGACTGCTGTAGCAACTGCTTCAGCCCAGTAAAAATCTGGCAAGTCTTTTTCATTGAGCATGGCACAAGATACCTCTCCAATATGCCTGCTTTTTCTTTCTGCAATTCCATTTTGTTGTGGGGTATGACTACATGAATATTGCTGCTTTATGCCATGCTCCAGCAGGAACCTTGCAAACTCATTTGAGAGGTACTCTCCCCCTCCATCTGACCTTAGGCATTTTATTTGCATGCCTGTTTTTTTTTTAACCATAGCTTTAATAGTTTTGAAATGCCCAAACACTTCACTTTTCTTTTTCATAAAATACACCCGAACTTTTTTGCTATAGTCATCAATAAAAGTGACAAAATAATGATAGCCTCCAATAGATGCAGCTTTAGTAGTCCACACATCAGAGTGGATTAATTCCAATGGCTTCTTACTCTCTTGAACATGTCTAGGAAATGGTTTCCTTGCATGTTTTCCAAATTGACAAGCTTCACATACCTTGTGCATTTCTGCAACCTTGAATTTAGGCAATCCTGTAACAATATTTTGGGCTTGCATTGATTTAAGTCGCTGTACGTTAACATGACCAATGCATTTATGCCAGATATCAATATTTGCAACTACACCGGTCCCATGTGCAAACATTGCTGCACTCAATTCAGGCATGTCTGCATCCAACGTAAACATTCTGCCCTTCTTATTTCCTTTTGCTATCAAGAGACCTTTATTTTTCATATCCTCAACAAAGCATCCATGAGGTTTAAATCTGACCTGCAAGCCCTGCTCAACCATTTGACCAACAGAAACCAGGTTCTTGGTGATATTTGGGACATGAAATACATTCGATAGGTATTTCTTTTTCCCATCCTGGATAGACAAAGGAATTTTTCCAATCTGCACAATAGGATGTGCAATATCATCACTAGTCTCCACAAATCCTGGTTTTTCCATTTTCCTTGCATCCTACATCCATTCTGCATGACCTGTCATGTGGTTTGATGCACCTGAGTCAACATACCACATATCGTTGCTTTCTTCTACACTTGTCACAGAATTGGTCATGTGCTGGACCATAAACAAATGCTCATTTCTGTCATCACCCTGTCTACTAGAAGATGCATAATTCCCTTGTTGCAATTTTCCATTCATGATGTCATTCTGCTTTTTATAGTAGTCTTTAGCCATATGACCCATTTTACCACAGTAGTAGCATTCAACAATGCTGTTTGCATTTTGGCCTCTTTGCCATCCACAACGACCTCTTTGGCTCCCCCTGCCTCTACCACGTCCTCCTCCATAGGACTGGTTTTCTTGAGTTTGTTGCATATTCTGATTTCTACCACGGCCTCCAGATCAGCCTCCTCTACCTCTGCCTCTACCTCTTCCAGCATTTGAGTAGAAGACAGCTTCTTTTGAAGTTCATCCTAAAGAAGATGCACCACCATTTCTCTGCTCCTCAGAAATTAGAAGAGCAATCAACTCCTCAAAATCAGGAAATCTTTCACGGACGGAAATGGATGTTCGAAATTGTACATAATCCTTTCCTAGACCATTCAAGGGCCTATGATTAGACCTGCCATCCTGACCCATTCACACAATTCCCTCTTGCACTCTGCCTTAATACCATTGCAATCACTTGTGGTAAGCACCGCACGAATGGATATGAGAAGTACACTGTTCTCATCACGCAGGTTTAATAGCTAGCAATCTACCGATTGTGCAATGTCCTTGTGTTCAATTAGGCTACGTCATGCAGTCACAACGCAAAGGATGTCTCATACACCCTCATGTGTACTTCTTCTCAACATGGACAACTTTGCTTTATCCACACATCATTATGAGAAACCAGCCCACGGTCTTCTAACTACGTAATATCTAAGTATGCACGAGCACTCACATAATATCTGCACCAAAGTATATACACAGTTTGGGTCCTCAAGTGCAGGACAATACTCTCAGCTTGCTTAGAGTTCGACCTGTCTCCCAAACTAATTGAACTATGTCTTGTGCAAGATAGAGAAGACTAGTACTACCCCTAGGGAGAGACCATCTATGAGAGGTTTTCAATTGCAGGTATTGAAGACTCCAATGAAGGTGTCATTCGCTCTTCATCGACACCCAACTATGAACTCTTATCCTTTATCATCCTGCAAGCCCGCCAAGAATCGTCATGTGCAGAATCCCCAACAAACCAACACTTATGCTGGCTATCAGTGCAATCCCCAACAAAGAATAGCCCTACCACCAACTCCAACAACCCCACCACCAGCCATCTAGGCCACCAACGTGCCCCCAACGACCTTCCTCCACACCACCACCAACACTCCTCCACGGCAACCATCGACATCCCTTTCACCCACATCTTTAGTGCATGCCAAAGCTTGCTATCTATGACGGTGAGTGCCATGGGACAAGCACTCGTCTAGGAGGGGGGTAATGTTAACCCTCAAATGAACAAAGGTGGAAAATCCAGAAAAGCTAAAGTAGAAGACAAAGGCCAAGGCAAAGTGAAACGGAAGACAAAGACGCATAGGGGGAAAGGTCCTAAATAAGGGAGAAAGGTGCACAAGAAAAAGCGCAAGTCAATACTTTTGTAAAAGAGCGCAAGTGCATCATGGGTTAATTCAAGGAGTGCCAGGCTCTCACCCATGTAATTTGTAAATGTAGACGGGCGGTGGAAAGGAAGCTAGGAAGATAGAAGGACAATGGAAAAACGGGCCGGCCATGTAAAAAAGGGGATAAGGGGATGACCGCCCAAAAGGGATTTAGGGTTTTGTATATAAAGTTGAAAAGTGAATGAGAAGCTCATTCTTGTGTGTGGCCAAAAGTGGCTCTCCTCTTCTTCTTCTTGCTTGCTTGAGCTTGTGCTTGAGAGAGGGAGTGTGAGAGTGTGAGGGAGTGAGTGTGTGAGGGTGAGGGACCGGGGAGGAGAAGCTCTCCATCTTCTCCTCTCTTATTCTCTTCTCTTCTCTTCTCTTCTCTTGCTTGCGGCGATGGAGCTTGGAGCGTGGAGCTTGAGGATGGAGCTTGCTTGAAGCTTAAGCTAGCGGAATGCGCGAGAGAGGAGGTAACTCGATCGGCATGGAGGTAAGCTCACTACACCTGTAGATATGGATGGCATGTCAGCTATGTGAGAGGTAGCCATTAGTGCTTGGCTTGGAATGCTTGAAACAATAAGCGGTCCGTGGGTCTTGGCGTTGAGCAAAAGCTCCCACAGTGGCATTGTTGAAGAGGAAGAAAAGCAATGGAAGATTGGAGAATCCATGCTACTGTTGAAGAATTGGAGATCTTCATTGCCAAAGCCACTTTCTACAAGAAGTACATCCCTCAATGGCGCAAGCATATCACTATCTTGATGTGGGCTCTATGTGACATATTGATCCCACTATCTTCTGAAGCTATATAAAGTCGTATCACAATAGCCAATTGTTTCTCACAAAACTAAAAGTAGAAGGAGAAATAGAGGGAATGACCATCCATGGGAGATTTGGCCTTCATTAAAAAATTTCCAAAAATCATTAAGTGGGAGATTGTGAATAAGCTTTAGGAGGTGTGGGTCAGTTAAAGTTCACAAGAATAAGAAGAAAATAAGTTGAAATTTATTTGTGGATGCTAAATAGCAAGATATGTGACTTAGTGCACTGGCAAACTTCTATTTGTCCAATTGGCAACTCATTGGAAGTTAGTAGATAGAGTGTTCTTCACAACCTAAGCTATTGAAACCCTTTGAAGTTGGTATTATCAAGACAATGATACTATGACAATCCTTAGAAGAATGAGTTTTGATACCTTCAAGAATGAATATCTTCCCCTCTATAGTGGAATGAAAGCTGAAATCAGAGATGTTGAAAAGAAGGAAGTAGAAGAAATGTTGGCAAGAGAGTCCTCCATAGACCGAAGCCCTTCTGATTTTGTTCTGTTGAGTACATACAAAATAGATGGAGCTAACTCCCTGATGAATGATGCAATTAAGAGGCAAGCACTTGAATGAGTCCAGAAGTATGTAAGAAGAGAGAAGGCAAAAATCAAAGCCATGAATAAGCTAGCAGTAGAAGCCTTCTTTGACGCCCTTGCGGCACTCTTTACAAAAGTCCCCATGGCAACTCGAGGTCCCCTTCTTAGTCAGATTTGTCCTAGAAATGTTGATGAGTGACAGGCCAACAAATGTAGTCTTGTTGTCCATCTTTAAGGGAGAGTACAATGAAGACCCCGATCTTTATGTAGCTAAGTTCATGGTAGCGTGTGTAGCCAATAATGTTAGAACCCTTAAGCATTGGTTGGCGATATTCCCCGCTACTTTCAAAGACACAATGTTTCAATGGTATGAGAGACAAGCAGCATAAACATTTGGCACATGGAATGACTTGAAGTTGGCATGTTTTACTAAATTCAAGCGTGAAAGTTTTGAAGAGCAGATGCAAGAGGAGTTCATGAACTTGAGTTAGTCCTCTAGTGAGTGGGTAGAAGCATATGTCTCTAGAATGGAATCCATACTGAAGATATGGACCAACCACCACTTTGATGAAGGCATAGAAGGGAGTTTATCTTAGAGGCCTACAACTAGAAGTTTCTAAGTGTGTGGAGATGAGAAGATCAGTCAACCTGCAAGCTATAGTGGAAGGTACAAGACTGTATGATGAAGTTGAAGCAAGGCTATCAATGATCTCAGGAAGAGGAGTCTTACCTCCTCCCATGCCAGGAATGGTATACCCACAAAATGTAGTCCCATGGATTGTTTCCTATCCCTATCCTCAGATGCAAACAATGCACAGTACAATGCATTGAATTCACAATGGTACTGCAAAAAACAATACCTAAATGATGGTTCAACTACAACAATAGTGGCCTCAAACAGTTCCTCCAATGGTAACTCAACAATAATAGTGGAATCCTACCAACTAGAACCAACAACTACCAATCTCAAAACAGGAGCACTGAATCAGAATCAAAATAGAGGATCCTTGTTGAGATATCGAGCTCCACTCGTGATATGCCAGGGTGACCGTTGTGCATTTATGTCACCGACTTGTCAGTTGTTGCAGATGCGGTTGATACACCGCCCATGAATAATAGCTAGATGACAGCTATCCTTATCTACTCTAGTTCGTGGCTCAGTTAGTATACCACCTTAGTTAGTTGAGTTTGGTTTGAGACCCATATATAGGGTTCTTCTATTTCTATGTACTTGAGTTATTTTTGGCTTACACAACTAAGAAGAGGAAAACTGTTTTCAGCCTCCATCTTTGTGTGTATTCCCCCATTGTGCAAGCAAGAAAGCTACAAGTGAGACTCCTTCCTTCTCTCCCACAATCTTGACATGGTATCAGAGCCTTGTTTGTGGTAAGGAGCTCAAGAAAGCAAACTAAGTTTGCGGTGTTCTGGTAAGAGGACCAGTGTTGCTTTCATTTTTCTATTTTGGGAGCAAGTCTCTGCAGGTAGCACAGTCGGAAAGTGCAAGAGTGCATTGTCTCAGATTGAGAGGCCCTTCGCGGTGTAGCAAGAGGGCAGAATATGCTCTGTTTTTTTTATTTGAGGCCATTTCGGGGCCTGTTTTGGAGGCGAAAGTTTCCTGCATGCACTCAAGAAAAGGTCCTGTTTTATGCTGTGCGACCACTGTTCTACAGGTCCGTGAAAAGTTACTGTAGAAATTGCATCGTATGCTTGTGCGCAGAGACATTGGGAGTTACAGAATCATCCTTGTTGCCTCTTGATACAAAATCGTCACTAGGAAGTGACTGTGTGGTCAAATACCACTTTTGTCAGGTTTGCAGATTTGCCCTTGTGAGGCTGAAGCTGTGTTCTTTGCAGTGACAAATTTTTTTGCAGTGTTCTGTAATGGCGTCTGATTCTCTTTCACAGATTGTCACTGAAAAGCTTGACAAGAACAACTTCCAAGCATGGAAGTTTAGAATGACGAATTTCCTTATGGGAAAATGATATTGGGAATTCGTTGCAGGAAATGAAGAAGAACCAGTTCTTCCTGTTGTTCCCAATCAACAGCAAATGCAGGCATTTAAAGCATGGCATGAGAGAGCGAGGAAAGTTATGTACTGGCTGTCTATCAGCATTTCAGACTCTGTGATTGTGCATATTCAAGATGCAAGTACGCTAAAGGAGGCATGGGATACTTTGTCAAAAATGTATAGCACAAATACGCAAGCCAGGAAAATGCAGCTCAAGCAAGAGTTGCACAATGTACAAAGAGAAAGTATGAGCATCAATGACTACCACATGAATGTGAAGAAGATTGTAGATGCACTTGCTTCCATTGGGTCGCCAGTGGAAGATGATGATTTAGTTTCTGTGACCTTGAATGGTCTAGGAAAGGATTATGCACAGTTCCGAACATCCATTTCTGTCCGTGAAAGATTTTCTGATTTTGAGGAGTTGATTGCTCTTCTAATTTCTGAGGAGCAGAGAAATGGTGGTGCATCTTCTTCAGGAGGAACTTCAAAAGAAGCTGTCTTCTACTCAAATGCTGGAAGAGATAGAGGCAGAGGTAGAGGAGGCCGATTTGGAGGCCGTGGTAGAAATCAAAATATGCAGCAAACTCAAGAAAACCAGTCCTATGGAGGAGGACATGGTAACTCTAGAGGCAGGGGGAGCCAAAGAGGTCGTGGTGGATGGCAAAGAGGCCAAAATGCAAACAACAATGTTGAATGCTACTACTGTGGTAAAATGGGTCATATGGCTAAAGACTACTATAAAAAGCAGAATGACATCATGAATGGAAAATTGCAACAAGAGAATTATGTATCTTCCAGTAGACAGGGTGATGACAGAAATGAGCATTTGTTTATGGTGCAGCACATGACCAATTCTGTGACAAGTGCAGAAGAAAGAAATGATGTGTGGTATGTTGACTCAGGTGCATCAAACCACATGACAGGTCATGCAGAATGGATGCAGGATGCAAGGAAAATGGAAAAACCAAGATTTGTGGAAATTGGTGATGATACTGCACATCCTATTGTGCAGATTGGAAAAATTCATTTGTCTATGCAGGATGGAAAAAAGAAATACATGTCGGATGTATTTCATGTCCCGAATATCACCAAGAACCTGGTTTCTGTTGGTTGAGCAGGGCTTGCAGGTCAGATTTAATTCTCATGGATGCTTTGTTGAGAATATGAAAAATAAAGGTCACTTGATAGCAAAAGGAAAGAAGAAAGGTAGAATGTTTACGTTGGAAGTAGACATGCCTGAATTGAGTGCAGCAATGTTTGCACATGGGACTGGTGTAGTTGCAGATATTGATATCTGGCATAAACGCATTGGTCATGTTAATGTATATCAACTTAAATCAATGCAAGCTCAAAATATTATTACAGGATTGCCTAAATTCAAGGTTGCAGAAATGCATAAGGTATGTGAAGCCTGTCAATTTGGAAAACAGGCAAGGAAACCATTTCCTAGACATGTTCAAGAGAGTAAGAAGCCATTGGAATTAATCCACTCTGATGTGTGGACTACTAAAGTTGCATCTATTGGAGGCTGTCATTATTTTGTCACTTTTATTGATGACTATAGCATAAAAGTTTGGGTGTATTTTATGAAAAAGAAAAGTGAAGTTTTTGGGCATTTCAAAACTCTTAAAGCTATGGTTGAAAAAGAAACAGGCTTGCAAATAAAATGCCTAAGGTCAGATGGAGGGGGAGAGTACCTCTCAAATGAGTTTGCAAGGTTCTTGCAGGAGCATGGCATAAAGCAGCAATATTCATGTAGTCATACCCCACAACAAAATGGAATTGTAGAAAGAAAAAACAGGCTTATTGGAGAGGTATCTCATGCCATGCTCAATGAAAAAGACCTGCCAAATTTTTACTGGGTTGAGGCAGTTGCTACAATAGTCTACATAATGAACAGGACTCCCACTGCAGCAATACATGGTATGACTCCAGAGGAGAGGTATACTGGTAGGAAACCAGATATTTCTCATTTGAAAATTTTTGGTTGCATTGTCTATGTTCATGTGCCAGATGAGTTGAGATCCAAGTTGGATCCAAAAGCTGAGAAGTGCATCTTTATTGGTTACTCTCTCCACCAAAAAGGGTATAGATGCTATAACCCTTCTACTCGTAAGTTTACAGTGAGCAGAGATGTTATTTTTGATGAGATGAGTAGCTGGTATAAACCAGTAAATGTGATTGATAATGTAGATGCACAAAATTGTAATGCTGCACAGAATTCACATCAGCAGTCACAAGATATTAGTGGACCTGGAGCGTCCTCTAGCAGTGGTTCACATTCTTCGCCATGGACAGGCAGATTGAGATCAGGAGAATCTTCTCAAAGCAATGCAGATAGTGGTATGCAGGTATCACGAAAAGGAAAAGAGAAGGTAGGTCAGCCCATGTTTGATGTGAATGCAGGTCACTCTTATGTGGATGGTGAATCCAGTGGCTCAGAACAGAGCATTGATGATGAGTTGGGTATTCCTTCTATTGTTACACCTGGGGTAAGGAAGACCAGGGATGTTTTGAGAGCACCTGGGAGTGAACCTACTTTGCGCAGGTCTACCAGAGCTAGGTATCCTGTGGATAGGCTGAAATATGATGGATTTACAGCTATTCACTATGCCTATATGGTCAAAGTGATACAGGAACCAGAACCCACTTTTTTTGAGCAAGCCATGGGAAAAGAAAAATGGGAGAAAGCCATGGATGAAGAAATGGATGCCTTGGAAGCAAATGCTACATGGGAATTGGTACCTTTACCTAAAGGTAAGAATGCAATTGGTTGTAAGTGGGTTTATAAGGTGAAGCACAATGCAGATGGTTCTGTGAACAGATACAAGGCAAGATTAGTAGTCAAGGGGTATGCACAAACATATGACATTGATTATGAAGAAACATTCAGTCCGGTTGCAAGGATGGCAACCGTAAGAGTAGTCATTGCTATGGATGCATCAAAGGGATGGTCTTTACATCAGATGGATGTAAAGAATGCCTTCTTGCATGGTGATTTGCAAGAAGAGGTCTATATGGAGCAGCCACCAGGTTATGTGCATGCTGTTCATCCTGAGTTTGTTTGCAGGTTGAAGAAAGCCTTGTATGGCTTGAAACAAGTACCTAGAGCATGGTCTGACAAGATAGAACAGTATCTTGTCACTATTGGCTTTCAGATTTCCAAGGCAGATTTCTCACTTTATGTGAGAAAAACAGAGAAAGGTATTATGCTACTTGTCATTTATGTTGATGATTTGATTATGATAGGTGACAGTGATGAAGATATCCTTCATGTGAAAATGCTATTGAAGCAGAGAATGAGATGAAGGATTTGGGAGAGCTGCGTTATTTCTTGGGTATTGAGGTGATTAGATCACCAAGTGGGATATGGCTCTTGCAGAGGCAGTATGGATTGGACATGCTATCCAAATATGGAATGACAGGCTGTAAGCCTATTTTAGTTCCTTTGGAGCAGAATGTGAAGTTGAGCGCAGATGCAGGTAAGCTTCTCGAAGACCCTACTATGTACAGACACATAGTAGGAAGTTTGATTTATATGACTATTACCAGGCCAGATTTGAGCTATGCTGTTGGATTGGTAAGTCAGTTTATGCAGGCTCCAAGGAAACCGCATTTGGATGCGGCTAGATGCATACTCTGGTATGTGAAGTTCACATTGCAGTATGGACTATTTTATGAGACTGGGGTTCAGATACAGTTGCATGGATACACTGATGCTGATTGGGCTGGTAGTATTTCTGATAGACGATTTACTAGTGGATATGTGTTCTCTTTTGGGAGTGTTGCAGTCACTTGGAGCAGCAAGAAACAATCTACAGTTGCCTTGTCGAGCACAGAGGCTGAGTACAGGGGTGCAGCAATGGCTGCATATGAGGTAGCTTGGTTGCATAAGCTACTTTATGATATGCATCAGTCTACAGATGGGCCAGTTGTCATTTATTGTGACAACATGAGTAGTATACACTTGGCAAATAACCCAGTCTATCATGGTAGAACAAAGCACATTGAGGTGCATTATCACTATGTACGGGAGAGGGTTTTACTAGGTTTTATTGATCTAGTTTATGTCAGCACAAAGGATCAGGTAGCTGACATATTCACGAAGGCATTGGGCGCAGAGAAGCTGCGCAAGTTCAGAGACCTGCTTGGTGTGTAGGAATTGGGATTGAGCTCGAGGGGGAGTGTTGAGATATCGAGTTCCACTCGTGATATGCCAGGGTGACCGTTGTGCATTTATGTCACCGACTTGTCAGTGACATGCAGATGCGGTTAATACACCGCCCATGAATAATAGCTAGATGACAGCTATCCTTATCTACTCTAGTTCGTGGCTCAGTTAGTATGCCACCTTAGTTAGTTGAGTTTGGTTTGAGACCCATATATAGGGTTCTTCTATTTCTATGTACTTGAGTTCTTTTTGGCTTACACAACTAAGAAGAGGAAAACTGTTTTCAGCCTCCACCTTTGTGTATATTCCCCCATTGTGCAAGCAAGAAAGCTACAAGTGAGACTCCTTCCTTCTCTCCCACAATCTTGACAATCCTTTAGATCAATCCAACTAGTCTAATTCAGTTGCAAGCATCAAGAAACAATTGATGGATGTGATTATAGAGCAGTTGGAGACACTAAAGGTGAATACTACCAACATATCTAGTCCTATAGTAGGAGGTGGAAGATATGTGATGAAATCTAATACATGGTGCAAAAATTGCTATCAGATTAGACATTTAGCCCTACTGAATCTACCCAAAGACCAATTATTCCTAGAGCGTTCTATTTGTACTATTTAAGGAAGAGCCATATAGAGGATATCTACTCTTTGAAGGAGATGCATGAAAGAATGAAGAAAGATTAAGAAGTAAGATTCAAGTTATTGGAATCCAAGATATCTATCTAGGATATCGAACCAAAGCCTAGAGAGTTTGGTCCTAATTTTGGCCTAAGGAGGTTTCCCTCTCAGAGTTATAGAGGATGACAGTTTGGTAGTGGCTAGAGATCAAAAGTTGAGTGTTATAGATGCATAGAAAAGGGACATATCTCACCAAATTGCTCAAAACCTAGAAGGTCCATGGACTACAAACCCTTATGTAGTTGATGTAAAGGAGAAGGCCTCACTGCAAAAGATTGTCCTAGTTCAGCTCTTGTGAAAGCTACCACTGATAACCAACAGAAGACCCAAGAACCTATCTTCAACTTGTTGGAATTGTAAGTTGCTGCAAGAATGCATGCCAAGAAAAGAGAATCCACATTTCCAAAAGAGAACATTCCCTTTGTCAAAACGGTTAAGTTCAATCTTCCAAAATAGAAATAGAACTCTACAGTAGAGAGCAATCCAGTAGTATATAAGGTTATAGAGACAAGACCAGAGCTCCAAGAGATAGAGGATGCAGAAGTATCCCAAGTGATAGAAGAAATGTAGATATTGCCATTACTAGGAGAAAGAGAAAAGATAAAAGTGGGTGTTGCCTCGTTTCCTAGCCAATTGGAGAAGCCTGTGGATCCTATCAAAGGATATGACTTGGTCAAAGTTCTAGATACCTTTAAACCAAACCTAACTTTTCAACAGCTTCTAATGCTATCCCCTAGTTGTTGGAAGAAATTTAAAAGTATATTGACAAGAAGATAAGGCCTAAGGATTACTCCTATAACTGCCCCCAAATCCAATAAATCCCAAAACTTGTGAAAGAAGTAGACGTGGCTAACGCTTTTCTAGATCCTGGTACTCTAAAGATTGGCGTTTGGTTTGAAGGATGTTTTATAGCAGATGCATTGATTGATAGAGGCTCATCAGTGTGGTGATGAACATAATGATGGATGTGACAATGAAGGATCTAGGCTTGCAAGGTATGTAGCTTACACAATGGCTTATTAGACTTGCAAACCAAAGCAAAATTAAGAATTTGGGCATTCTCCCATATGTAAAGACCACCTTGTCAATAGGACGAGATCATTGGCAGACCTATTTGGTGGTAAAACCAAATTCTTACGGGACCTCATACCCTATGCTTCTGGGAAGACCATAGCTCTTTGAAGTGAGAGCACACATGGATTGGTTCAAAGGAACCCTAACCCTAGAGACAGAGAACCCAATAAAGTGGTACTGAAGTTGTATGGTTTGCAAAAAGGTAATGGATCCAGCTCCATTGAAGTCTTAGCAGACTCCTCCAACTAAGTTACATATGGCACATCAGAAGAGATGAAGAAGCTATCAAATATATTTTTTCCAAGAAAATAGAGGCACCGTTCCTAATAGTGGGCATTGTAAGCCAACTCCCAAAAGAAGCTAAGTGGGTAAATACCTCCTCTGCTGCCTGAACTAGAAATTACTTTTGAAATCACCTCTAATAGTGAGATAGATGCATGGATGTACTATTCTCCCTATTACATGGCCATAGTAGAGCCAAATACAGAAGCAGAGACATAGATAGATACAAAAGTAGAGCTAGAGACAGATACAGAAGTAGAGCCAGAGACAGATACAGAAGCAGAGGATATAACAGAGAGTCTGTTTTTTTTGTATAGAGCCCCTACCAAGGCTAAGATAGAGTCTGTCAAAGATGAGGATGAAAATCAAGAGGAAGACAATGAAAGCAACAAAGAAGAAGTTATTCAACCAGAGGAGGATACTAACAAGGAGGAACTCCTAGAAGCAGTTGAAGCTAAAGATCCCATGTTGTTAGATAGAATGACTCTGGTAGCTTTTGGATTAGTAAATGAATCGCATAATATACAAAACCTCTATAAGAAATGGATTAAGAAAAATTGGCCTTTCTTCTCAAGATAGGATGATGTCAATGCACATTTCCAACAACCACCAGTCCAGTAGCCCAAGTAGAACTTATATGATTCTTGTTGTGTGATCTTCCTAGAGGCATTATCAGAAGATGAGCCCTCAAGCCAAGAGGTAACTAATTTCCAAACCAAACCTGAAACAACCCTAATACCATTTCAACATCCTAAGGAGCAAGCCGAGTCCTCATGGAAAGAAGAAGTCACTTCCAGTGGAGCATCAGATGAGGAGGCCACTTCCTTGAAGAAGTTGGATATGTACCCAAAAGTAGTTCATGGGATCTTCATCCATGAAGTGGAAGGTAAAAAGAATTAACTTTTGTGGATGCTAATGGTAATGAATGTCACCTAAAGGTGGATACCAATCTCCTAGAAGAGGAGCTGTTGATTCTGCATGACCTATTGAAGGAGAACTTGGATGTGTTTGTATGGTCATATAAAGATCTAAAGGCGATTGATCCCACTGTATGTTAGCATAACATGACCTCGAACTTGATACCAAACATGTGAGGCAAAGACAGAGATGTATGAATCCAAATCACTCAATCTTGGTGAAAGCTGAATTGTTAAAGCTTCTTGAAGTTGAGTTTATCTATCTAGTGGCCAATAGTGAATGGGTTTCGCCCATGGTGGTAGTACCCAAGAAGAACCCAAGAAGAATGGAAAGCTATGAATATGTGTGGACTTTTGAAAGTTGAACCCAAATACTAAGAAGGATCATTTTCCTATTTCTTTCATAGACCAACTGTTGGACATAGTGGCTAGACATGAGCTCTATTCCCTCTTGGATGGATTTAGTGGATATAATCAAGTCCAAATCACAGAAGAAGATCAATCCAAAATGACCTTCACAACAGATTGGGGAACCTATACTTACAAAGTGATGCCGTTTGGGCTATGTAACACTCCTGCTACCTTTCAAAGAGTGATGATGGCTGCATTCTAAAATCATATGTATGATTTCATTGAGGTATACTTGGATGACTTTTTCTATTTATAGCCTAATCTTTGAGCATTGGGGATACTTGGAGCAATGCTTTGACAGATACCGGGAGTATGGGATCTTCTTTAATCCTAACTAATGCATCTTTGGAGTCTCTTTAGGAGTTCTTCTAGGCCACATTGTCTCTACACAAGGGATAGCAATAGACCCCATGAAGATTGAGAAGATGGCAACACCTTGCAGTACTATAGATCAGTTGATTTCTCAGTTGACCTTCCAGGATGCAATTTTGAAGTCGCCTCCCTTGGTGTGCTATATCCTGCAATTCCATTAGTGTATCCGACTTCTATAGCAAACATCTCTCACCTGTAATCAAAGTTTCAGATTTGTTGGCTACCTCCTTGGGCATGCCTTTTCATCAACAAACATTGTTTGACATCATCAACGAGCCAATGTCAATCTTCATCGACAATCCCTTGAGTGACATGAGCTTTCATCCTAATCGGATAGGGATGTGAGTATGAGATATGCCCTTTGTATTTTTATCAAATGAGTGTGAGATAAAGAGTGGGGTGAGTGACCAGTCCTTGCCGTTTAATTTCAAAAGAGAGGTGAGATGTGTGAATCAAGTGTTGTATGCACGGGCTGGGCCTCTCAATGCACAATGCATGCTTTGTTCCTGTGCACATCACCTATAAGGCTCCTTGGCCTTCCTTCTCGCACCATATGCCAGCACAGGATGGGATGTATTGTTGCACCATCAATTGCACACAAGGCATAAAACCTTCACACAAGTGATCATGAGGATTACATCAATGGGTGTGAGGACCTCGGTTCCCCTCATATATCTATCAACAACATGTGAGACAAAGGGGGGATTGAGCATGATTGCTTTTCCTTTTATCAACTGAGAGGTGAGGATTGAGGGATGTTATGACAATTGGTGCTAGGTATATTTTTGTGTCCCTATGCACGCACGGGATGGGCCTCCACCATCACTACACACACATCACTTTGTTTGATGCACTTTACTATGGGACTCCCTAGCCTTACTTCTTGCCCCTATGCTAGATGGGTGTTTTAAACTGGGTGTGAGATACGTGTTCCAATCATTCTCCTTGACTGACATGAATTATGGGGCAAGCAATGGATCTATCATCCCAACATGAGTGATTGTTGAGATTGAATGTTATATTCTTCACCATCATTGACGGCTTACCAGGTCTTCATCAACAATGCTACCTCCTTGGATATTGTTGGATGGTCCCTGCCATGATACAAGCGTACTATGGCGAGCCTTGGTACCTCATGTGGATGACTTCGACTCCCCAATGCGTCTCAACAATTTACATCGACCAATTGAATGGACCAAGTGTTTTCAACCCTGCCTCTTACGTTCATTGATGTGTATGTAACGTCTTAAGTGTGGAGACATATAGATATGGGTTATGGTCAAGTGTTAGATCCTTGCTGATTAGTCAACCTGATCTATTCACGTTTTAAAGTGTGGGGATGCGTCCTTGTGCGTCTCATTTGCATACACTCATGAATACCCTATTAATTGCTCTTTACACGATATTCTATTTTCTATATGTCTTGTTGAGGTCCCTTCGCACCCACCTGGCCTATTCTACCTTGTTCTTGCGGTCTTCTCTTGCCTTGTTGGTTGTTTCGCTGATCCTCCATGTGAACGTATCCTACGTTCACCGAAATTGGAATCTGTCCCTGTAGCCATGTTTTTCCCTTTGAATTAGCCAGTTTTCCTTTTTATGGCCCTTGGTTCTAAGCAACAGTTCATAAGTTACTAATTTTTGAAGATTTTTTAATGAATCGGATGTGTTTTCATGCGAAAGTTCCTTTTTTATACAAGAACTACAGTTTGATGTGATAGCCTTGATTTTTCCTTTCTCTTGGATATTTTTTCTTTTTATAGCCCATCTTTTTGATGCACAAATTGGCCAATATTTATTTTTGCATGCTTGTGAGTTTATTTTTACGCACTTTTTTTGTGTTTTTTTTCCATGTGAACACACTCTTTTCTCATCGCAATAACGTTCTATTTGGATAGCCTTGAGCTGTTAGTCCCTCTAGACATTTTTCCTTTTTTTCTCCCCCTCGTTTCGACTACTCAATTTTTTGTTATTAATTTTTAATTGTATTTCCTTTCCTGCTTTTACTCTTTATTCCATGTGAGCGCACATTTCTTCCAACAAAATCACGTTTTGACCTGATAGCCCTGTTGAACACTTTCACCTTGACATTTTTTATTTTCGTTGCCCTCTGTTTTGCTGCATTGATTATCTTGAATTAATATCCAATCTTGTTTGCTTGTCTTTTTTATTTTCCCCCATGTGCATGTGCCCCACTACCCTCGGAACCACATTTTACCTTACCCATCCTATTGGATGCTTCCTCGTGGATATTTTTCATTTTCGCTCCCCTTGGTTTCGACTGCCGAAACTTTTTGAATTAATTTTTATTTATGTTTTTGAGTATTTTTTTTCGTTTTTTTGCATGTGAGTGAGTCCTATTCTCGTCAAAACTATGTTTTGACATGATAAGCCTATTCGACACCTCGTTACGAATATTTTTCCTTCTTTCTGCATTTTGTTTCAATTGACAGATTTTTGGAAATTAATTTTCATGTGCTTTTTCGCGGTCGGTTTTTCATATTTTCCATGTGAACCCCCTATTTACTATTGAATGCGATGTGGACGCATTGTCCATGCTATTCCTTCCATCACTCTGCCTAGTTTTGGTTTTTAAGGCATGTTCATCCAATGCCTGGATCCCTTCGAATTAAATTTTATGTACAATTTTCGTTCCCTTGTCCCCGCGTGTTGCGTGAACAATCAATTTTCATCTCGTAATGCATGCCAAGCATTCGACATGTCGCACTCAGCTATATTGGCTTTTCCCCCTCCCATCCGATCTCATTAATGCAAAATTTTTACCCTACCCACGCGTATGCGTGGGATGGAGGCACCCCTCCTTTTTAAAATTTAACCACAAAAAAAACACAAAAAGCAAAAATAACAAAAAGAGGATTTTCTTATTGAATTATTAAATTAAATTAAATTGAAAAAAAAACCCTCTCCTTTCTCCCATCCATAAACACCTCCCCTTCCCTCATTCTCTCTCCTTCCTCTTTCTTATTCTTTCTTCTCTCTCTCTCTCTCTCTCTCTCTCTCTCTCTCTCTCTCTCTCTCTCTTCTCGACCCTCCTCCTCTCCTCGCACCTCTCACCCTCCCCCCTTTTGCGGCTCCTCCCTCCCTACTTCTTCTACCTTTCCCCCACCATCTTTCTCTCTCTCTCTCTCTCTCTCTCTCTCTCTCTCTCTCTCTCTCTCTCTCTCTCTCTCTCTCTCTCTCTCTCTCTCTCCTCCTGCTCCCTCTTCCCTCTCTCTCCTCCTTCTCCTCCCTTCTTTCTTCTCTTCTCCTTCTTCTTCTTGCTCCTCTCCTGTCCCTTTCTCCTCCTCCTCCTCCTCCCTCCCTCCCTCCTTCCCCCTCCTCCTTGGCCCTCTGCTTGCTCTTCTTCGCCCTCCCTACCATGTCTTCGCCCTCCTCGCCTCCCACTTGCCAACGACATTTGGCACCTGCGGTCGCCCTTGCCGCCTGAATTGCCCGTGGTAGCCATCACTTCCCTCCCCATCCCGCGCTGCCTTGCGCCACCTTGTACCCCTCTCCCCGCCTTGCGCCTTGTCCCTCCCTTTTCCTTGCTACCCTAGTTGCTTCCGCTTGCCTCTAAGCCCTTCACCGTCTCCTTCGTCCCCGTAGCCTCTTGTCCCTTGCTGTCATCTCTGCCTTATCCTACCCCTTACCCAGCCCTGTAGCCTGCCCACCCCACCATTGTCCACCCCTCCTCACCCCTCCCCATCCCTCTTTTCCCCCCAGCCCGCCGCCCATATTACACCTCCCTCGGCCCCCCCAAACCCTTGTCCCCCACCCCCTTTGTCCCCCCCACACCTTTTGGCCTTTTGCCCAAACCCACTACTTTCCCCTTGACTTAAAAAGTAAGAGGGTAAAAAAATAAATAAATTTCCCTTCCCCCATCTTCACACCAACCATAAAAAAAATTTGCCTTCCTCCCCCCCTAAAAGATTTCCTCCTACCTGTTTGCATGTGTTTTGTTTGTGATTGTGGTGTTTGTACGCAGTGCGATTCATGTGATCATTTTCGTGGTCGTTCATACACGAGGACGTGCATGTGGTCTTATCTGTGCGGTGGTGGGATTGTTGCTGTTCACATGCAATCCCCAACCTTGGGTACACACATTTTTGTAAATTTTAATTATGAAAAATACTAAAAAAAAGTGTAAACAAAAAAAATCAAATTAAATAAGAAAATGACAAAATAGCAAAAGATTCTAGAAATTTTCTACAAATTTGAAGACTCATTGAAGATTTGAAGATCTCTCAAGCATTTGGCTCCACAAGTATCTCTTGATACTAGTCATTTAGTGTGTGTTTTTTTTTTGGGCACTTGTGCTTGTTAGCACACTCAAGATCATTTCTTCGAAAATTTTCGAGCTGATTTGCTGCTGTCCTTGCAAATCCAACATGGGAAAATACTCTCCAACAGCTTTCTTCAAAGGGGTCAGGTTTCACACCTAGCAGACTCGCATCAAGCTCATCCTAATGAAGAAGGGTCTTTGGGCCATCACCAGTGGCAAAGAGAAGAAGCCTCATGATGCAGACCTTGCACTCACTTGGCAAAAGAATGATGATAAGGCTCACGCCATTACCAAACTGGAGCTAGATGATAGCTATATCCATCATGTGGATAACTGTGATACTTCATAGTATACTTGGAAGAGACTTGACACTCTGTTTGGTGCACAGTCTAAGTCATCAAAGTATGGTCTCTTGATTGAATTTTCAAGCTTGAAATGAAGTCTAGAACATCACTTGCTACACATCTAAATTACATGGAAGGACTTCTAACCCACCTTGGAGGAATCAACATTAAAATGGAAGAAGATGTTTGCATTGGTGTTCTACTTAAAAGTTTTCCTCCTGAATATAATAATGTATCAACAACTCTAATCAATATGCCAAATCCTAAGCTTGTTGATATCCAGGCATCACTATTAGAGGAGGAAAAGAAGCTAAAAACTAAGGAAGAACCAAGTACCTCTAGAGATGAACAAGCATTATATGTTGGCAACAGGTACAAAGGAAAGAAGGATCAGATTTTTTGTGACTTTTGCAAAAGGACTGGACACACCGAGAAGTTCTGCCATGCCAGAAAGAGGTCCCAAAAGGCCTATCTAGTTGTTGTTAAAGAAGAAGAAGGACATGGAGCAAAAGAAGAAAAAGAAGAAGAAGAAGACTACCAGGAGAAGGACAAACCTCATCAGTCCTTCTATTCAGATAGACTCTTTTAGCCTTGTATTGCCTAGCCCTAATGCTTCGGATACAAACTTGTAAACTCCTCATGTAGCTTTGTACTAAAGCCTCTACATACTTTGTGAGGCCCCTGTTACAGCCTCTAGATGTCCACCATGTTTGTGGTACCCACACTTAGCCTTTTTTGTGACAGGCTTTGGTGTTTTGCCATGTCTATGGTCTGCCCAAACTTTGCAGGTGTTGCTTTCACTAAAGCCTCTATATGCTTTGTACTTCTGGTTGTGATTGAGGAGAGGTGTTGAGATGTTTGCAATCCCACCTACTTCAGTCTCTTTGGAAGGAGCAGTGAGGGCTCAGGACTAGAATTCCATTTGCACAGTAGGAGAACTGCTACCATCTAGTTTCATGTAAAGCATTGTACTTGCTCTCTTTTCTAATGCAATGTCATGTTTAACAGTCTAGGACTATGCCAAAATGGTTTATGCAAATATTGCATGACATTAAGTTGGATGCACTATTGGCTAGTTGTACTTTTTTGAGCTCTTATATTGCCTCTTATATATCATATTTGTTATGCATTCATGGTTTATAGTTTGTGTGATGAGGATGAGCTTTGATTTTTCAAGTGACACAAAATCCAAAAAATTGGATGGCTACTATGTAATCCAAGTATGATGCTATTATAAAAAATGCTACTTGGTTCTTATGTGATTTGTCTTCTGGCAAGAATGCCATTGGTACCAAGTGGGTTTACAAGTTAAAGGCCAAGCTAGATGGTAGTGTTCATTGCTACAAAGCTAGACTTGTGCCAAAAGCTTATGCTTAATAGAAGGGCATTGATTTTGATGAGACATTTGCTCCCACTTATTATATGATAACAAAGCGTAGCATTTGTGCATTACTAGCTTATAATAGTTGGAATGTATATCAGTTGGACATTAAAAATGTATTTTTGAATGGTCATTCACATGAGAAAGTATGTTTTTTTGCATCTTGGTTTTGGGCGAAAGTGGCAAGAAAACAAACTATGCAAATTGAAAAAGGCTTGTATAGTTTAAAGTAAGCAACTCGATCTTGGTATGAGAAGATACATGCATAATTGTAACATATCCACTGCTTGATTGCATAAGGTAATATTTGGTAATCATCCAAGGCCAATCTTATTTGCTATCATCCACACTCCAATGGAATAATCAGTTGATTGGCAGTCCTAGGTCATCTTGTTGCTATAAAGCATTTAGCCTCGACCCATGAGGAATGACCTAAAGGTTCCTACGAGACATAACAGTCTCTAATAGCATTCTAGCACTTTTTCCTGGCAATCACATTATGGCCCTACACGACTAAGAACAATTAATAATCACACTTGGTCCATAGTGAGTGAGAGACCAAGGGGGAGCTGGGCTCTACCCCTAATCATACTTCAATAATTTAGCAAAACAGAATCTCATAACATCTAATAGAATATCAAATTACCTACTTTTCATTGTATGGAATTAGAAGGACCTCCAAAGTTTCAAAGTCAATTGGATTGAACCAATTATCAAGCACTTGCATCAAGCTCACTCATTATATTTTATGAGATAGATGGATCAAGAACCTCAAATTTGTATTGTATATATCAAAGGGGAGCTCATACATTACACATCTAGCAAAGGAAGGGAGATAGTGAGCATAAACATGAAAGCCTATTGCTAGAAAAATATGTGAGTAAAAACATATTTGGGTATATTATACCTCATCCTAATAAGAAGAATAGAGTCATTTACTTCTCTCATTTTATTCTTGAGGATTTGAACACAATCAGAGTAAAAATTTGTCATATCAAATCTTCTATTAATATCATTAGGTAAAAAGCAACAAACATTGAAGCCCTTAAGGATCAACCCTTTCAAGAAGTATAGATAGCTTTTTTTCAAAAGATGGTAGCTTCTCTACTCCCTTTTCTTCTGCCTTCTTCCTTTCTATACTCCCTCCATTTATCTGCCTGCTCTTCTATGGCCTTTTCCTCTTTCTCATGTACTCAATTAAAAAATCTTATGCAGCCTCTTGGATGCAATTGAGAGCTATCCTTGTCTATCTAAAACTATCAAGATTATGCTTGTCACAAACTTCTCTAACAAGCCTCGAAAGGGTAGATTTGGAATTGCATTATCCAAAGCCTTCATTACACTTCTAATCTCCTTCAAGCATCTAACATGCTCTAAAAACTTTCTCCTTGGCTTTGATTCCCTTGCAAGTTTAGAAGGCTTAGAGGACTATTGGATCTTTGAAGCAAGGCCTTTAGGATCAACTTTCTACTTTCTTGCAATAGCTTTAGTTCTAGCCATCTAAAATCTTTAGATGAAACAAAAAAAACTCAAGATTAGTACAGTCCCAAGTCAAACATGACATAGACAAGGATCTTATGCATCCACAGTTGTTAGCTTGATGTATGTTATAGTTGCTACACATGATGAGGTACTTGAATGACACACGTTTTCTTTAAAATGCATGGAAAATTACTTGTACATTTGTCACGCTATGTTCTACTGGTGCACACCTCCCATGGCCAAATATGTACTCAAGAGAAAACCCAAAATTTTTTATCTTGAGAGGATTTTATCCCAAAATAGCCTAGTGGTAGCCCAAATTTTTTATCTCAACAAGATTTTATTTGACGTATGAACATGAAATAAGCAATTTGCATGAGAGAGAGCTATGCTATTTTTGTGTTTCATACGTCAAAACTTTTCAGAGAAAATTCAGACATATTCGAAGAAACTTTGTAAACAAAATTCCAGATAGTCAAATAAAATTCGTTAACAATTTTGAAAATCACATCACTATTGAGCTAGTAAATATTTGTCAAAGGAAATTACAAGCCCAAGACTTTAGCACCTACATGATGAAATCTTACCTTGTAAGTTGGGTGTTGAAAATTTTTGATGTAATGAAGTTGCCTTGCGCTGGTGAATCGAAGCAAGAAAAGAGCTTAGTGTTCAAAAATTTACTTTTGTGGTTCAAAATTTTGTTTTAATAGAACCTTTCCTCAAAGTATAATGCACAATTTACTTCACACATGTGATGGGTATACCACTGTTGCCTCAAAATCTAGAGATTGAGGGATTTGTCCATTACAGTGATGTAGTACAAGCTACCAATATTGCTAGAATAACTTTGCAAACAAGGTTTAGCCTCATTTATGAGAAATTCAAGAAGTGGAAAGAAATTTGCCATTTTTATCAGAATCAACATCAATGTCTTCTTATCCACAATGATGTTGGATTTCTCGTATATCTTCAATATATTGACAATTGTTCTTTAGATACAATACAAGAGAAGAAGACAGAGGATATTGCAAGTAAAGATAAAAAAGTGCTTTGTTTAAAAGTGAGAACATTACAAAAGTGGAAGAAAATGAGATAGAGTTGAGTCCAGAGAGATTGAAGAAGGTCCTCTTGATTGTGTCCAAAAATTTTCCACTTACCTCATCAACAAAAAAATATATGTATTGCTAAATGATATTCAACACCTTTTTTATCGCAGAGAAGATTATTGCTTAGCAATCCTTGCAGGATGGGGTCAAAATAATAATAATTTTATAGGTTATGAACAGGAACTGCTAGCAAATTTTGATGTTGAGAGAGATAATTTTCAAGATAGCTCCGTAGCCTTGCATTCATTTATTAATCAGATCGTGGAATATGAAAAGGAGAGGCTACCTATAGAGGAAGTCTCCATCACAAATTCAGTAGAGACTTGGTATTGATGACATGAGGTATGAAAAGAAACTGAAGTATCCATTAGAGGAGAAACCAAAAAGTTCAATAAATCCTTATGATGTTAGTCTTCTTGAAGAAGATGAAAACCATAAGGTATGGAATATAATTTTAAGATATCTATTGTGGTTTATATTAGAGTTTGTTATGCATTATAGATCAATATTTTTGGATATTTATCTATTGACATCTTCCACTATTGTGGTTTATTGTGTAAATAGAAATTGAAGATCTAGAAAACTTTCTTGGAAGAGCCAAGGACTCAAGGCCATTGAAGCTTGGCAAAAGTCAAGGCCTTGGTCATTATATTGGAAGCTTAAATAATCAAACGGTTGCAATTTATCATAGTAGGTTGCCAAGCTCTCCAAGCCTACCAATGATGGCTTTGAAAAATATCTCCAAGGTGATTGGATCCCAAGTTTTCAATAGAGGATTGGATAATATAATTTTGGTGGAGAAAGAAGAAGATATAAGAGTTTTTGGCTTCATGCCTAGATATAGTGGATCTAGGGTAGGGTACTTTGGAGTTCTTGGCTCTTATTTGCTCTCCCATGTAGGAGATGCCAAGAATTTGAAGCTTCTTCCAAGCTATGGGAAACAAGAGTTCTTGAAATGTAGAGGTCTTATTGAGTGGGATAAAACAAAAGATTCCTCTAGAGGCTCTAGTGAGTTGCTTGAAATGAGAGACTCTTCTATCAACAAAGTCGGACTAAAAGATGTCAAGGGTTTCTTGAAACCCATCTTTTATCATATCTTTGTCTAGTTTGTAATCATTCTGAAAATTTTTGCTTTGCACAAGAGTTTAAATATTCCTCTTTTCTTCTTTGGGTGATAGTTTATATAGTCCTTGCCATAGATGATGTGTTACATGATGTGGTTGTGTCTCTGAGCTTGAATTTATGCCAAATTTTTCTATAGAGCAATTGGAAGACCTCTAATAAATGTTTGCTTTGTATCTTCCACCTACATGTCTTGTGTGTTTAAAGTATTTTTTTATTGCTTGATAATGTTTCCTCTTTCCTCTCTCTTTTTCTCTCTCTCTCTCTTTACTTTCTTTAAAAATAATTGATTTTATCAATGTAAAGAGGGAGGGGGATCATTTCACACATGTTGAGGAGGAGGATGAGGCACAGGCTACCAACAAGGGGGAGAGGGATGATAAATGATAGTGATGGGGGGGGAAGAGGTGGCGAACAGGTGACATGAGGGGAGAAGCAACATGAAGAATGAAGGGTGAGGTGGCAATGAGGGAGGAGGCGACATGGAGGGAAGGTGTAATCGAAGAATTTAATAGCCACCCCAAATTAATAATCTTCTTTATCTTCCTTGTTATTTAATCTTATTAATGTTTAATTTTTTTTCCTTAGCATGTAGTTTCTATGCATTTCTACAAGTTAATGTTTGGTGCGATGCAACTTGTCTAACCTTCGTTCATAGATGGTATATCGGGCTTTAAATTGTTTCAAAATTTTGATAATCGGTAATAATATGAGGATGTAGATTACTTTAGGGATATTACACTTGACTGCACATGGTTTTGAAATAGTTTCATTGAGGGCACATATCATACATTACACACGAGGTGAAAGTCTCTTATCATTGTGGTTTATGTTAATGACATGTTGTTTTATGTCAACCAAAGTATGTTGAGAAATTGTTGGAGAGATTTGGTCAGGAATATTGCAAGCCTATTGCTACTACTGTGGAGACATGTTTGATCTTGAGCCTTCATGATATTGAAGATAGTTTTTATACCTTCCTCTATCAATAGATTGTTGAATGCTGGATTTATGTATGCATTACAAGGCCTAACATTCAATTTTTAGTTTCATAGGTGAGCAAGTTTATGCGTAGCCCAAGTAGTAAGCATTGGTAGACAATGAAGTGAGATCTTTTGCTACTTGAGTGATACTTGGTACCATGGGTTGTTTTATCCCAAGGGGAGATCACTACTGCTATATTTGTATGCTTATTCATATTCTAATTGGGCTAGTTGTTACATTGCTCATGTATCCACAAGTGGATTTTTCTTCATGATTGGTAACTCATGCATATCATGGTTGCACAAAAAGTAGCTTATTGTGGTCACTTCCAGTTGTGAAGCTGAGTACAAGGCAACTTTCACAACTATGGTTGAATGTGTTTGGCTTAGATGCCTCTTAGCTAAATTGGGGGTTGGACAATCATTTGCCAACACCACCTTCATTGATAGTCAAAGTACAATGGCAATTACATGGAATCATGTGTTCCATGCACTACTAATTGGGCATGGCACTTCCCTATATGTGAGCCATCTCTTGTTCACCGCATCACTTCCGTACATTTTAGAAGGATTGGGCATTTTTCCCCTCTTTAGGATGCTTTTTTTCATCAACCTTGCCTTAATCCCTATTCTCTTTTGAGAGTATACTTATTATTATAAATCTTATCTATTGATACCTCTCAATACACCTTGAATTATTGTGCTCTCTCAAGCTTCTTCTTCTCCAAGCTATGTACTTGCATTCCTACAACCCTAAAGCCAACAAGTTGGATGTGGTTGAGTCTATAGAGAAGAATCAGGGCGATAGGATTAAAGGATTTCTTTAGTTTGTAATTGTTCTATGGACGATTGTTGACCAGAAGAATTTGGGCAATACTTTGGAATTCTTTTTCTACATAATTGACATAAGAAATAACATCCTAAAGAGAAGTGGATTTGAGAGAGTTGAGCTTAGCTTGGATGTCGACTTGAAGTCCATCTTCATATTCACATTGGAGCATAAATTTTGACACTTCCTTGAGCATGGATAGAAAAAGAAGTCATTACTAAAATCTTTTGGTGTAGGTAGCCATACTTTCACCTTCTTGCCACCAAGATAACTTTATCCAACTCTGCCTCACATGGAGATAGAACTAAAGTAGGAGAAAGGATTCTTTGACTTTGTCTTGAAATTTGCTCCACATTATTGAGCATTTGGTGCTATTGAATAGACTTATGAACTTTTTGGTCCTTGGTTTGTTGCACTTTGAAGACGCCTCATAGGATGCAAGTGATGTGATCACCCTCGGCTTATGTAGTTGAATTTTGTCGTTCCCACTCTTGAAATAATTTGTAACTTCTACAAATTATGTTGAAGAAGAGGAATTTGTTGTTGGAAAGACACTTTGGAAAGCTAAATCCCATATTCACATTGTTTGTGTTGGAAGGTTTTGACATCTTGAAATTAATATCCTTGCATAGGAACAAACTCTTGATAGTCCTAGAAGATCTCTTCCATATGCAAAACAGTTGCTTTGGACAATAATTGAAACTAGTGATAGGATTCTTTTGGACATTATAAAAATCACATAGGAATAAGGGACATAATTTTTTGTAAGGGGGGCTTTTGTGCTTTGTAAGGCTCCACCCTTTTTTAAAAAGTTGTTAAAATTTTTAAAGCTTTAAATCGTATCAATTGAATTTCTTAAAGAATTGTGAGTGGCATCAACCTATCAATTAAGTGAGGAGAGAAGTCCCCTAATTGATTGTGAACCATTATGAAGCACGTGCTAGTCTCTGGTGTGAAGTTAGTGCGCGTGTTAGTCGACTGATGAGGCCCCACCCACCATATAGCCTTTGAGAATTTCAAGCCTTTGTAAGGCTTAGGGTTTAAGCCTTAATTGCTAAGGGTGGGATAGAGGTGAAGAGAGAGAAACCTCCAATTTCCATGAGAAGAGAGAGAAGAGGAAGGCGTAACTTCTTAGTCTTGAGGAAAGTGAATTGACATGTCACTTAAAGAGGAGAGAAAGAAGCCTAGATTCTTGAACCAATGGACCAAGCAATTGTCTATTGGTAAAAGAGATGCTCCTTAATATTGTTGATGATTGTGTTGAAGGAGCTTCCTATCGATAGATGTTTGGTTCCCTTCTTGATATTGTTGGGTAGACCAATCACCTTGCAAGGCCCAAACATTACAACTTTGCATGCATATGCATCCCCAAAAGGACTTCGATGAACAATTGAGTGTTAGATCGTTACCCAGATGAAGAATGGCCTACTCTAGGTTCAAAAAAGCTTGGTGTCTTAAAAATCTTACATAGTGACACTTGTTACTCTACTTTGATATGGATGTATGAGCATATCTCGTGCATTCTCTCATTCAGAAGTCTTCCAAAAGAGATCCCAAGCTTTAGATGGTTTCTTCAATTGTAGATGGGTCCAAAATGGATTAAAAATAGATGGCTACCCCAAAACTTGCACACACATACATAAACGAGTGTTTGCTTGTTCTTGATGGTACTATGATGCATCCCCAACTCCATGGTAGATTGAAAGGAAAAAACATACAATACGTCTGCTAATCCATATGTGATTGAAAGTGCGCAATCGTCTTCATTCTAAGGAGAAGCAAGCTTTTATCTAAAGCTCATTTGCTACATTTTGATAGATTTTGGGCATAAGCATAGGTCAAGTTCATGAACTTTATAAAGCTCATTTGTTACATTTTGATAGTTTTTAGGCATAAATATAGTTCAAGTTCATTGACTTTATATTGTTTATAGTCCAATATGTGTAATTCTGACCATGGCTATTGAACACATGGTCTTCTTTCTCCAATGCTCCAAACATTGAGCATGGGGTGTGCTAATTTAGCCTTATGGAAGGTGAAGTTACTCTCATACATTTAATCCTTGCCTCCTTTTTACCTAGCTCCTCATGCATGGTTATACTTTTTCAATGCATTAGCTTTACTCGAATTTAGAGCAATTAATTGGCCAATTTTGCTTTGTAAATGTTGCAAGATGCTTTGTTAGCATTACCCTTCAGGCCAAATGCTTATACAATAGTGCAATAACAAGGCGGTGCATGTTCTTCAAAAATCACCCATTTTTAACTTCAATCAAATGGTCTACTTAGCCTTGAGATGTGTGGATGTTCTGGTTTTCATGAAAGAAAAGTTTATTTGAGAAAATTAAACTCTCTCTCTCTCTCTCTCTCTCTCTCTCTCTCTCTCATAGGGCAATGCTCTTGTGTGCAATAATGAGCCCCTACTTACCATCTTGAATGATTATAGAAATGGGAGAATCATTCTATGGGAGAAGCAAAAAATCAAGTCTTATGCTTGTAGAATCAAAGATTGGAAGTTTAAAGCTACTCTACGAGCATAGAGCTTATAGACAAGAAATTTGAGACCTCAAAGGGTATGCGGGCTTGTGCCATATCTAAGAGATAAAAATTAGTCCATATGTACACCCTTGCCTGCCGATTTGATTGGTTGGGTTTTTAGCTCCTTAAGATTCGTACTTCTATGTTGGACATCCACGATGGATGGAAGCTTAAAGAACAGCTTCATATAGATGTTTTTTTTGTATATCATGGTAGACGCTAAAGTTTGAAGGTTTTTCTTTAGATTTTGTTTGGTTCTTTTAAATGGAAATTTTTGCAATTCATTTCACTTGAAAGCTTGGTTTCCCGTGAGCAACCATGGATCACGAAGCTGGTCTGGATCGGTGGGTCTTTGCACAGACAGAGAGAGAGAGCGAGAGAGAGAGAGAGAGGAGGAGGAGGAGGAGCTCCTTGGATAGATGATGCAGAGACACGAATTCGAACCAAGAGCCAGTTTTCAGAGGGGCAGATTTCTCGCAAGATTCAGAACTCAGAATGTCTTCATGAGGATGATTCCCGGGCAATGCTCTAGCCCATCCCCCTGCAGAACTTGGTCCAGTTTTGGCAGTCTGTTTTGTACCTCTTAGAGCAGTTGCAGCATGCCCATCAGCCATATATGTCTGAAACAGTCGCAGTATTTCAAGTGTTCAGCATGGCATGATCCTTGGTTAATCCCGCTTTATGCCTTATATAGTGTATTTACATTTTAGCGTCTCAGGCAGCTTTACATTTGCTATGCAATGAGGGGCAGTATGATCTCTTCACAGGATCAGTGTTCAACAGTGTTGCTTTCTATCCCTGAAACTCAACATTGCAGAAGATGCTCTGTTTCTGGATTTGCTTTTTCTGTGCAAGATGGTCACGCAGGCAGCATGAGGTACAAGAAAACTACTAGGACCCAAAAAATAGATCAAAAAATTCTAGTAGAATTGCTCGAGGGACATTATCAGAAGACGACGTAAAGTTTTATGTATTGGCAATGCTCTGCCTTTTACAAATGAAGGGTTACATTGCAGGAGATGTGGGCAGATAGGCCTTAAGAAGATGGCTCACTACTGGTGGAAGCTTGCCGGTTCCAAGTTTTGAAATGTGAGAGCTAAGAAACTTTTTCTCAATTTTAAGAGGCATAGTGATGATTCATGGGAGCTGCATAAAACTTCTGCATGGTGAAAGAGAGGTTTGCAAGACATCAATGTTTGGCCACCCCTTCGATGAAAGTCTTTACAATGTCAGATCGAGATCATGGTAGTGGGGCTACTCTTGGAAGAGAGGATTCCCTCCAGAAATATAGACTTTCAAGATGTGACAAAAGGATTCACCAACCCGTTACATTTTGTACACGGAACATAGGGATTCTAGAATCACTGCTATAGCTTTACTTCCATACAGATTGCACCTTGACAATGGCTGCATGCATGTTGCAACAATGATCTACACCCCTGCTTTATCACCATGACTAATCGATGCACATAATAATGTTTATGTATATATCTTGCTCTCTCATATATTCATGTCCAGATGTATGCACAAAGACAATTAGACCTAGGACAAGAATGAGCAGATTGGGAAGAAGGTTTGCAATGATTCATGGCACACAGGTGGGTTGCTCTGCTTTATCACCATGACTAATTACTGCAAATAATAATGTATATGTATGTCTTGCTCTCTTATATATTCATGTCCAGATGTATGCACAAAGACAGTTAAACCTAGGAATAATGTGCAGATGGTATTTTCGGGAAGAAGGTTTGCAATGATTCATAGCACACAAAGATGGGGTTGTTTTCATTGAGAATTCTAATTTTACATTTCCAAGGGCGAGGAGGTGGCCCTTGTCTGTTTTTTTGCTTGTCAATTGTTCTTTGTGGGTAAAGGTTGGCCAGCCAAGTAGGAAGAAATGAGTGTGAATGCACGCTCTGGTTGGAATAGGGGCACCTCATGCCCAGCTCCCCGTACTGTTGCAAAGGTGAGCCCTTCATATACCTCTGTCCAACCCCCTACCTGCCCACCACCACATCATGGATTAACATGGTCAAATGTTCGCTTTAATCAATGTGAAAACTTGCTCTTGCTTGTGTGGCTTCATGCCGAGATGATGCACTGTGAATGTAATTTAACCTATATAATCACATGTTTTCAAAACAATGGAGGAGATGGTGGGTGAGTCAGTGGGTGAAATAAGAGCTGCATTACTTGCTGAAGGTAAGGCCTATGATGGAAGAACATGTGCATGTGTAATTTCCAAGCCCAATCAGTTCAATGATGAGGTGTTGATTTAGTTCAGTCATATTAGTTACCTGCTCCTCATGGTACCATGGATACCACCGAATTTTGACTGGTAGCTCAAGACGAGCAAGCGAGTATCTGGTTGCTGTGACTGGAACCACAGAGTCAACATCGCCACTGCAGCCATATTTCACATAGCACCTGTTAAAATATTCTATCAAATGTCCCATTTTGCTTTAGCCTCAATGTAGCCACAGTAATTTACCTGAAAACCCAAATCCTTAATCCAGTTCCTATGAGTTCCTTGTAGATTGGCAGCACCGACACAGCAGAATCTTGCCAATTGCGAATCAAGGTGGAGCTGGATTACAATGAGAACATTGCAGGCAAATTAGATCATATCAACCCAGTAATCTGAACTGTTCATCATTTGATTAGATGCATTAGTCATCAGTTTCCTGCTGATTCATATTTGCCCAAGGATCTTAACTTCGATTATTCAATGACTAGCAGTTACCTGCAAGCAGTCCAAGGATAGGGGATTCCTGTCCTGTTAGCATGAAAAGCCTGTTGTACATCTGGACGATTGAAATAAACCTCTGCATTGTTCTCAATGCAAGGATCATATCCCGGCAATCGCCCCAAAAGCTGACCGATATGACAAATTTAGCATTCATTACAATCATGTGTACTGAGGAGGAAAACTGATGAAATATTTAAATAAAAATTTCAGAGAAAGTAAACCCAGCAGAAAGCAAGTTACAAGAATGCACTATGGCCATACTGATTTCTTGAACTGGTATTGCCTGGGAAATGGTCTGCTTCCCAGGGGATTTGAGCATGATGGCATGTAAATGTCATAAGGGTCAATGTGGCCAGTCTCTTTGCTCACTGAGTTCATCAATTGGCTGCAAACATTTGACGTCTGCACCATTGAAAAGTCACAATGCTCAAGGATGCTCTTGTGCAGCTTATCTGATATAATGGCATGAGTCCACCAGAAGTCAACAGTTCCAAGGTTATCATACTGGTTGTCTGTCACAGCATTGCCCACCTGCAAAAGCCCCATACACAGAATTGTCCTGAAATTGCAAACATATGGAGGGAATCATAGTCTAAAATGCAATCTATGCATCACAGAGATTGGAGATATGCACTTCTTAGCAGGAGTTGCCCATCTGAAAATCAGATCAAGATATTTACATGCCACTCATATGAGGAGATCTAAAAAGGTAAGAACACTGTACCAGAAAACCCTTCAAGTTCATAAGGGGCCTTTTAGGAGAGCCTTGGTTATGCTCATAGACCAATTTAGCCAACTGCGGCACATAGTGACCTGAGGTAAAATCCAGCCACCAAAAGACAACAAAAAAATCATTCTCTAAGGTGAAGAAGTAGCCACAGCAGCCCATAAAAATAACTCTAAGCATGATGAAAGGCTGATTTTACGACATATTAACTCTATTAAATAAGGAGACACAAACCTGCATAGCTCTCTCCTGCAATGTAAAAATCCCTGTACTTGTATTGGGGGAATCTTTCAAACCATTTGACGAGAAAAGCATATGCATCCTCAGCTGCAAACATAGAAATCAAGCAGGAGCTAAGCACAAATCACCAAGTGTTTAAAGAAATGAGGCTAAAGAGCAAGGTGAGAGATTACTCATTCAAGTAAACCCACCAGTCCGGTTGTCCCCAGTATCTAGAAGGTTAGTGGTAGTGTTGGTGTAAGAAAACCCAACTCCAGCAGGAGACTCTAGGAACAGAATGTTTGCAACTGAAAAGTTTCCAAATCGTCATAAACGTGAGACCTTCCAAAAGCTCGATCTTATTGGAAAACTGTCTAGTGACTTAAAACATTTGAGCTTGTTACAAACGAATTTGGCACATTTCGTCCACAAGAAGTCGTACACATTAATTCCCACACCGAATTATGACAACATCCTGAGCTTCTGCTCAGGAGGCACCACATCCCTGGCTAGGCATATGGTTGGGGGCAGGGGGATGCTGGCCCGAAGCCTGCTGCCCCCAACTATGCCTAGCTAGCTGTGCGAGACCTCAGAAGCAGAACCTCATGATGATGAACACTAAGGAAAACCAAGGGAAAACATTCCCTTTTCCGATATGGGAAAATGTCCAAGACTTCTTATGCTTGTGAGATATAATCAGAAGCCATTTCAATAGATATTTCCTCTGAGAAGTTAATGAAGCAAAACCTCAAATTGGCATTTAAAACAGTACCCTTGTTCCATGAGTATTGATTGAGGTAAAGCCCAGTTCCATTTTTCTTGATTCGAAAGGGGCCTATCTCTTCTGCTGCCCCGTAGGCTATGGAAGAGCAACCAGGACCTGCAGACCAGATCACATTCGTTTACCTTCTTATTCGATATGCAATCACAGTTTTTCTCAGTTTTAGGGATTTTTTTTTTGGAAACTGTGTCGAAGTCCAAGCACATCCGACTGTCTCCACATGAACACATATGCATATGCATATGCACACGCGTATGCATGCGTGCAAGAGACTCTGTGCATGGAGATGGAAAATGCACTGCTTCTCTTGGCACCATTCGCCCAGGTATGCACTCTTGTTTTCTTTTAAATGCGAAAAGATGTGTGTATGCTCTCAAAATTCAACTGTTGGCCTAGATTATTAACATTTATTTGAAGCTCTGTATACCAGTTAAAGCTCTGTATACCAGTCCTAGTCCTAGTGCATGTAAGCAATCCAATTAGGCTTACAGAAAATATAATTTGGCTTTATTACGTACCGGAGCATGGTTTGTCTACTAGGTGACATTGACACACTGCCAGAGCAGTACCGAAGGCTAGCCTACATAGTTTCAACTCTATGCTAGCTACAATTCTTGCTGGAGGGTTTTCATCACATTAATTTGGTAGGACCTGGACGCATAAATCTAATAAAGCTTTGGGCTCTATTAAGTCCAATTCCCTCAACGGTTGCCTGAGCGGCATATTTGAACAGGGCTATGATAATGTACTGGATTGAATGTGGCACAAAATACAACAGAGGCCTGGGGCCGCATGGCAATCGGAGAACAGAGCGGATAGAGAGAGAGAGAGAGGGGAGGGGGGGATTCAGGAGACTTTAAAAAAAGAAAAAAACAAGTACCGTTCAGTGTTTCAGGCCTTTCGTTGGAGAGAGAACTCCATGCTCTTGTATAATTGAGAGCTCTGAAATACTCTCTCTCTCTCTCTCTCTCTCTCTCTCTCTCTCTCTCGCGGTATAACAAAGATGTGGCAATAATCTATGTGGTACTTCCTTGAAAATTACTTTACAAAGGTCTAAAAAAAGATCGAAGGAATGTCTGCCTGGCAACTTGCTTAACAGACACGCGAAACTTGAAACAAGCAAAATCTCTCTCTCTCTCTCTCTCTCTCTCTCTCTCTCTCTCTCACAGAGTACTACCTTCCATTTACTACCTTATCAGTCCCCATAAATAGTAACCTTACAAACATCACTTAATCCTCCTGTTAAGAGTCAACGGGCAGACCGTAGTCCTGCGCCCTGACTCCTGGCTATAAAACAGGAAGCTCTGTTACTCCTCCCCCTTTATCATCTTTTACTTTCAGTACAGATTTGCTGTATCCACAAGAGAAAAAGAGTCCTTGCTACATAGAAGATAGTCAGAGCTAATACGTTGCAAATTTAAGACCCAATACCAAAGGAAGCCTTCTCCCCCGAGTCCTTACATGCAAAAACCCAAATGATGTAAACGAGGAATTTAGCATGTGAAGAATAACAAAACAAAAGCATACATATCAGAATGCGGCAGTGCAACTAGTCTTGAAGCCTTGGGCCTTGTAAAAGTGGAAGATTCGTGAGGTGTCTACTGCTACTGCTACTGCTACTCGGGAGGTATTTATTGTGAGCAGTGTACTTGGGACTGAGAGAAGAGGTTGGTGGGTTTACGTGCATCTCTTTATGCTTTTTATTTTAAAAAACTATTTGTCATTGAATGCTAGTCGCTATCATGAATAGAGTGGAGAATAGAGAAATCTTCTCTCGAGGATGCAAACGCTGACTCCTTTTTCCCGAACAAGGACTACAGTTAATATATACTTTCGGCACCACAAGATTAACCTTGAAGGATGATAATGGGCATTATCATAGACTGCTAATTAAGAGTCCTAGTTGCAATTAGCGACAGGCTAGAAAACGCATCAACGCAATGCAGCTTGTTTGCTCTGCAGAATGATGACTCAGCACCTAGAGTGCATGCAGGATGCTTCAATTCAGTGGCAAGGAAAGATGCATGCAAGTGATGGATGGCAATTGAGGTATACATTAGGGAAGTAAGATAAGTTGGACACTGATGCATTCAAGTGATGAATTTGCAGTTGAATGAACCTTTGGAAAGGAAGGAAAAGAAAAACATAGGTGCATTAGAGTGAATGTGTGCAATTGAAGTCGGCTTTAGGAGAGGAAGGAAAGAAAAAACATTGATGCATTCAAATGATTATGTGCGGCTGGAGCAAGACTTAGGAAAGGAAGAAGAGTACCACACTGGGAAAGAGAGAGTGTTTCAATTGAGCCACATGAAAAGGGATGCATGTTGGTGCTGCAACCATGTCATACCAAAGCAGGGATGCATGTTGGTGCTGCAACCATTTCATAGCAAAGCAAGGATGCATAGAGATAAAGTTAAGAGTGGGGAGAGGGAGAGACAGAGAGAGAGAGAGAGAGAGAGAGGAAAATGCAAAACACTAGTGCAGTTTCTTTGCAATGAGGTGAAGGCAATGATCGTTTGAATTCATAGAAAAGCAACGTTACAGAAAAGCTACAAGTGATAGGTAATATTTGATACAGTTTAATGGAGCCACTCATTGATGATAAGGATATACGAGAGAGAGGGAGAGAGTAATACCTCCATTGAGCCAGAGCAAGAGTGGTTTGGAGGCTGCCCGGGTGGTTGCCTCCGTGAGCCAATAGAAGAGTGCTCGCCCATCCTTCTCGTGGACTGTCACATACCCAGAGTATTGATCGAACCCCACCTTGGGCTGCCCAGGTAGACCCTTGTCTCTATCTATCAGGTCCTGCCTTTGGTGCTGTCGTTCCTTCTCTTCTCTCATCCCAGCTTTGGCTACGCCGCTACTTATCGTAGCACTGCTACTAGGGACATGAGAAGTAGTCACAAGCAAGCAAATGGCTAGTAAATTAGCCCAAGTAGCCGCTGTTCTAGCAGCCATATTGGTCGATGATAGTGGTAATGATGAGGATGGGCTAAGGGATTGCTATGAAGATCGATCAATGACGACACAGGAGATGATGAAAGGATGTCCCGGGTAATGATGGCAAGCTAGAGTTGGTATGAGAGAGAGAGAGAGAGAGAGAGAGAGAGATGGTTATGTGAGACTTTTGAATGAAAACGAGACACCCAACAAGGAACTTAGGAAGACTTGCTGGGGGGGAAGGAAAAAGAGAAGAATTGGAACCCACAAAGGGAATGTGATGATGATGGTGGCGGTGGTGGAGGTGATGATGAAATGTGTTTTGTTGAGGCGGGCTACTGTTGTGCAAATTGGTATATATATAGATCGACATGCATGTGGGGATTATGTAATACGCCCTTTTTCTTCTTTTTTTCCCCCTCCTCTAAATGTGAATTTCCATGGAAACCTTTTTTGTTTGCGGTGATAATTGCTTTCATGAGCAAACAAGCGCAGCCTTCTTCTTTTGGGATTGACCTACAACAATTGAAGGCGAGCAAGATGAGAATAAATGATAGCCCCCCTCCCCCCGGGCCTCTCTCTCTCAATCAGATCATCAAATCAAGTAAAAAAGGCACGTCGACTCGATTTGTGCAAGCCGAGTCCCTGCTAACCCGCCCAAGTACAACACATGGCAGACGTGGGCGGAGAGAGAGAGAGAGAGAGAGAGTCTAGAGAGAGAAGCCTTGAGACGACGTGGTGGTAGGCAGCTGTGCGTGATGCGTGTGAAAGGTCAACAGTATTTTGTATGTGATCTTTCAAGCTCAGAGTGGTGAGAGAGAAGCTGGAGGATTAGAAAGCTCTATGCTCTGGGCAACAAACATGCAGACTTGATGCTCTATGCTCTCCCTATCTCTCTCTCTCTCTCTCTCTCTCTCTCATGCAGAATTGATGCCTCCGGCCTCCGGCCTCTGATCTCTCTCTCTCTCTCCTTAATCTCTCACATCTGCAATTTCGGCTGTGCACAGTGGACACGTTAATCGGACGATGCACACCATCTCTGAGCAAAGCTGCCCCACACTTAAGTGAATGAGAATGAGAGAGAGAGAGAGAGAGAGAGAGAGAAGGGGGGGGAAGAGGAACTTCATCAGACGAGCATTCAGAGAGACTGCGTGTGAGAGTAGACTGCTACAGCTCAAGTCTTCCCTCTCTTCTGACGAGGCCTTTGGCTTTCAACTGATTTTACGTCCCCTGGTGATCTGATACATTTCAGTCTTGTTATTAATTCCTCAACTGTCGAGCTACAAGCAAAAAATACCACAGTCTACCAGTCCTCTCTCTCTCGAGTCTCAACTCTCTCTCTCAGCAGCCAGCTTTGCCTACTGGTTACAACTTACCAATACGCATCACCAGCTGGCCCAACTGAGCCAGGTAAGAGACTGTGAGACATGAGCCTCTATTAGACTAATCCCTCCCAACTAGATGAGTTAGAACGTCCCTCTCTCTCTCTCTCTCTCCTGTGCCGCCATTAGCTTTACTTCCATGTCAGCTGTGCGCCCCTATAATCTATTTTCACTGTCCGTTTTTTTAACCAAAGGTAGTTTTCGATCAGACTGCTACTCTTCTCAGACCTTTTACCAGCTGCCCAATTCTCTGCAAGAAAGCAGTCCTTCAAAGTTCAATTCATCACACACACACACACACACACTCTCTCTCTCTCTCTCTCTCTCTCGCGGCTTCCTTGATCTGCGGACTTATCATTTTCTTCCCCCTGGATTTTCTCTCTAGCTGGCGTTGAGCTACGTGCACAATCTATCTGTCTCTCTCTCTCCCTTCCCCCCCCCCAACAAATTTCTTGGCCTACAGGCTAGCTAGGACCATGGCTATCATGAGCTTATCAGTCCCACTAGCACCTTAGGGCCTTTTGTAGCCTCTTTCTCAAACGCATGCACATGCACCTCAGCCTTTGCAGGTAGAGTTGTTTACCTAGTACCTACTATATCGTGCACCTTCTTAGTCTACCCCCCTCCTCCCCCTCACCTCCATTTTAGCCATCTCCAACGTGCATGCTCTTGAATTGTACCATCCCAAATCATAGTACATATCTCTTATTCCATCCAAGAAAGGTCGAACATTCATTCGTTCCCTCCAAGTTTCCAACACGATTGTTTCTTATAAGGAGGTCCCAACACGAAGGAGAAGCTCCTAACACTAAGGTGGTGACGTGTATTTATAGGTGTTTGAGCATTGCTCTTACAAGGTAGGCTCATCGAGACTCAATAGTCTCCCACAAGCTTTTATTGCTTCAAAGACTATAATACTCTAGAAGTGATGGATCATCTAACTTTTAAGTCTTTGAGAGGAAAGACTCTTCACTTCCCTTAATGTTCCACATTATATAGTAGTTTATCAATGTTGTTGAATTTCAATATTTCAAAGGACTTAACTATAGAAATGGTGACCTAATTTAATAAAGAATGAACAATGCACAAAGGCATGGATTTACTTGGCTATACAAATGGTGGCTACTCTATAGAATATTGCAATATAGCATGAATCAATGGCATAATGATCAACCAACCTACTTTGCTACTTTGTATGAGAGTTCTTGCAACCAATAGAGATATCATCAATAGTTTTGTGAGATTGAAAATTGACATAATCATGCTCCTACAAAGTGGTCTCTCATAGAATGACATAGAGGTAACTACATACCATTTCAAGGTTCCACCATTTTATTATGTGCTACTAGGCGCTTCACGCTTAGATTCTCTCAATGCTTCATGCCAATATTCTCAAAGCATTTGTATTCTTAGATGCTTCACACCAAGATTCAAACGCATGTTTCAAATAACAAGAGGGTTCATGGGTGCTTTAGTCATAAAGTAATCAATTGTGAGAGACCCCAAAGCCTTTTTGTGAGTGAGGATTTCTTTGTATTACAAGTTTTTATATTCTCTCTCTCTCTTTCTTTTTCTTTTCTTCCCCCCTCTCTCTTTCAAAATGCGTATATTCTCTCTCTTTAATTTTTTATTCTCTCTAAATGCCTCTCTAAATTTTAGTCCAGTGCTTTGAACATCTTTTATTATCTCTTCAAATTGTTATATTCTCTCTCTCACTTTCTTTTTCTTTCCTTCCCCCTCTCTCTTTTGAAATGCATATTCTCTCTCTCTCTCTCCCTCTTTTTTTTTTATCTCTTTAATTTTTTATATTCTCTCTCTCACTTTCTTTTTATTTCCTTCCCCTTCTCTCTTTTGAAATGCATATATTCTCTCTCTCTCTTTAATTTTTTCTTCTCTCTAACTTCCTCCCTAAATTTTAGTCCAACGCTTTGAGTATCTTTTATTATCTCTTTAATTTTTTATATTCTCTCTCACAATTTCTTTTTCTTTCCTTCCCCTCTCGTTTGAAATGCACATATTCTCTCTCTTTAATTTTTCATTCTCTCTAAATGCCCTTCTCTCTCTCTCTCTCTCTCCAAAATTTCTTATTCACTTTCTCCAAAAATTTCCCTCTCTCTAAGTTTTTTATTTCCTCCCCCTTCTCTCTCTCTCTCTCTCTCTCTCTCTCTCTCTCTCTCTCCAAAATTTCTTATTCACTTTCTCCAAAATTTTCCCTCTCTCTAAGTTTTTTATTTCCTCCCCCTTCTCTCTCTCTCTCTCTCTCTCTCTCTCTCTCTCTCTCTCTCTCTCTCTCTCCAAAATTTCTTATTCACTTTCTCCAAAATTTTCCCTCTCTCTAAGTTTTTTATTTCCTCCCCCTTCTCTCTCTCTCTCTCTCTCTCTCTCTCTCTCTCTCTCTCTCTCTCTCTCTCTCTCTAAATTGTACACACACACACATACATACAAGATATAATGTACATATGTCATATATTTGTATAGTATATTGTATATATTGTGTATGCATGTGTGTGTATTGATGCCATGAGGCATATTCCATAGTGGATTTCATGATTATATTTATTTGATGGGGCTCGTACGCAAGGTGGATTCCTTATGCGAGAAGTTGATGGAGACACCTACCATTTTCGAGCGTCTGATTAATTGAATGTGCACGTGGGTGATTTCACATCGGGTGATTCCGTAAAATACATATTAAATTAATGGATGTTTACGAGTTTAGAGTACACACTCGAATTAAATTAAGATCAGGACAGAGTTCCAACCTATTTAATTATTTTGTAGCTGAAGTCTGCTAGGTATTCACTTTTGTTGGGTTTTATTTTATTATTTTCTAACAATTGTGAATGCTTCAATTGATGTGTAGAGAATGCGGCGATGGCATTGGGTAGCACCGGGCGATGACATGAATCCAAATGCTTAGAAGAATTACAAATTTTTATGGGCATGCGCCTTATCACTAAAGGCGTGGCGCCAATATTTATTTAAGCGCGCTTATTTATGAAGGGCTTGACAAAATATTTATTATTATGTATGCGTATAGGCACTCAGTTAAATATTTCATTATTTAATATTTGTATTTGAGCATAGCCCGACTTTTGGACGCCCAAATGCCTTACTCTATATTTGGGCAAAAGCAAACACAAAAGCCAAAAGCATGCTATTTGTAAAGTGGGCTATTTTTTAGTTTAAAGATAAATAAATCTATAAATACATACCTTGTGAAGTGCTCACACAAGGTATAGGGGGAGATTGCACCCAATTGGTTTTTTTGTCTCATGCCGTATAAATTCCCTTTTGCTTTTATGAAGGTTTTGTAGAGTTCTTTATTCTTGGAAACCTTTTGGCATTCGCTGCGCAGACATACAACATCCGATCTGCACAGCAGTGGTATCAGAGCAAAGTTGAGATTAAGAGCTTTCAATCACTTACCATCTCGCGCAAAGGCGAAGCTCCTGGAACGAATGAGCTCTATAGGCTATCTCGCGATGAACTGACAACATAGGTGTGTTTCTAGCGGTGAAGAACCCCTTGCTATACCCTCTGATTGCAAATGACCTCTCCCAAGAGACGAAGGACCACTCAGGAAGTCTCCTCTTTTAGTCATTTTTTCTCAGAGATAAAATAATTCATGATTAGTGCAATGTTAAGCTTAATGCTTAAGCTCTAAACATTTCAATTTTGTAATTCGGCATGAACTCGTTGTTGATGACGATTCCATCTAGAACATGCCGCCTTCTTGCTCTATGGGTAAAGGCAATTCGCTAGAGCTGACTATGGAATAGAAATTAGATCTAATTATGATGCAACTTCAAGAAGAACGAAGATCGCGTCAAAAGTTACAAGCACACTTGGCTACACTTCAACAATCCACTGTCGATCAAGACATAGCGCAATTTGAAGATGTTATTTGACATACTATTGATGAGAGACTCGATGCACATGCTCTTAGGAAAGAGGCCAAGATAAGTAAAAGAAATTTCAAATTCCGTACTTTTAATGGGCAATGTGATGGCAAAATTGTTCTTGCTTTCATTAGTTAGTTTGACAACTATTTTCATGAAGAGCAATATGCTGAAAAAGATAAACTTAAATGCGTCACTAATAATCTAGTAGACAGAGCATCATTATGGTGGACTATTGTCTGCAAGATTGTTGATTGTCCCTCTACTTGGGAAGCTTTTCAAAAGAAAATTTTGCAGAATTTTCTTCTACATCAATTCCATGAGAAAGCTATCAAACAATGGAATCTCATGTAACAAAGAGATCGTGAATCCATCCTGCAATACATTCAGCGTTTCTGGAGTTTCTTACTTAAACTTCGAATGCTTGAAGATGTTTCTGAGGCGACCCACAAGCGCAAGTATATGTCCGGTTTGCTTGGTCACTTATATGTAAAAGTGAATATGTTCAAGCCAAAGACTTTGGAGAATGCAATTTCTTTAGCGCATGATACAGAGGATAAAATTCGTGGACAAGAAAAGCGATCGCAATAATTTTCGATTAATGGTAACTTTGGTACAAAGCAATTCAATTCTAACTTCCGAAGATTCAATCAAAATCACTTTGCTTTTTCTTCTTTCTGTAAACCCTGGGATCGATCTCCTGCTCTACCATCAAATACAAATTCAAACCCTAAGCCTTCCCTCCAACCAAATCCCAATATACCCACACTTCCAGCCCTTACTAATAATGTCTCCAAAGCAAAACCTATGGTTTGCTACAAGTGTCATCAGCCTCGACACTTAGCAGCAAACAAGCAATCCAAGAGGCAAGCTATTCAAATCAATCACTTGGAAGCAACTGATGATAAGAACCATGAAGATATGGCAGACTTCACTGAAGATGATTATGATATCGGTGATGCTTCATATACTTTACCAAGTATGCCAAATCCTCATTCATTATTAACAATGAAATGTTTTGTGCATAGTCAAGAAAAGATTGTTTTGCAATATGATGGAAGCACACATGATTTATTTCTGCAATGTTGGTAAAAGAATTGAATTGATCTATCATTCCAACTCATTATCACAAAATACAATGGTACACAAGAAGTTCATTTTAGAGATTAAAATCAGTGATTATGTTGAGCGAAGAAATTTCTTGGTTGTGCCTTTGCAAGCTAGTGATTATTCCAAACATTCCATGAAAATTCATATTAACGAAAATCAAATTACATTACATGGATTGCACACCTCTAATAATTTTTCATTGCTTTTAGTCATACACAGGCTAAACATGCATTGAGAAAATGCAATAAATCATAATTAGTATGGGTGAATGAAATTGAAGCTAAGGAAAATCAGATGCATCCTAGGCATGCACAATTTCTTTTACAATTTAAAGATTGTTTTGCTGCTGATTTACCACTTGGTTTACCACCTACACGTCTTAAAGACCATAAAATAGATTTAATCCCAGGTTCTCAACCACCATGTAAAGTACCTTATAACACAATTAGATTGAACAAAAAAAATCCAAATATAAGTTGAAGAACTGTCGAACCGAGGACTCATTAGGCCCAGTAGTTCTCCTTTTAGTGCACCTGTCCTATTAGTTAAGAAGAAAAATAATACCTATAGGATGTGCATTGACTATTGCGCCCTAAACAAGATCACTGTTAATAATAGATATTCGATCCCTAGGATAGACAACCTCATGGATAAACTATAAGTGGCCACTGTTTTTAGCAAGATAGATCTCAAATCTAGATATTATCAAGTATGCTTAGATATACTTGACATTTTTAAGACTGCATTTAGAACTCAGATTGGTCATTATGAATTTCTTATTATGTCTTTCGGTTTAACCAATGCACCAGCTACATTCAGTCGTATGATGAATCATATATTTTTGAAGTATCGGAATTGTGTGATTGTTTTATTTGATGATATATTGGTTTTTAGTAAGAATAAGAATGAGCATTGTGAACATGTATCTTTAGTTTTCAAATTATTAAAAGAGAATCGATTGTATGCTAACCCTATCAAGAGTGAATTTTTCCAAACCCAGATTGAATACTTAGGTCACATTGTTTCTTTTGATGGTATTCGCATTGATCCTAAAAAGATAGAGTCAATTTTGAATTGGCCAATCCCTAAAAATGTGCATGAGTTACATTCTTTCTTAGGCCTTGCCAGCTTTTATAGAAAATTTGTGAGAAAATTTTCATTGCTTGCATTGCCTTTAACGAAATTGTTAAAGAAATGTGTTTTATATCATTGGTCCGACAACCAGCAAAAGTCTCTTTTGATTTGTTGAAACATGCTTTAACGCATGCACATGTCTTCCAATTATCTGATTTAACTATTCTTCCTAGTAGTCATTGATACTAGCGGATCAGGAATAAGAGCTTTCCTCATGCAAGATTCACATCCCATAGCCTATTCTAGTTATAAACTTAAACCTTCTGAGATGAAGTATTTCACCTATGATAAATAATTGTTAGCTGTAGTTCAAGCCTTACATCAATGGAAACATTACCTAATGGAATCCGAATTTATGATTAAAACTAACCAGCAAAGTATCAAACATCTCCTTAGTCAGCCATAAATTTCTGACCGTCATGTGGTAGTCATTGATGCTCATACTTTCTCTTTGCACATTATGCAACTCTTGCTTGAGCTGCATTTTCCTGGCTTGCGTATTTGTGCTATACATTTTTGACAAAGTATCCCATGCCTCCTTTGGCGTATTTGCATCCTAAATATGCACAATCATAGAGTCTGAAATACTGATAGACAGCCAGTACATAACTTTCCTGGCTCTCTCATGCCATGCTTTGAATGCCTGCATTTGCTGTTGATTGGGAACATCAGGAAGAACTGGTTCTTCTTCATTTCCTGCAACAAATTTCCAATATCCTTTTCCCATAAGGAAATTCGTCATTCTAAACTTCCATGCTTGGAAGTTGTTCTTGTCAAGCTATTCAGTTACAATCTGTGAAAGAGAATCAGATGCCATTACTGAATACTGCGAAAAATTCTGTCACTGCAAAAACTCAGCTTCACCCTCACAAGGGCAAATCTGCAAAACTGGCGAAAGTGGTATTTGACCACACAGTCACTTCCTAGTGACGATTTTGCATAAACAAGAACCAAGGATGATTTTGAAACTCCCAATGTCTCTGCGCACAAGCATACGATGCAATTTCTACAGTAACTTTTCACCGACCTGTAGAACAGTGGTCGCACAACATAAAACAGGGCCTTTTCCTGAGTGCGTGCAGAAAACTTTCCCCTCCAAAACAGGCCCCGAAATGGCCTCAAATCAAAAAAACAGGGTCGCCAAGGGCTAAAGCCCTTACCCGCAGCATATACTGCCCTCTTGCTTCACCGCGAAGGGCGTCTCAACCTGAGACAATGCACTCCTGCAATTTCCGGCTATGCTACCTGCAGAGATCTGCTCCCAAAACAGAAAATGAAAGCAACACTGCTCCTCTTACCAGAACACTGCGAGCTTGGCTTGCTTTCTTGAGCTCCTTACCACGAACAAGGCTCTGATACCATGTCAAGATTGTGGGAGAGAAGGAAGGAGTCTCACTTGTAGCTTTCTTGCTTGCACAATGGGGGAATACACATAGAGGTGGAGGCTGAAAACAGTTTTCCTCTTCTTAGTTGTGTAAGCCAAAAAGAACTCTCATACAAAGAAATAGAAGAACCCTATATATGGGTCTCAAACCAAAGACGACTAACTAAGGTGGCATACTAACTGAGCCACGAACTAGAGTAGATAAGGATAGTTGTCATCTAGTTATTATTCATGGGCGGTGTACCAACCGCATCTACAACTAACAAGTCGATGACATAAATGCACAACGGTCACCCTGGCATATCACGAGTGGAGCTCGATATCTCAATAACCGTAGGATGCTATCTTTAGCTTAGAGGGTTTTTGAAAATATTGCTTCTACTGTTGTGCATACGACTTTTTTCTCTCAAACAAGGTTTTGGGGTAGCCATAGCCACATGACCTTCTAAGCTTGCTTTGCAATGCATAACTGTTGGGTGATTTTCATGGGCATTCTCTTCAAGCAATTCATAACCCTGAAGAATGTACCTTTACACCATCTTCCTCAAGATCGCTGAGTGTGTGAATGTTTTTCAACGCTTGAGAGGTACTCTTCATTAGCATAATAAAGTAAGATATAAGTATAAGTATTATTGTTAAAGCAAACATACATTATCTTCATATTTTCATCAACATCATTATTATTAGCATGTAGGTTAACCTTGTTGTACCTTTTGTGAATTGAGCTTATTGGCTTTTTAAATAAAAAATTAATGCTTCTTTTATGGAAGTTTAATGGTGAAATATTTCATCCTTGCTAGATTTTGATTAAATAAAATGATGGAGAAAGGTTGCTAACCTATTATCAAAGGTGCCTAGGCTAGTAATACTTATAATATTAAAGATGTTGAAGATGATGAGAGCTCAATCCATTGTCATGTTACACTTGGACAAGTGTCTAATTCATCATATGGATTAGTTCCCCACTATTAAAGCTAAATGTGATGAATTAGAGACATGGAAAGGGAAAATATTCCAATATGTCTCTGAAGTCTATGTAGATATTTAGCTTGGAGTATAAGCAACGGGAGATGCTAGGGGAAGTTTGTCTCCCACTTGGAGAGGTTGATGGCTCAATCAGCATTAGTGCGAGCACTAATGAGGAGGATGCCATAACCATTTTGTTGAAGTCAATCAAGAAGGTTTACCCTACCTTTGTCACTACACTCTCACTACCCTAATCATTGTTCCAAATCTTAGTCTTAAGAAGTTATTTAATCTCAGTTAAATGAAGAAAAGACTCAAACAAGCTCCAATGAAGCATCTACATGAACAACAATGGAGCAACCTTCTAGTCTGCCCATCATCAAGATTTTCCTTATGTTATAAGAAAGGGCATATCATGAATAATGATATTACAAAGTACCATAATAAGTTGAAGTGCAACAAATATAAAGAAACTAACATTATTTGTAAATATCCAATTCTACTAAGAACAAAGAAGTCAACTTTGTTTGAGCTTTTGATTCCATTGGAGAAATATTGTAAGTCCACACCTCTGAATTATCCTTGTAATCCTATTTTATAAAGGAATTCCACAATATATTAAGGGTCCTTCTCTTATTAAGAGACTAGCTTTTTTGACTTATCCATGCTCATATTTTATAATAGATTGGATATACATATGTCCTTCACTTATTTAGAAGCTAGTTGTCTTGCAATAAGCCACTTTTCTAGTATTACGCAGGTAAAGTGAACTTGGTTCTATAGAGTTGAAGGTGGTAAGGCCTAATGATCATGGTAATTGTTAGGTATTCAAGTTGAAGGTCATTAGTCATGGAAGGCTTTGGGTTCCTACCATGATTTTGCATCAACATAATGCAAGATGGGAGCTCCTCTAACATATTGATCTCACGTTGATATTGGAGTGATATGCCACATATTATGGTTGTTATCAACAAGTGATACAACTAGATGCCTAATACTTGAAAATATATCAGGATTAAGATGAGCACTTGCAAGAAGATTTCTTCCCAAGCATCTAGCCTTGAAGCACATGCAAACTCAAAGGTGTGAACAATTTTACGAACCTATTTGAGTCTTTAAACTCCCTTCTTGCCATCAACACACTCAATTTCGATAAGTTCAATCAATTGAACATTTCATATGTTCCTTACATCCTATGAATTTTGCACAAAAGAGAATGGTAATAATAGTCATATATTGCTTATTATAGTGCAAAATCTATATGATTATTTATATGCTTCAATAAACAATCTCAATAAATAGCCGAATTACATTCCTAACATTTGACACATTAGGCGAGAAACACCTCGTAATTTCCATGCAAAGTAAGTGAGTTCTTTTCTTGTAAACAAAGGGAATCGTTTGCTTTCCTTTGCTGACAAAAACACAACGTGAATGAGGCAAAGCCTCATGAGCTTTGCAAGCTCTCAAACCACACAACCAACTAGTAGGTGATAGGTAGGTGATGAAATTTGTAATTAGCAAGTTATGGATGTGCAACGAGAAGCATATATTTCTTTTCATTGTGGGATGTCCATTCTTTTGCAATTCTAGGGATGTATGCAAAAAGGTGCAAGGAGGAACACACCTATCAATGAAGCCACTTGGCATTAGTAGATATTAATCTTCTACATTACCATGGTTATGTATAGAAGGAAAGTTGGCACATCTTCCTTATTTGAAAATTTATCATTCTATACACTCAAAATTAATATGGTGCCCAAACAAGATGGACCTAATGGAGTAATCACTCTACCTAGAATGTTACTTATTTGATTTGATTGTAAGGCTTGGAACACTAATTACACCCAACGTTAAAAAAATTAAGCCAACCACCCATCACCATGAAAAGAGATATGGCATTTACTTCCTTCATTATTATACACACTTGACTTCATGTTTTCACAAAAGTTAGATGCAATTTTCCCACATGTTTTTTATGGGTTTGGAGATAAACTAGTCTTCCTTGAGAAGGAAAAGTAAGTACTAAGCATGCATTCATTTGTTGTTGGATTCCGTTTTCGTGGAAGTTAGCAATGTGCTCATTGAATACAAAAGCTAATGTTAGGTGATGTGCAAGTGGATGGAAGCTTGAACATCATACGAACAAAACAAGGTGATAATTATCATAAAGGTTTGCAGTTTTATGATTAAAACTTGAATAATGATAGATCTTATGCTTTGGATTTTCCTATTGTTTATGTTATGAGCATATCATAATTGATTTATAAGTATAGAAGGCCAAAACTAAGAGGAGGACATTTTCCTTAAAAGTTTCAAAGGAGATATTGCAATTGTGTAAAAATCCAAGGATTCATAAGACCGCCGCCTTTTGTTATGGTGTTGCTAAAATGACAAAGGAAATGGAGGTTTGGTGTCAAGTGAATGTTAACTTTAGGAAGGTCTGACAAATTTAGCAAAATGATATAATTTATGACAAATGTAACTCAGGTTTAATGTTAAATTTAGAGGAAAACCTCAAGATTTTTTTAGCAAAAGGATAAAGTTTATGACAATGAAACTAAGGTTTTATGTCAAATGAATTTTTTTGAAAAAAAACCATAGGGAGAAAACTTGTAAATCAATGCTTAAAAAGGGCATGTGTGTAAGTCCTTAATTTCGAGGGCTAGCTAAGTACTTCAAAGGGATATGTATAAATATCTGTGCTACTTGTTGGGACTTATAATTGTAATGCTTGCCTAAATTTTAACCTTGAATATCTAGGCCCAATCTAATGGCAAGAGCAAATTTTCATTGTACACTAAAAAATGGGATGGATGAGCATTGTTGCAAGTCATCCGAGTCCAGGGTTTGTGGTATGGGTTGTGAGAAATGTGCTCGATGAACACGGAATACAAGGGCAGAAGATATGCAAGATGGAGAGCCTAGGGTCTTATTGAAATGAAATTAGCAATAAGACTTGAATTGGATGTCCTTGGGGAGTTCATTGGGATGCCCTGCGATGGGGGCATGGGCTAGGGCAAATAAATAATGGGAGAAAGAGGATATTATATGGATTAGAATAAGGTTGGAGGCCCATGGATTAGTGTAATGGAGCGGGAGATGATTTGGCCGCGAGCAAGGGTCCAAGTCAAGATGGGGGGGGGGGGGGGGGGCAACGCCGGCGGCCTTCGAATCCTTGTGACTTGTGTATTCCGTAATTATATATTCAACATTCGAGAAGCCGAGCTGATTTTCCTCTCTTGAGTCTTGCCAGTTTCATCTTTGAGTTGCGGGAATTTTAAGGAAGTGGCACACATTTTACGGCCTTGTCTATGCGAGTCTTCCTTCTTGGGAGAGAGAGAGACTCGAGACTCTTATCAGCCGTGTGTCCCACACAAGGTGAGTTCACCCGGGAAGTGTCATTATCTTCACCCCAAGCTAACCTTACATGTCCACGTGACACACCACCGGTTCGGTTAGCATGCATATATTTTGCTCTTTGCTCTCTCTTAATTGTGAGGTTGATGAAGTGCAATGGCTCATGAATCATATATTTCAAAATACTCAAACATGTAAAGGTTTTTAGCTGCTCCCGATCCCATCTTGCGGAGAAAGCATCACTTCGAAACATAGATTCCAATGGTTGATTGTGTTTTTTACAAAGTTGATGCTGATGATGCAAAGGTGGGTCAATGTGCCACCAAGCTAAGTAAATTACTCTGGTCTCGAGCTGCTTGCCATTTCCCTCCTCCGTAGTTTCGTATGTAATTTGGTGGTCTTGAGTTCCTTGATATTTGGTGGTCTTTGAGCTCCTTGATATTTGCCTCCTTGGTATTCACGTTTGTGGTGTTTCTCTTTAGAAAAAGTTGTTGGGATAAAATTGATAGTTATTTAAAGGTTGCTTAGGGTCATAGTCTTGTGGTGGAAAGCATATGGCTCATTCCATCCATGGCAATGAACTCCCTAGAAAGCACTGGTGGGATGGAGCTAGAAAGTATATGAGACCAATCTGTGTGGATAATCTTGCTTGGTATACTTGGTATATATCACTTTAAATGTTGTGCGTAGCCATGTCGTGATTTAGGAGAGACCCTTCTCTTGATAGGGTGATTTGGGTTTCACTTGAAGATTGGAAAGATTACTTGAGAGCCCAACTTGAAGTAGAAGGAAGTGGATTGGTTAAATGTGCTCTTAACAAATAAGCAAAAATCTTACCAAGTCTTTGCTTACATATGTCGAGATAGCTATGTGAACTTTATTGCATGTGCTTTCAACAAACCTTTGAGACACTATAAAAGCTTAAAAGAATTTGGATCCAATGATGACTCATTCTTTTAAAGGTAGAGGAGGATAGGAAGAAAATATAACCTTATGGGACTCTTAAAGCTTGGATAAATAGACCTAGGAGAATAGTGTGCTTTCCAAATTCTCCTAGGTAGAGGAGAAATAATCCACTAGACTCATCCTTTAAGCATGGAGGGTGCTCACTTGGAAGGTTCCCATTGAAAGTGCTAGTTGGTATGGCTTGCATTGTTGATTAGTCCCACTAACCATGTGTTGCATGGTTTGTGAACTTTCAAACCTCATGAGGCTTCCCCTCATCCGCTTTTTTGCACTTCTATAAGCAAAGGGAAGTGGCCTCCCTTTGCTCACAAAAGAAAAAATCATGTGCTTCACATGCAAACTATGAGGCACTTCACACCTAATGCATAAAATGTTAGAAATTATTTCCTTTAATGGCAAAATATGGAGGGATGGCCTCAGATCGCACTTCACATACATACTTAAACCTTTGTGTGTGTGTGTGCATGCGCAAGATATGCACAGGTCAAGCACAAACCATCTTTGTCCATGAAGAAACTTTATTAGTTCTGTTGGAATAGAATTAAAATTATATAATAATTTAGCCTCATCAATAGATTTGGAAGTAGAATGCATACTAACCATAACTATCATCAAGATGTTTCTTTATGAACTACATAAATGCCACATCTCACACATGAAAGCCTAGCATATGAAGTATTAATTTGGTATATGATATTTTATAAATTTAAGTTACAATTGGATGTTTAAAATGATAACTCATGGTTACTCAACAAATTCAATGTGTTCATGTAGATCAATTGGCTTGGCAAAAATTGAGGTATTTTGTTGATAAAGGAAAGGGAGATTGTTAATGGCTCCAAAGGGGGGGGGGGGGGTGTCACTTGAAAATATATATGAATATCACATGGGTTCAAAAGAAGGGATTTTAAAAATACAAAATTTACACATTTTTTACATACAAAAGGGTGCCATATAAGGGATTAAAACAGAAAAATGACATGCTCTATTTAGGAAAAATTCACAAATAAGGGTATTTTTAAATAGACTCTAAACACATGTGATCTAGAGAATTTACAGATAGTGAACACCCACCCTGAGGTTAATGGGCAATGAAAGGAGTATTGGTTTGTACCCAAGTTAAACTATGATGATCAATGTTGATTGATGGAGATGTCATCCACTAGTTTTGCATATCACCACTTTCCTCCACCTATAAATCACAATCCACATATTTGACATGGGTTAGGAGAGGTTGGTAAGAAGTGGAGAGATGGCTTGGAAGCCCAAGAGGTGATTGGAATAGGAGGTAACCATTCTTTTGCACCATTAAGGTAATCACAATCCACATGTTTAACATGGGTTAGGAGAGGTTGGTAAGAAGTGGAAGAAAGAGATGGCTTGGAAGTCGGAGAGGTGAATAAAATTAGAGATAACCATTCTTTTGCAAAACTAAGCCTTTCACACACACACACACACACACACACACACACACACACACACACACACACACACACACACACACACACACACACACACACACACACACACACAATGTACATATAGTCAGTGTGTGTGTTTATTTGGTGAGTGGGAAAATTGATGTGGCTATGAAGATATTCGAGAGTGTTCTATTGGTACCATATTTTTCGTAACACATGCATTTCCAAACGTATACAAATGCATAATCCCCATGTCCTTGTTTCTATAATACAATGCTCATGACATTGTCATTAGAATCATGGAAACTCACAAATACCAAAAACGCTTCACCATACAGATCCTCCCTTGGCACACACACTCCTCCCTCTACCTTTAAATCAAAGTACATATCAATCAAGAGTGTTATGTTTGCAAAAAGAGTAGTTCGGTAAACCAAAGGGAGTTGAACAATTGTATAATATGCCTACCAAGTGTTTACCAACATAAAAAGCAAAAAATTTAAAAATTAGATTGAAGACAATGCGTGTGAAAAAATGTTAATGTCTACTTAATACACATGGCAACTTGCTTGAAACCTCACATGTTTGCATGAAAATCTCCCCAACATAAACAACTGCATCAAAAATTCATGTGCATCACAACCTTTGCTAATCATGCAACCACCCATTCTATATGGCCTACAATGCAATGGTAGATGTTAGAGAGGCTTGGTGGAAAAGGAGCATCCACAAAATGAAATAGAGAGAGGCGTCCTAGGAAGATTCAGAAGAACATGATTGCGTTTTCCATGACAAATCCATAAGACTTCAAAGAGTGTTGCAAGTAGCACAAAATGCTTCAACAATGATGATCTCACATGTTACTTAGTAAAACCTAGAAAAAATAAAAATAAAAGCTTGAATGCAACATTGTAGATACCCAATGGGCAAGGGATTTGCTCTGTGGAAAGGGCAATAATTACATTGTATGGAGAGAGAGTGTGTATGAGAGAGAGAGAGAGAGAGAGAGAGAGAGAGAGAGAGAGAGAGAGAGAGAGAGAGAGAGAGAGAGAGAGAGAGAGAGAGAGAGAGAGAGAGAGAGAGAGAGAGAGAGAGAGAGAGAGAGAGAGAGAGAGAGAGATTGGCTATAAAACAACCTACTATTAAATAATACCCTACATGCATGCCATCAAAATTATTTATAGCATAAAATACAATGAATGAAAAGAATTTGGATGCAAGTGTGATCTGTGGCCTAAACATCATGGGACTTACCAACCCAAGCTCGACACAGCAATGTGATAGGAAGTTGAAGATCATCAATTTACTACTGCTAGGGAAAGACCCTGGATTCAGTACGGCCACATTCAATGGTCTATTGTGCAAGACAAGGCTTGTCCATTGCTAGTAGTATTAGACTTTTTGTCCAATAGAGGGTCCAATCCTCCACATGTTTATCCACATGCACACAAGGTTCTCTTTCAAAACCAATGGCAACAACACCCTCTTGGCATAGGCCAATAGCCCCAACCCTAACTATGCCAAGCATTTCTGTTTCATCATCCACCTGGCTCTACAATCCTTAGGTGCATGCACAAAGACCAGCTCTAAAGCAAATCTACAAACTTGCAAATGGCTACATGCACTACATACAGAGTCCCACACTCCACTTTGAGAGAGAGAGAGAGAGAGAGAGAGAGAGAGAGAGAGAGAGAGAGAGATATATATATATATATATATATATATATATATATATATATATTGTAGTGCATGAGTAGCTGTAGTGTAAGGAGGCAATCTCTCTCCAATGGCTAAGGACTTCAGCATGCAATGCACAAAGAGGCAACCTCTCTCAGATTGCTAAGGATACTTATTAGCACGGGTCTGGGCCATTTGGGGATAGGTTCATCCGATACCATGTGACCCCATTTTTAATGGATAAAAGCACCCCAAAAGGGAAATTGGTCTGATTACATCGAACACACCTCGGCTGAAATTGTTCTCGTAGATTGAATCTAACGCTCTACTAGCATGCTCACATACAATTTGTTTATATAAAAAGATTTCTCTAGAAATTTAGAGTGTAATCTTTAAAACATGGGTGGCATGACAAAAACCTTGAATTCGCCAAAAATTGTGGGCTTGTGGCAAGGCCCATATTGAAATCTATCTTCATCTCTCTCTCTCTCTCTCTCTCTCTCTCTCTCTCTCTTGTACAATCATAGTGCAAACCCAACTTCACTTTTTGAAAATGGTGTTTGGGAAAAAGAGTATAGGGCAGAAGAATGGTGTTTGAACAAAATAGTAGTTGATGAAGCAAGGAAGAAGAAGAATTGGGTGGAAAAAAAATGTAGATCAACAGGGGAGATAGAAGCCGATGATAGGAGAGAGGAAAAGAAGGACAGATTGCAGGAGTAGAAGCTAGAGAGGAAAGAGCACTGTTTAGAAAAACATTTTTAGTGGCAAATATAAAAAACCTCTAACTCACAATTTCAAAGGGATTTTTAAATCAACATACATATATTTACCAATTTTATAACTAAATTTTTTCAATGTTTCAAAGTTTTAAACCTTCTTCTTTATAAAAAATGAAGGGTTTTTTTTTTTAAATTTTTGCAATTCAATTTACATTAAACCTTGTTTTTTTTTGTGAACATTGGGAAAGAGCTTAGGAGAGAAAGAGAAAGAGAAAGAGAGGATTGATAGGTTGGCAAATTGGCATGTTGTGCATTAGTGATGGTAGGAGGGAGAGAGAGAGAGAGAGAGAGAGAGAGAGAGAGAGAGAGAGAGAGAGAGAGAGAGAGAGAGAGAGAGAGAGAGAGAGAGAGAGAGAGAGAGAGAGAGAGAGAGAGAGAGAGAGAGAGAGAGAGAGAGTTGGCAACCCTACATTAGATTAAATAGATTAGAGTATAATAGTTTGTGAGAATATTGGTATGGGAGCACTGTACTTCGTGAAAACCTTGGTATGGGAGCATTGTATGGTCTCCATGTATGTTTGGCTTTAGGCTCATTGTAGTACTTTGAATTATAAGGTAGTATAGATGCTTGCTAAGTTTTGGATGATGTCCATCTCTCGTTTGTCTATATGCCACATTAGTGGGGTAGCAAAGGAGGACGTTCCAATTGTTTTTAAAATATTTCTTATGTGGGAGAGGAAAGGAGGATGCTCCACTCCTTTTCTAGGATGATGGACATCATGGGGCGTAGTTGTCATCCTAGTTACACCTATAAATATACTTTTAAAAACTAAACCCTAAGGACTTATGTCAAAAATTTCATGAGAAAATAAAACAATCCATAATCAACACTACAAGTATATATAGATCATTCACAAAAAAAAAGAGTTAAATGCCTAAGGACATATATGAGATTTAAAAGTGTGAAGCACTACATCCTACTATTTATACATTCCAAATTGTTTGTTCAACTTTCTTATTTCCAACAATCCATAGTTGCCTCGTTTTAGGTAAGAAAACAAGACATTAAGTCATAATAAACCTTCAAATGTGAAAGGAGGTTTTGGCCAATAAACCAATAAATTAGACTACCTACTCCTATATCATAAACATTCCAAAACTCATGTGTGAATTAACTATGGGTGAATTAACTATTTGATAAGATGAGTATTAGCTATCATGGGTGAATTAACTATTTGATAAGATGAGTATTAGCTATCAGAAAAATAAGCAATCATATTGTAAGCATGGGGTTGTAAGCATCAATCCCAACATTAAACAAAATGAAAAAGCCATTATTATCAACCAATTGGCAATGTATGTATCATGAGCCACAAGTTTTGAAAAATGTTACTAGAAACTAAATCATAACTTGGATCACATGACAAAGAAAACTTCATAAAGATTGGCTATGGTTGACCTTCTCTATCATTCCCACCAATTTTGAGGTGGTCTAGTCAATTTGTACTAATCTTATGGATGTGTCATCGTTCAATAATTTGCATATAATCAATTATGAGGAGATGTGTGTTTCAACTGTTGCATTGTCCAAGCTTAAACTATCGTAGAAATTCCAAGACACTAATAATGGTGGGTATTCACTTCAGCTTGCAATCTCATTGGTGCCTCACAACCATTATACAACATTGAGGTCAATACTTATGAAATAATCACAAAGTTGAAAGCTAATACATGCATTAGGAGAAATATAGATACTCTTTTTTGCCCCTTAAGGAGTGAATAAACAAAAGTAGGCCTAACCAATGAGAGAGTTGGATTCCATATTTATGTAACATGAAATTTTTAGCCATATCTTGGCCCAAATCTTCCCTCAACAATAAAATAAGCTACCACTTCTTGAAAGTTTGCGACTCAAAATTTCATTTTCTCATTTTTTAATGTTTGACTTTTCATATCTCCCATTTTTAGTTTCCTCATCTTTCTTAGGCGGAACTCAAATTTATCAGTTCTCTTTCCTCGCTTCTTCTTTCTTGATGAAATTTTACATACCCATTGTTGCTTGCCGTATCTATGACCCTATGAAATTTCATTTCCTCTACACAAGCATAGAGTGAGTTTCACATGTTTTATGAGAGTAGAGCTTATTTTATAAAAGCCCTAAGATTTTCTTAATAAAACTTTACAAGTACATCGTTATGCATTCACTTTCGATATAGAAGATGGTGACTTTTGCGAGGAGAGTGGATTAGCTTGGATCAAAATTCTTGAGATGAGACACATATAGTTCTCATAGATGTGGTTATCTTGTGGAATGGTCATATTCCTTTTGTAGTCAGTGTAGAGAGTCATTGGCCCATTTCTTTTCTGAGACAAGAAATCCAATTAATGTCCAATGAGCCCTATGCAACTTCTATTTCAAGTTAGATAATAGAAAAGTTAGGACAACTCGTAGTAGTGAACAATTCCTAACATGTAAGTAATGTGCTTCTCCACATATCCTTAAGATAGTGGGATCCTTGTAAAATTTCTTATAAAGAGTGAATACAATTTTTTTTTAAAACTCCTGTGTACTTTGGATTTTGATACTTTTGGTTTATTGTGATCCAAGCATGTGAGTATGTATGTTGTAATTAGTCAATCGTGTTGGTTAAAATCATGATTAAATTGCATGTTGGAGTCCTATAGCCTTTAAAATATTGTCTTTGCACCATGATATATTGTATATCATCTCTTCTACTCATTTCTTTGAGCACTCGCTTCATTGTTGGGAGGAATGAAAATAAGTATTGGAAGCATTTAGATTTCTAGGTGCAAATTGCTAAATGGAGTCAAGGCTTTTATTTTAGTTTACTATGTAATAGACCTACACTGGTCTATTGAGTGACAACAGTAATTTGTAACCATGTTGCTTGAGTTCAAGTGCTAATAAGATGTTTTCTATATGGTTAGCATATGGAAAAACTATGGGTCATACAACAAGTTTTAGATTTCTTATTTGTGAATGATTTCTATTACTATATATATAATCACTTAATGTGATACGTCTGCCATCTCAAAAAGTCAAATTTCTGGTAAAGTTTTGTCAATGATCTCATTAACATTTCTGCTAGGAAAAGTAAGTTGAACACATAAAAAACAAAGTGAGTAAATCAAGGCTCTCTTAAGATTTTGATCTAAAGGAAATTTTAAGGTCTTTTAAAAATTTTCTAAAAAAGTTTCAATATTTTCTCTACTTAGACTTGAACATACTCAACGATCCAAACATATTTGAGGATATAATAAATTGTAATCAAGTGTTTATCTATTTGAGTAATTTTAATGGTGACTTTAGATTATTAAAATAAAGTATCTATGGTTAGAGTTTTAATTTAAAACTTTAAAGTTGAAAATTTTATATAAACCTTTATTTGAAGCCCTTGATACATAAAAGTTAGATCTCCAAACTTATTTTCACTTTTAATCTCTACGTGTCTATGTTTGTGCTCTCCTTCCTTCTCTCTCTCTGTACCATAGATGTTTGTGCTCTCCTTCCTTCTCTCTCTCTGTACCATAGCTACTACTTTCACCTTTGGTGCCGGTCCACATGCTATGTGTCTATAGGAGACTAGATTTACCCAAGGTTTTGCATAGCCTTGAATTTAAAGAGCTCATTTTCCGTGGTAGATCCTAGCTCTAGCATAGTGGTATCATTTTGTGATGCGGTGAACCTTCTCACTTGCTCCATTCCGAACTTAGCTCTTAGGTGGATTCCTATAGATTTTTTGTATAGTCTACATGTCGAATCAAGCCATGCAAAGGTCATAAAAAACCAAGCTTTGGTAGATGTGGGACAACATCTTCATATGCTAGAGCTATACCCACTTGGTCCTAGGACCACACCACAATGGATCTCATCAAGTGTGATGTAGCCTTTATTGCCATCTATGTTTTGTGCATTGATGTGCAAGAGGACAATCAGGAAGACATCGATGCACTCTCTCAACCACAGCTATAGTATTTCAAGTGGGAGCTTGAGAAAATCACTCTCGATCCAAGTGAAGAGGTAGCACAAAGCTTAGCTATTGTACACCCACCTCCCTGCCCTGTTGAGATGCTGAGAAATGAGTCACCCCTTGCTTCTTTGAATGCTGTCACCATCGATGGAGTGAATACCTATTCATACAAGATGTGTTGGAGATTTTGGAGATGAGAGAAAAAGAACTATATTGTATCATGGTGCATGATGCACGAAATGATTTTATAGATTTTGATGTACAGGATGCCCCAACACATGTGGATGAGGTAGCTTGATATGATGGCAGGAGCATCAATGACATCTTTGCCATTGTGAGCATCGAAAAGCAAATTGAGGATGCGGCACCCTAGTACGACATCTCCAATGAGGAGTTTGAGCACTTGCAAGAAAGCCTTTTTGGTCCCTCGACCCGACTATATGGTACCTTCCCAAGAGAAAGATGAGGGAAGACTAATTGTAGGAGCAAACTTGGATGCTCCATTATAGCAGTAGATAGATGACATAGAGAAGGTAATGTTTTTGGTTTTAGCACAACTTCACCCATAGGGCCCCAAGGCATCTTGAAAATGATCGACTCATTCAGGTGCAGACTCGACCATACTGACAAAACATGCATTGCGTACATTGTGACGATGATCACTTACTATCTGAATGCTCTCGATCGAGTAGGGCTTGCACAAATTGTGGGTGGTTTGGTCATGAGGCATCTACTTAAGAGCTCCTAGGTGGCTTCCCTATGCTGCACCCTATGCAAATCGTAGGCTCCCATACCCACGACCTCAACAGAAGGTTCTTCTTGCTCCTGTTAACCCTCAAACGAACAAGGTGGAAAATCTAAAATAGAAGACAAGGCCAAGGCAAAAGTGAAACAAAAGATGAAGGCATGCCCAGAAGAATCTGGAAACACAAGATGTGTAGAAAAGTTCTAAATCAAGGAAAAATGTGCACAAGAAAAAGCGTGAGTCTATACTTTTGTAAAAAAGCACAAGGTGCACCATGATTTATTTTAAGAGTGCCAGGCTATCACCCGTGTAATTTGTTAATGTAGACGGGTGGTGGAAAGGAAGCTAGGAAGATAGGAGGACAATGGGAAAAAGGGCCTGGCCGGCCATGTAAAAAAGGGGATAAGGGGATGAGCACCCAAAAGGGATTTAGGGTTTTGTATATACAGTTGAAAAGTGAATGAGAATCTCATTCTTGTGTGTAGCCAAAAGTGGTTCTCCTCCTCTTCTTCTTCTTCTTCTTCTTCTTCTTCTTCTTCTTGCTTGCTTGCTTGAGCTTGTGCTTGAGAGAGGGAGTGAGTGTGTGAGGGTGAGGGACCAGGGAGGAGAAGCTCTCCATCTTCTCCTCTCTTCTTCTCTTCTCTTCTCTTCTCTTGTCTTACTCGCGGCAATGCAGCTTGGAGCATGGAGCTTGAGGATGGAGCTTGCTTGAAGCTTGCACTTGGATCGTGGAGCTATCATAGTGCGCAGGAGAGGAGGTAACTCGATCGGCATGGAGATAAGCTCACTACACTCGTAGATATGGATGGCGTATCGGCTATGTGAGAGGTAGCCATTAGTGCTCGGCTTGGAATGCTTGAAGCAATAAGCAGTCCGTGGGTCTTGGCAGTTGAGCGAAAGCTCCCACATTTTGGTTCCGTTGCCGGGACAACGGATTCAAGCCTTGAGCGCTTGCGTGCTTTGAATCGAGCATCGAAATAGGGTTTTCCCTGAACCGATGCTTAAGGTAGGTAGGAAGTGAGGGAGTTTGAAGAGGTATTCGATCTCCTTAGCAAGTAGGTTTTTGGTTTTTGGACTTGGAAAAGTATGATAGAGTAGTGTAGGTATTTCCCTTATGATTTTTTCTTGCATTTAGGAAGGATAGGAACAAAACATTGGAGCAAACAATAGGGTTTTTTGTTGCTGTATAACGGGCTGAAATAGATAAAAAAAGGGCAAAAAATGAAATTTTGGGTTAAATGTTGGTGAAGGGAGCAAGACTAAGGTGACTGCAGGCCTGGGCAGGGTGATAAGGGGCAAGGAGTGGCAAGAAAGGCCACATTTTGCATTGCAGGGTTTCAGGAGAGTAGGAGAGAGGGAGAGAGCTTCATCGCGTGGACCTACTTCGAATCTGGTCATCTAGGAGTTATTTGCCCAGCCCAAGAAATTCCACACCTTCCCCTACATGAGTAGCTTGGATCTGGAGGTGCTCAATAGGTAGGAAGCCCTCGATCGCTCGACGCGAAGAATTCTTTGAATTTTGGCAAAAATTGCGTCGCGCTCAGCTCATTCGAGTGATAGCGATTCTAGGCCAAGTCCTAGAATCTGCCCTTGGATCACTTGGCCAATCGGCCCTCAGACCATTTGGCCATTCGGTCCACTACACTCGGATGCCTTTCACTCGGCCCATTCGAGTGAAGCATTCGGACCAGCTTTGAAATTCGGCCCTCGGCCTTGTCGACTCGGCCCAACCCCACTTGGACAAGTTGACATTCGGCTGACCGAATTCACCATTCGGCCCTTGGACCACCTGACTCACCTACTTGACTCGGCCCTTGGCCCACTCGACCACTCGGCCCTCGGACAACCACACTCGGACTGACCGAATTTGACATTTGGACCAATTACATTCGGCCCTTTCTCATTCGGCCCTCGGTTCTCGGACAGGCTGAATTGGGCATTGGGCCCCTGCAATTTGGACCTGTTGGGCCGAATTTGGATTTTTTCAAATTTTAACCTATAGACCCTGGAACTGATTGAGAGACCATATAGAGCCGAAACCATATCATAGATCTATCATTGGGCTGAAATCTAGAGCAAGCAGTTCAAAACTTGGCTATAAACGGTCCTTGAAATTGCGCATGGTGTTTACCATAATGACCCTACAATCTGGGGGGACTGCCCCCTCGAACCCCGCAGACCCACACCTCCCCCAAGTAGGTTGGAGAGAAAATGTGCGCCGTGACAGGTCCTCCAAATTAGATCCTAGTGTAGTCATAGCTCTACACTAGGATGGAGAGAAAATGCGCACCGTGACAGGTCCTCCAAATTAGATCCTAGTGTAGTCATAGCTCTACACAAGCATGGACTCGCACCTGCAAAAGAGCAACCAAAAGCCCATACCCGAACAAAGACAAACAAAGACCCTAGAACCTCAATGGGCCAATCTAGCCAACAAGGGCAAAAAGACTGCACTGCAAAAACACGTATGTGTTGCATTCTAGCTGTATCTAGTCAAAGCGGAAATCAACAACATCAAGCTACAATTGTGAGGATGACTAGATGTGACAGTCCTGACGAGAGATGCACCTTGAATAGCACTCCATAGACGATCCAAGACGTCAGCGGAGAATCCACATCTGGTTGTACAATTGGGGACTGAAGGGCATTTGTTAGAAGGCTTAAATTTATAAGCCAAGACATGGAAGATGAAGACATAGTACCCCCTGCTTATCTTAGGGTCAAACTCATCGTGAAAAGAGAGCACACTATTGATGCTCTGATTGATGAAGGAGCGGATTTTTAATATCTTGACCTATGAAGCATGGACCCTATTAGGCCAACCAGAGCTCACATCGACTAATGCAACTCTTAGTCCTTACGGGGGACACCCACAAGCACTCATAGGGAAGTGAAGAATCCTCGCGACAATTGAAACTGGAAGCTTGCCTATCCTATTTCATGTTCCTCCAAATAGTGCTAATTGCGGGAAGGAAATCCTCCTAGGAAAACCCTTCAAAAGGGCGACGAAGTGTGAGGCTGATTACGTAGCACAGAGGATACACTTAACACTATCGGGTGTGAGGATAGTCACAACCTTTAGCAAGGGTGACCGCATTGAACCTCGAGGGAAAGGCAAGGAAGGTGCTAGCATAATAGGCAAGCCTAGTAATGAGAGCAAGGACCTATTGAAAGAGTTGATGCAAGCACAGGTTGAACAATGAGAATCGGTGAGTGCGGCCATGCTTGAAACAAGAAGGTCAGGAGACAATGCCAAGGACGGGCTTTGGACTTATGAATATTGTAGAAGACTCCAAAAGAATCCCAAGCCTTATAGGCGAAGGTATCGATGGAGAGCCAACACAACACCGAGATGGATATCCAAAGCGTTGCTATGTGCTCAAGGGTATTACACAGGTAACTGATGGATTTGGATACCAAAACCCCTTGCTAAACCTCCTCTATTAGCTGAAGGCCATCTTGCATCAAAAGCAAGGAAGTGTAGGAGGAAATCTAAATGAAAATCCAAGTCTCGGGGCAAGAAACCAAACATGAGTGTTCGAAATGAAGAGCCTCATCCTAGTATGCAATAAGCAGATGTCAGATGTAACCCCATTGAGCGTGCATGAAGACCACTAGTGCTCAAGGAGCTTTTGACTTCCCAAGAGGATAATGAGCACCACAAGCACAACACTGCTCATAAGAAGGCTGATTGCTCGACAAAGCAAATGGCACAATCGCCTAGCAGATAATTTTGGCAGCTAATGGTTGCATCTTTGGCTGCTTCTGAGAGTATGGTTGGGCTTATTGTGTGATGGGCTTGGTTAGAGTCAGGGGTGCCATGCTACTAGTGCTAGTGAGGTCATAGGGGCACTAGTAGGATCGGGTTGAGGTAATGTGTGAGCGTAGTGTGTGAGCAACAGGGTGTGGCTTTGGTCAATAAACTTGTTTAGTCTCTGCCAGCTTCTGCGTTTGAGGCTCTATGTATTGTAGTTTGGATCAAGTGTAGCATTGGTGCCCATTCTGCCACATGGCTTGGTGTGGGTAAGTTTGGGGGGATTGTTGGAGTAGTGTCCTTGGCCATCTTGGCTTTAGCTACCCAAATCTAGGTGTTATTCTCGTAGTAGCATTGTGCTTGCAATAACGTCTTGGGAACCCATCGCAGCTGGCCGTTTGTCTTTGTGCAAGCACAAGATATCTCATATTCCATAAACGTGTAGGCATGGTAACCAAATCAACTACCCACTTGTAATGCATAGACAATGGATAGGTTGGTTGTTGCAACCCATCTATATGCTTTACCATGGAATACATTTGACAAACATTACATGATTCCACATAATGCTCCACATATTTATACAAGTTTTGCCACCAATACTTCTCTTTGATCTTGGAAAATGTACCCCAAATTCCTCCAATAGAGGAGAATGGAGCAAATGTATTTACCAATGCTCTTACAAAGGATCTTCTTTGAGTTCATCTTCAGAAACTTAGTGTTATGGGTCATTGTTGTGTCTGTGTTTGTGTGTGTTTGACGTGACACTCTACCCTTGTTTATATAGTAATGGGTGGGAGGGGGGGAAGGGGGAAGAGAGGATGCTTGTGCACGCGTCACTCAGGCGGTGACCAAGGCATAGACCTTGGTATCTTGGCCTTGGCATACTTGGCAATGGGCTATGAAGAATTTGTTGGCGCCGTTGGCTGTGCGTGAGAAGCTCCCACTAGCTTGTAGGAAAATCTTCCCGGGAGGTCACCCATTCCAACAGTGCCGTCACCCAACTACACTTAACTTCTGAGTGACTATCCACTAGGCTAGTTCTTTTTGTTGTTTTATACTACAAACATAGTTTTAATAAGATAGTCTTGGGAGGGTTTCCCAAGTCTTTCTTCCATGAACTGATATATAATACCTCATTAATAATAACAATTATCTTCATAAGTAGAGCCAGTTTCATAGTTAGAGCTAGTTTTTTAAAAATATGCAACATAAATCAATTTTGTTTGGAATGTATATGCACATTGTTTATTAAAATAAACTAAGTAATGGAGACATTACAATAAAGAAGAGTTTACTTTAGAAAATTAAAGGGAAAGTGCTCTCTCTCTCTCTCTCTCTCTCTCTCTCTCTCTCTCTCTTTGTGTGTCTCTCATGTGGAAAAAAGGATAAATGCTCTTGCACAATAGTATTGTAATGAAATGTAGGAGCTAGAGGATAAGTAGATGAGAAGACACTATGCACAATCAGAGAAAGAGATGGAGATAATTTGGAAAGTAAAGTGAATTGCAGTTGTTGATTTCATTGCTAGTAGTTATATATATACATGATACATTAAATGAGGTAGGTGAGCTCCTATTCTAAATATATGAGATATTTACAAGGAGGATAACTATGGGATCCTTTTGTCCACATGTTTGTATATCCTTATCTTATCCAAACTTATCCTAACATCCCCCCCCTCAAAAGGATTCCATAGAGAGTTTAATCGAATACAACTGCAAAGAAAAGAGAGTACCACTAGAGATCATGATTTACATCTATCTATAATATTATACCCCTCCCCCCTTAGAGCATGCAAAGGATTTGCATTTGTGCTTTAAGTGGGGAAATGATTTGGTGAGAAAATCAATAGCATTGTCATAGGAGGGTACATAATCAAGGGTGATATGGGAATTTTCTACTAATTCTCATATAAAATGATATCTCATATCAATATGGTGGAGTTTAAGACTTAATTTAATTTAGAGCCTTGAACTAGAGAGATACATGCTTTGTTGTCAATGAAGATAGGAATTTGTTGAGGGTGGTATCCAAAACTGATGTTCTCGAAGAGTTTTTTAATGTAGATAACTTCTTGGGATACCATGCTATATGCCACATATTTAGCTTCCATAGTAGCAAGTGCTACTGAGTATTGTTGTTTAGTGTTCCAAGAGATAGGGCCACCTACTAGAGTAACAATAACTATGAGAGATCTTTGAGTAGCAAGGTCTTCACCCCAATGTGCATCCGAATAGGCCTTTAAAAGAAAGTCATTGTTGTCTTTAGAAAAACATAGCCCCACACGAGATGTGACCTTGAGGTATCTCAAGACTCATTTTAGCTACCAATGCTTGTATGTGGATTGATGCATGGCCTTGGATAGAATATGCCCTACATAAGACAAGTCTGGATGGGTACAAGTAATCAAATACCTGAGATGTCCAAGTACTTTCATATAGCAAAATAATTTCCATTTCACACGCTTGCCCATTAGAGAGAGAATGAGATGAATATGGATTAAGTTAGAGATTCTGAGCAAGATGAGTGACCATGGGATTACAATGTTGCATGGAACAGTGGGAGAGAATAGGCATAATGTAGGTGTGTTGATGGATGTGGGTGATTGTTCAATTTCAATGTCAATACGGTAATGCATAGGACCATAATTTGGTATAGCAAATTGGGAGGATATTATTGATTTGGCCTTGGACATTGCATAATGAGAGATAGTAAGGATAGGAATGTCATTGTAGAGGGAGCTCACGCTCAACTGTCAAGACCCACGGACTGCTTATTGTTTCAAGTGTTTCAAGTCGAATGCAATTGCTATCTCTCACCTAGCCATAGATGCTCTCAACCTACGGGTGTAGTGAGCTTACCTCCATGCCTGACCAAGTTGCCTCCTCTCTTGAGCACTCTAGTAGCTCCACAATCCAAGTGCAAGATTCTTTATCCTCAAGCTCCATGCTCCAAGCTCCATTACCACAAGCAAGACAAGAGAAGAGAAGAGAAAAGAAGAAGAGAGGAGAAGATGGAGAGCATGGTGTATTAAGTGAGTATGATTGTGAGTGTACCATTGCTTTGGTGCCTATTTTAAGCCTAGAGAGATTTATGTAGAAGACAAACATGGGTAGGAAATTTGGGATCCACAAAATTTGGAGGCTGGGACATATAAATTTCTTCACCCAAGTGACCATAAAAGAAGGAACTTTTGACATTGACATGATATAGAATTAATTTGAAATCAGTGAGCCATGGAAAATAATATACATAAGGAAGTCATAGATACTATGGGAGAGAATGTACTTCCATTGTGAGGGCCTTCAATATCTTCAAAACCACGAGCTACGAGTCAAGCTTTGTACTTATCAATGGTGCCGTCTAGTTTGCACTTTTTACAAAGCACCCATTTGCAGTTTATTGCTGATTCCCCAAGAGAAAGAGGGAGCAAAGCCCATGTGTGGTTTTGAAGAAGAGCCTTTTATTCCTTGAGCATTGTAGATTGCCACTAAGAAGCTTCATGACTTCATGGTATTTAATTGGCGGAAGGGCGATTGGGTGACTTAGGAATGCTATTAGGAGGGGAGGTGGATTTTAAGCTTGTCCAATGGCAACATTGGCTTGAACATGGAGGTCATTCAAGCTCTTATGACATGGATTCGATAATGACATGAATTCATTATCATCAAAGTCAAAAGAGCTCAAGAGAGTGATGGGCATTGAAGAGGAAATTGGAGATGGAGGTTTGAGAGTAGTGAAAATGAGAGCAAAAGGAGGAGAGTTGCTTGAAGTGGAAGACATGGTAGCTATTCATGCAAGCCTTTGAAGAGTGGGGATGGAGTTGGAATGTTCTTTTCCTCTTGGAGTTCTTGTTGTGAGTGAATGAAGCTGCTTAAGAGATGAGAGAGGAGATTGTTGAGGAGCTGAGAATTGTGAGAGTGGACTAAAGGCCTCTGTGATTGTTGTTCTTTAAGTACTATGGCCTGATATAGTTTGAGTGGTAGTATGTGGCAGCTATGCTGATGTGGAAGTAATTGTGAAGAGCCAGTTAGGGAGCTCAGATTGCATGGATAAGATGGAATAATGGAGGAAATATGGACTATATTAATTGCTAGAATAGAGGAAAGATAGATGGATGCCTGCATGGACTGCTCATGCTAAATTCTTGGTGCCATATGTTGAATGATTTATCCCTTGTGATTTTTTTGAGGCATCCTTCAAGTAGGATCTGATGTTTTTGCAAGTGAGGAGTAGATTGTAGCATTTGTGAGGGAAGAGGTAGGAGATGATGGTGCTGAACATGGCACCAAAAATTGCCACCAATAGAAGCAAGCTGCCGTGAGCAAAGGAAGAGTTAAGAGTATTGGTTATAATTGTGGGATGATTAAATTTTGGGTTTTGAAGAGTTTTTCTACGTGAAAAGTGGTTGGGAGGCCTTATGAAGTGGCATGTAGGTGTGAGAGAATCAAGACCCACCAATGTGAGTGACTGGATAAGATGTGTGTGCGGAAGATGACGAAGTGGATGTAGTGGGCCTATGATTGGATTTTTGTGTGGTAGATCATAAATTCAAAGATGTGGTGGCAAATGATGCAACTGGATAAAGGGTTAGAGATTGAGGTTTTGTGATGGTTGAAGGGTCTAGGGAGAGATTGAGTTCACTGAATATAGAATTCCTACCATAAAGGAAGACTTTGTTCTGTGGGTCATAAAAATGATAAGCTTTGCAACCAAAAGGCTCACCATATCCAGTAAAGATAAGATGAGTGGCTTGAGGGGAGAATTTGGATTTGTAGTCTGCGATGACAAGAAAGGTAGTGCATCCAAATATCTTCAGATGTGATAGGTCAAGAGGGTGGCCAAAACCATACTTCATGTTGAATTCCAAGCCTTGGGGAGGTCTAGCGCCATCAAGAACACTGCCTTAGTCTGGCATTCTATGTTCACTGGAATATTGCCTCAGTCAGTGATCTATACTCAATCATCAATCTTTTAGCCTGATGATTTTAGGAAAGACCGTTATTGGCAGCTCCTGCCTTCGCGACCTTCGTAGCTTTCTTCTTCACAGGGCCATGGTCTTTAATCATGAGATCACAAAAAAAAAGGGAAATTTGGCAAAGGAGCTTGGGGGTATTTAGATTGATGGAATTTTTTATTAATGTGGAAAAAAAGGAATCACCAAGAATTTAGAGAAATCGAGAAGGTTCTTGATTCCACAAGGGGGAATAGGATAGAAGGGATGGAGGAATTGAATTCAAGAGCTCACGGAGTATCCTCATTGTCTTCTTGACAAGGAATTCCCATGCTCGCTCTTCTCTTGCTCCACTCCCTCTTGCTCTATACTCTTGAGAAGGGCCTCTCCTCTCTTGCTCTGATTGCTCTCAATGGCTCCCCATGCCTCTTATTTATAGTTAAATTAGAGAAGAAGGGTTGTGGCTAAGAAGAAGAGCACTTTATGGAGGGGATCTTGGCAAAATCAACAATTCGAAGCTTCCAAGTTGCAATTTGATGCTCAAACCGCAAATTGATGGTTCTCTTGGCTTTGAAAGGGGGGTAAAAACTCAAGATACCTGCTTAGAAATCTTCCAAATCACTCCTTCTTCTCCCCATTTGGAGTGTTGTGTTTGTTGCCTATAAATTGGGATCACGACACACGAGATTTCACCAATCCTTCTTTTTGCATGAAATCTCCGAAATTGGCTTAAAAAGTCACTTGTTTTTTTATGACACCCTATTCTAGAAGTTTCCATAGATTTTTAGGATATTTACAATAAATAATATTCAAAATATAAAAAATATGCAAGTTTTGTCCAAAAATCTAGTATTTTTGGACCATCCATACTATAGACGATGACATTAATGACTAATATGGCTCATAACTCTCGTTCACACAGTATCTTCTGTGACAGGTGGCTACAGTCCTTGTCGATTCGGAAAAATATCGGGTTACAATCCTCGGGTCTTTTTGCCCGAGATCTTCTCTATTTAATGATTTTAGAGTTTTTAAAGTCCATTTTGCAAGAAGTCGAAAAGATTTTAAATCAAAGTCAGGATATCACATCCTCTCCCCCTTAAAGGAATCGAGATGTCCTCATCTCAAATGAAACTGAGGATATTGGTTACATAGCGACTCATGGTCAATCCAAGTGGTATCCTCTTCATGGTAGTCTTTCCACTGGATGAGATATTCTCTAAGGGTTTTGCTTCTTAAAGTCTTCTCTCTCATATCAAGTATCTTTTCTGGTTGAAGCTTGAGGACTCCCTGACTTGGCATTACAATTTGTTGGTCGTTAAGTACATGGTCTGGGTTAGGGATATATTCTTTCAATAGACTGACATGAAACACATTATGCACTTTCAAGTTGTTAGGGAGTTGCAGCTTGTAGGCATTTGGCCCTATACACTTTAGCACCTTATATGGCCCACAATACATGGGACTTAGCTTCTTCAATTCCCCCAAAGATAAGGAACTTTTTTTTGGGCGAACTCGTAGGAAAACTGTCACCTTCTTTGAAGATGTGTTCTTGCCTTTGTTGATCAGCATCTGACTTCTGTCCGACAATCCTTGGCGGCTTGAATATCTTGCCTTATAGCTTTCACTTGCTAATCCATTTCTTCTAGAATTTTCCTAGATGCTTCTACCCGTAGGGTGGGATCAAAAAAATTTAATGGGGTAAGACAATATTGCCCATATAGTGCTTGAAAAGGAGTCACCATTTGGGTTTCCTATTACAATAAGCCCTTAGTATGTCCTCAATAACTTGGTTGACCCGCTCTATTTGACTATCAGTTTGGGGATGGTAAGTAGTACTAAAGTAGAGCTTGGTTCCTAAAGATTCCGACAAAATCCTCCAAAAGTTTGAGGTAAAGAGAGAATCACGGTCGCTGATGATTCTTTGGGATAATCCATGTAACCTAAAAATTTTCTTAATGAATAGCTTGGCAATATCGAAAGCCTTGTAATTGGTTTTTATAGGAACAAGTTCGGTAACTTTTGTTAGCATATCAATGACGGCCATTATGGAGTTACATCCTCCCTGTACCAGGGGTAGTCCAACTATGAAGTCCATACTGATATACTCCCATTTCATTTGACAGATGTCAAGTGGCTGGAGCTTTCCTGGCAACTTGACATACTTGGCTTTAATTCGTTGGCAATTTAGACATTCGGTGGCATACTTGAGTATATCACCCTTGAGTCTTTCCCAGTAGAAGCTTCTTCTTACTATATTAAGAGTCTTAGCATAACCAGGATGACCCAAAAATGGGGAATCCTAAGCTTCCCAGGGTATTTTCCTTCTGACTTTATGACTTGTAAGAATACATAGTCTTGTCCTGTAATAGGCAAGTTTCTCATTTATGGAAAAATCCTGATATTTAGTCTTGAGTTCTGGACTTGAATCCTTGACAAAAATTTCTCTTAACAAGTTCTAATAGCTTGGATCCTTCACTTCTCTTCTTTAGCCATTTCTATGAGAGGGTTACTTGGCATTGAAATCATTGTGGCAAGAGTATCAGACCTAGAGGGTTTTTCTAGGGTTAGAGCATTAAGGAATGATTTACAGCTTAGGACATTTGCAATCACATTCTCCTTGCTGGTCTATACTTGATTTCAAAGTCAAATTCTTGCAAGGTCTCAATCCATTGGCGTCATCTCATATTGATATCTGGTTGAGTAAAAATCCACTTTAGACTCTTATGATCAGTGACTAACGAAAACCTATTACCAAGCAGGTAATGTCTCCATAGTTTAAAAACATGAATTATAGCAAGTAATTCTAGATCATGTGTGGCATAATTTCTTTCATGGATCATTAATTTGCTTGAAGCATAGGCTACTGGATGTCCTTCTTGCATAAGCACACAACCCAAAGCAAGAGATATTGCGTTAGTTATGACTTTGAATTCTTTGCTGAGGTCAGGTAGCCTTAGGATTAGGGCAGTTACCAAGCTTCTCAAAGCTAGATTTTTCACCAGACGTCCATGTAATGGAGACTTGCTTTTTGAGGTCGGTGTGAGAGGTGCGGCAATTGAGGCATAGTCTTTAATGAAGACTCTATACTAGCTTGTTAGCCCTAGAAATCTTTGCACTTCCTTGATTGTTGTTTGGGGTGGCCAGTCTTGCACATCTTAGACCTTGGTAGGATCCACTAAAATGCCATCTTCCAATACTATGAATCCTAGATATTTAATTTTCTTCTTGAAGAAAGCACATTTCTTCTTTTTAGCATAGAGTTTGTATGCCCTCATTGTTTCAAGAATTATTCATAGCTGTGGTTCATGGTACTCTTAATTCTTGGAATATGTTAAGATATCATCAAAGAAGATGAGGACAAAGTTGTCAAGATAGGGTTGGAAAATGTCTTGCATGTACTTGTTGAAGGTGACAGGAGTGTTTGTTAACCCAAATGACATCACAATAAACTCATAATGACCATACCTTGTGCTAAATGTAGTTTTAAGGATATCTTCCTCTCTAATTCTTATTTGATAATATCCTAATCTAAGATACCTTTGCTCCTTGGATTCGGTCAAGCAACTCATCTATCCTGGGGATTGCATATTTGTTTTTCATTGTCACCTGGTTTAATCCATAGTAATCAATACAAAAGCAGAGTGTTCCATCTTTCTTTTTTGGAAATAAAATTAGGGCTCCCCATAGTGAATTTCTCGATCGGATGTATCCTTGGTCTAATAGCTGCTTGAGTTGTTTTTTTAGCTCGATGAATTCAGGAATTGACATTTGGTAAGGTCATTTGGCGACGAGAGAAGTGCCTGCTAGAATAAGTTGAATTTCATGATCTACTTCCCTTGCTGGTGGAAGCTCTGTCAGGTCTTCTGGAAAAACATCTGCATATTCATTTAGCCAGGATGGTTGATCCTTGGCTTCACTATACTGCTAAGCCTTGTTGAGTTTAATTAGATATTCAGGTAATCCTTTGTTCAATCCCTTTACTATTCGAGAGGCTTTAGCGAGTTGAACCTTAGGGTTTCATGCTTCTTTCTGAATGGTTACTTGTTCTCCCTTTGAGTTTTGAAATGTGATTTGGCCCTTTCCGCAATGGATATGGGCATTATTTGGAATTAACCAATCCATTCCTAGCAAACACTCATAAGCCTCAAGGTTTATAATTCAGAAGTTCATTTTGGAAGAATTGCCATCCAAGCTAAATTTTACCTTGCTAGTTTGTTGTGTTGATAGAACTTCTTTGCCGTTTGCTAATTCCACAAGCATTCTAGGTGCAAGAATAGTGTTTATACCTAGCCTTTTTGCACATTTTGGTAATATGAAAGAGTGGGTACTTCCATTGTCAATTAAAATTCAAAAGGGTTTACCTTGATAATCTGGTGGTGTTTGAATTACTGAGAATTGGCGATTTGGACCCTTCTTATTGAGAGTGGCATGTACTCTAGCTCTTTCCATATCAAATTCCATCATGGGATCTTTATCATTAATGATCTTCTTTAGGTTTATTCCAGCTACCTGTCCCCTGGCATCTTGGCTTTGCCAGCAAAACTGATCTTGGCCAAGCTTCAGGCACTACCTCTTGAAATGTCCTAGTTACTTGCAATAGTTACAACTTGGAGTCTCATTGCTCCTTCTTGTGGATATAAAGCTTTCCACTACATTTGATTTAGCCTTCTTCGTTTGTTTGCTTGATATTGTCCTTGGGATCTTTTTGCATAACCTTGGAAGTTTCCCTTATTTGAATGTTTCTGTTCCAAATTTTTGCATTTCTTGGCCTTTGTTCAATCTCTTGGACTATTGTAGCTGCTCAAATCAATTCATCTTGTAAATCTGATGGTCTCATTGATTCAAGATGCATATTCAAGGGTGGATTTAGACCATTGCAAAATTTGTATACTTGTTGTGAAACATCCATCATAGGTGCATATTTTAGAAGTATTATGAATTTGGAGTAGTAGGCTTCTAGGCCTAGGATTAGCTACTTTAGATTGAAGAACTCGTTCATCTTCTGGGCTTGATATGTGGGCGGAAGATATCTCCCACATATTGCATTCTTAATTTTGTCCTAAGTGATAGTGCCTTCGGGCATTCTTTGGTCCTTGCACCATTATTTCCACCAAAAACGGGCATCTCTTGTGAGTTTTAGTTTAGCAATCATGGCTTGATTTGATGGTGTAGTTCCTGTAATGGTGAAATAGTCTTCCATAGGTTCTATCCATGTTTCCGCTTCAGTTGGAATGTCCCTTCCTTTATCATCAATCTCCGATGGCTTGTACTACTTGAGAAGAAATTTCTTCTCTTGGGATTTTGTAGTATTGGGATTCGGGGTGACATTCTAAAGATTATGCAATTTTATGATCAATTTTCTTTCCAACCATATTTTTTTTAAAAAGATGTTTACTTCCTTACTCTACCTCATTAATTTAGAAGGGAAATTATGTTCAAGGTTTATACTTCAAAAGAGAGTTTTGATTTTTAATCAAGAAAAAAAATCTATCTACTATTTTTGATGTATCAAGGAGACAAACTGATGGAAAAAAATAATTCTTTACGTCAATAGAAAGGGAATACATTATTCAAGTATTTTGGAGCTCATATTATTCTTGGAAAGGATTTTTATAACACAATCTAGGCATGTCATTGCGATATATCCATTGCATAGTATTTAGGATTCTGAGAATAGATATCCAAAAATCTATATTTCAAAGGAAGATAAGGTAATCCATCCTTCTCGTAGTCGGGCAACTGGAGCGTCCTACAACCATGACTCGATCAGTCGGTATAACCCTTATAACCTCCTCATAGATGTATCGGTTTAGTTTGACATGTCGCCCTCTAATGAACATGTTTGAGTTAACTCTGGCCTCATCATAGAAGAGATAAATCTTGGCAACCTTAAGGGCTTACATTCACCTTAATCTCTTTAAATTATTTGGGATGTAAGCAATACGATTTGCATCAATGTAACAATATCCTCCGCTTAACATCCATCGCCTTTCTTAATAGAGGGTTGAAAGATTGTATATCTGATCTAAAATCGGAATCAACTGGTTTCTCCAGCTAAAGCTAGACGAGTGCATTGCTAACATAAATATAACTTGAAAAATCAATACTTTTTTCCAAGGTTCATCTTTCTGCCAGAAATCAAGAACTATATCAACAAGAGAAGATTTCACTATTTAAGAAAATGACTTTTTTGCTATAAATATAAGTAGTTTTATTTACTTGCTTCATGTTGTACATCAATGCGCATTCTGATACCAACTATAATGTGCCGCCCAAGCTATTCCTTGGCAGTGCGTTCTTAGTAGCCCATCAAGAGATTGTGAGATCGCAAAAAAAGGGGAAATTTGGTGAAAGAGCTTGGGGATAATTAGATTGAAAGAATTTTTGATTGACAGGGGGTAAAAGTGATCACCAAGAATTTTGAGAAATCGAGAAGAGTCATGATTCCACAAGGGAGAATAGGATAGAAGGGATGGAGAAATTTAATTCGAGAGCTCATAGAGTATCCTCCTTGTCTTCTTGATGAGGAATTCCCATCGCATTTCTCTTGCCCCACTCCCTCTTGCTTGATACTCCTGAGAAGGGCCTCTCCTCTCTTGCTTCGACTGCTCTGAATGGCTCCCCAAGTCTCTTATTTATAGTTAAATTAGAGAAGAAGGGTTGTGGCTAAGAAGAAGAGCTCTTTATGGAGGGGATCTCAACAAAATCAGCAATTTGAAGCTTCTAAGATGCAATCTAATGCTTAGACCGCAAATCTAATGGTTCTGTTGGCTCCCAAAGGGGGGTAAAACTAGAGGACACCTGAAACACTTGGTTATCAGAAATCTTCCAGATCACTCCTTCTTCTCCTTGTTTGGAGTGCTATTTGCTACTTATAAACTACGATTGCGATGTGCGTGATTTCACCAATCCTTCTTTTTGCATAAAATCTCCAAAATTGGCTGAAAAAGCCACTTTTTTTTTACATGACTTCCTATTCTAAAAGTTTCCATAGCTTTTTAGGATATTTACAATATATAATATTCAAAATATAAAAAAACTCGTGACTTACTCTTGCTTGATTTTATTGATGAGAGGTTGAATCTTGAGTTTATGAGTGCAGGTTTGAGTGGTAATAAAATCTCTCCCGGATAGAGGCAAAGAGGAGAGAAGAAACATAGCTTGTAGTTCTTCAGAGGAGGTGACTACCACTAGGCATGAAGATCAATCTACCAGTAAGTTCTTTTCTAAACATGGACATTTGATATACGATATCTATGTGTTCATAGGTATTGTTCAAGAAATCCCAAATACCTTTTGCAATGGGTATTGTTCTCACTAGTTGTACTTGTCAATGCCCACAATAAATAAGGATCTCCGTTCTTGTAGCTCCATCTCTTTGCATCCAATCTTTTTTGTCTACTCCTTGTTCAAGGAAATGTTCCTTGCCATTGATGATATTCCAGAGGTTGGCTTGCGATAGCTAAAGTTTCATCCTTAGCTTCTAGACTTGATAGTTATTGCCATTGAGTTTGTCAATCTTGATGTATCGATTGTATGAGTAGTCACATTGATGAAAGCCATTGGAGTAATGAGAGTAAGGAAGGATAAGTGATTTGTAATTTTGGAGAAGATATGATAAGCTAGAGAATTAGACCTGGGGCTCTAATACCATGTATTGAAATGTAGGAGTTAGAGGATAAGTAGACGAGAAGACACTGTGCACAATGAGAGAAAGAGATAGCAACAATGTGGAAAGTAAAGTGAACTACAATTGTTGATTTTATTGATAATGGCTATATATATAATTGGTACATTAAATGAAGGTGACCTCCTATTCTAAATATTTGAGATATTTACATGAGGATAATTATGGGATCCTTTTGTCCACATGTTTGCATATCCTCATCTTATCTAGACTTTATCCCAAGTGTACCCCTATTCAATGGGTATCATACCTTGATGTGTAGACTTTGAATATGGATGCCTACTATCACTTGAGATTTAAAGAAACAAATTCAATTTTAACTAAACTTATGCAAATATGGATAAGGTGATCTCTATCTCTGACTCATGAGATACCTTACTAACATTATCAAAAAAAGGGGGTTAGAAATGGTCCACAGTTAGTCACACTACACCATCCATCAAATCCCCTCAATTACAAGTATACTAAAGTTAACATGAATAGTAGCATTTATAGGTAGTTCATGTGATTCTTATTGACTTTACAAGAAAAATACAAGATAAGTATGTACATTAAGGAAGACAAGCACGTGTAAGTTATGTGGTAAACCTCATGTGTATCAACAATGAGAAGGGAAACAAAAGGATCCTTAATGGGCACACTTACACTTGTGCACGTGTGTGTGTGTGTGTGTGTGTGTGTGTGTGTGTGTGTGTGTGTGTGTGTGCGTGCGTGCGTGCGTGCGTGCGTGTGCATGCGTGCGTGCGTGCGTGCACGTGTGCATGCGCATGCGCATGGGCGTGCGTGTGTGCGTGCGTGCGTGCGTGCGTGCGTGTGTGTGTGTGTGTGTGTGTGTGTGTGATATAAATTTAACTTCGCATAAAAATGAATCATATAGGATGATTTAAATTTTGATAAATTAACATAATTACAAAAATTAATTCAAAGATAAGTGATGGGACAAAATAAAAAGTGTACCCAAATTAAAAATTAAAGAATTAATTACATTAAAAAAGGATCATCAAGACAAAAAAGATTTTATTAGTTTTTTGGAATGTGTCTAAATAATTTTTCATAAGTTATAGAAACAATCTTGAATTTTGTTGAAAGGTCCCTAACTAAGAGCATTCTTTCTAGGCCTAAGTGGATGAAGGGTCCAACTATTACTTACATCCACACAAAATAAGAAGATGAGAACCTTGCCTTCTAGTGTGTATTGCAAGTGTTGTCACAAGACCCGAACATTATCTCAATCACACCTACAAAGACACTAGAAAAACTAAATCCTAAGGACGTGTAAATATTGTCATGAAAAAACCACATCATATAATCAAAACTACAAAATAATATTCCAATAAAATACAAGGTACAAGTTAGATCTTCTCATGAAATCAAAGAGGTCTCTTAAGTGTGGTCCTATGTCTCTCTAGTCTCTTTAAACCCTCATCCTTACATATAGATAAGGGGCATACACAAGAATGCTTTAAATAACCATTTACTTATATGAGAAACGATAGATATATAATGCGATAGTATTAATCATAAAGAGCTACCAAAATTTGATACACCTAACTTCAAACACCAACCATACCATAAATAGAAGCTCATGGCTAATGCTCATACAATGGGTGCCCATATTAAAGCATATAATTTCCTTTGTTTGAGAGGACTAATTGTGAGTGCACGTGTTAAACTAGTTAAAGCAATACTCATTTGTGAATGTGTGAATTAAGTATTTTCACTATCTTTCAAGAAAGGGGACCACTTTGCATAGACGTGATCATGAGAGAAGCAGACCAAAATGAGGAAACTATGTGTATCTATGACATTGAATAGTGGTGATTCTATTTTCATGAGACGAGACCAAAAAGAAGAAATTAAGGGTGTTTGTGCCTATGAGGTAGACTTATATATATATAAAAATGGAGAAGAAAATTTGTCTAGATGAACATGTGTGTGTGGGGGGGAGGGGGGGTTCATCTCATTGGTGCCATGCATCTTAATAAGTTATTGTAAAAAGCAAAGGAAGTAACAAGAAAAAAAAACGTGGAGCAAGGAAAACTAGTATGTGATGTGAGTGTATGACTCATGTGTATGAACATGTGTAGGAGAAGCCAAGATGAGCAGTGAGTGTGTATGCATGTATATGCTATCAAGTAATATAAGTGTTTGTAACGTGCCTAGGTCACGACACGTTTTAGTAGTCCATCGGGAATCTGATCTAAAAGATGTCGCTTGGCACTCCCATGGAATGTCACAAGGTTTGTTGGTTAGTGACTCCTGAGTCTAGTCCGCAATGAAACATATTGGCCAACCCTATTAGGATCAACCCAAATCTTCTTTGGTTCTAATGGTCAAGTCATTCTACAGCCTTCTAGCGTCGGCAATCTTCAGACAATCTACTTTTTGCACAGAGCATCTAAACCAAGGCGGACTCATATCGCACTTGGTTCAAAGAGAATGGGAAATGAGAGGGATGCATTGTCAAGATTGTGGGAGAGAAGGAAGGAGTCTCACTTGTAGCTTTCTTGCTTGCACAATGGGGGAATACACACAAGGGTGGAGGCTGAAAACAGTTTTCCTCTTCTTAGTTGTGGAAGCCAAAAGAACTCAAGTACAAAGAAAAATAGAAGAACCCTAGATATGGGTCTCAAACCAAACTCAACTAACTAAGGTGGCATACTAACTGAGCCACGAACTAGAGTAGATAAGGATAGCTATCATGTAGCTATTATTCAGGGGCGGTGTACCAACCGCATCTGCAACTGACAAGTCGGTGACATAAATACACAACGGTCACCCTGGCGTATCACGAGTGGAGCTCGATATGTCAACATGCATCGCTCAACCTCTCTACCCATAGAGTAAAGTCCCATTCCACTCCCCTAAAACGATATGAGACAAGGTTCTACCCTACATTATCTAAGGTCAATACGTCATTGCGATTTGAATGTTAAGAAGCTTCCCAGTTCTCTGGGACCACCTTGCCGTAGGACAGACCCATCAAGGGTTTCGCCCACTTGCTTCCCTTGCTAGCTTTAGTTTTCTACTTACCTAAGGGAACATTAGTGGTAACACATACAAGCATATTCCTTAATTAACCCATTAGTCACATGTTCCTTTACGTAATTTTATGCACTGACATGAAAACAGATCAGAAAAATTACTTGAAAGTAAACTTTATATGAAAATTTCAAGTGAGATACAAATCTTGTCCATAGGATGATTCCTGCAATCCGTAAGGATGCGTCTTATTTTCCTCCAAGTTTTTACCACCCTTGCACTAGTAATAGGGCCCTAAGATTCCTTCCTTAGTCACGTAGACCATCTAAGTAGGACTCGGAGGTAGGGGATTTATAGCCAGAGCCCCCCTTGGCACCCGAGCATCCTCCTATGAACAAACATTTCTACAGGGAGACCTCTCATGATGGGTTTGGTCCACATTCCCGACATGGCCATTGAAAACCCCCTTGGATAGGGTTGGCGGCTAGCTAGGGGTGCTCAACATGCATTTCCCAGGTGTTTCAATCTAAATCCAATTTGAAATATTTTCTTCTTATCAATTCCTTTGTTAGATGATATCCTTTTCCACACAGGTGTTCCTAAGTACAAACACAAGCATAAGTGCACAATATGTACTAGACAATTCTTTGTTCTCTCTGTTGAAGGAAATTTTGATTTGATGCAATAGCATCTAGTCTTGGCTTTATCCTCATTATCATGCTAGATTTCTAGAGATAACCTAAATTAATTTCCTCATTCTTTTGAATGAAGGAGTATCCTTGCAATGTTGATTGCAATTTGGGACATTGGCTTCCCTACAACAAACCCCTATATGTATTCATTTGAACTAGGATTTGTCATGTAATTCATAAAGTTACTTAAGGAATTTGAATTCCTTTTAGCTTCAATCAAGATGGGACTTGAGAAGAATCCTTTAACTCTTTGTCAAAACATGGATCTAGGACATGGCAATGCAGAAGCTATGGAGGTTGGAAGACGAAGAACAAACTCATGAAGACATGGACACAGACAAGACTAACTGTCACACAAGTGAATTAGGTTCTAAGATTGAGACTTGGACTCATAAACACAATCTTGTGTGTGGATTATGACATAGACACTTTACTGAAAAGAAAAGAGTACTTTCATATCATTAAAGAAAAGAAAACAAGTATAATGCTTTATAGGAAAGCCTAGGTAGCACATTCTCCTACTGTGCTTATGGGATTCTTGTCTTGAGCCCTCACTGCTCCTTCCAAAGGGACTGAAGTAGGTGTGATTGCAAACATATCAACACCTCTCCTCAATCACAACTAGAAGTTTAGTGAAAGCAACACCTGCAAAGTGTGGGCACACCATAGACATCACACCATAGACATGAAAAAACACCAAAGGCTTCACACAAAAAACTAAGTGTGGATACCATAAACATGGTGGACATCCAGAGGCTATAACAAGGGCCTCACAAAGTGTACAAAGGCTATAGTACAAGGCTACATGAGGAGTTTACAAGTTTATGTTCGAAGCATTAGGGCTAGGCAATACAAGGCTAAAAAAGTTTATCTGAATAGAAGGACTGATGAGGTTTGTCCTTCTCTTGGTGGTCTTTTTCTTCTTCCTCTTCTTTAACTCCATGTTCTTCTTCTTCTTTAACAGCAACTAGATAGGCCTTTTGGGACCTCTTTCTAGCATGGCAGAACTTCTCGGTGTGTCCGATCCTTTTGCAAAAGTCAGAGAAAAGTTGATCCTTCTTGCCTTTGTACTTGTTGCCAACATATAATGATTGTTCATCTCTAGAGGTGCTTGGTACTTCCTTAGTTTTTAGCTTCTTTTCCTCCTTTAATAGTGATACATGGATATCAACATGCTCAGGGTTTAGCATATTGATTAGAGTTTTTGACACATTATTATATTCAGGAGGTAAACTTTTGAGCAAAACACCAATGAAAATATCTTCTTATATTTTAATGTTGATTCCTAAAAGCTGGGTTAGAAGTCCTTCCATGTAATTTAGATGTGTGGCAAGTGATGTGTTGGACTTTATTTCAAGCCTAAAAAATTCAATCAAGAGACCATACTTTGATGACTTAGACTGTGCACCAAACAAAGTATCAAGTCTCTTCCATGTATCATGTGAAGTATCGCATGTTGAGATGGCAAGCTCAACACATGTGGACATTGATAATAGACCGCCTAGCTAGATGGGTCTGCATGTCTACACTTAGCACGTTGGTGGTCATTATGATACTCACATGGCCATTGACTTATCACTTATTATATTTAGTTTGTTACACCTACCTACGGCTAGCAAAGACATAGCGCCAATCGATTAGTGTAGTCGGTTATGCAGTGTTGTTTGACTTAGTAGGCCACTTTCCTTTATGTTGTATCTTATCTATAGTTTGTGTACATTGTATAGTGTGTGGAAGAAGAAGAAGAAAATAGCAAGAAAACGTTTTGGCATTCATCTCTCTTCTTGTGTTCTTGAGTGAGCTTCCTCTTGTGTATACAGTGTGTGTTTGGCGCAGCAGCTCAAGCAAGTCCCTCCACCATATGATTCTTGACATGGTATCAGAGCCGCGCCACTAAGAGAGGTTGATTTTGAAGGCTGAAGTGAAGGAGAAGAAGCAAGGTTCGAGCAAGCAAGCAATGGGTAAGAAGCTCTCCCATTCTTCCACTCTCTCTCTTTCTTGGATAGTGCCTGTGGAGGCACCGGAAGTAGGTCGAGCAAAAATCTCAGATTGCTGTGAGATTTGGTATGCAAGAAGATCAATGTATATTCTGCAGATTAGCCCTTTAGGGCTGTCCCACATTTATTTTGGGCATTCCAAGGCCGTTTCAGGCCCCGTTTTAGAGCTGGAAGGTTGCGGACAACAGTTTCAGGATACACTGTGATTTTGGCTGTATTGGTCGAAAGTGGGTGCATAGGTTGCAAATTGTGAATCTGTAATTTTTGAGGTGTTTCTAGGAAGCAAACATAAGGTTTATCTGCAAACAGGTTGCAGATTACATGTACTATTGAGCAATCAGTGAAAAAGGTTGCTTGGTGTATTGCTGTGCACGTGTTGTGAAAGATTGCAGAAGACTAGCTTGCTGTGTTGTATCGTTGTTTGTGATAATGGCAGAGAACACTAGAAATCCCATTATTGAGAAGCTCGTCAAGAACAACTACCCTTCATGGAAGTTTCGTGTGACAAACTTCCTCATTGGAAAGGGCCTTTATGAGTTTGTTTTAGGTGAAGAAAAGGAGCCAGAGCTAGGTATCCCTCCGACTGCAGATGAGTTAAAAGCATGGAAAGAGTGGAATATGAAAGAAAAAAAGGTGATGTATTGACTATCTACAATCGTCATTGATAATACTATGCTGGAACATATCAGGAATGCAGAAACTTCACATGCAACTTGGATAATTTTTGAGAGCATGTTTTCAGTAAATACAAAGGCACGAAAGATTCAACTCAAGCAAGAGTTGAATGCCTTGAAGAAAGGAAAAATGTCTGCCAATGAGTATGTGTTGAAGGTGAGGAGCATTGTAGATGCTTTAGCAGTGATTGATGCAATACCGGATGATGATGATTGGTTTCATCCACTCTGAGTGGCCTTAACAGTGAGAAGGCATGGAAATCATTTGTTACTTCAGTATATGTACGGAAGCCATTTCCATATTTTGATGAGTTGATCTCTCTCATGATTACTAAAGAGATCAATATACAAGGTGATTCGTCTGAAAGAAATGGTGAACAGGTCCAAGCATTTTACTCGAGTTCAGGAAGGGGACGTGGTAGATCCTCTTCGCGAGGCCATGGTATGGGATGTGCTGTCGATAACTAACAAAATAGGTTCAATCAATAGTTTGGTGAAATGTAGGTTTCTGGAGGTAGAGGAAACTTTAGAGGCAGGGGGAGCTCTAGAGGAAGAGGTGGATGGTAGAACAGAGGCTCTGGAAATTTTGCAAATTTTGCTATTGTTTGTCATTATTGTGGAAAAATAGGACATATTGCAGCTAATTGTTATGCTATAAGAATGATGATATTCGCTGTGGTAAACTATAGCAAGGAAACTATGCATCATCTTCACGATAAAATGAAGACAAAAATGAGCATCTGTTTATTATGCAGCATATGATGAATGCAGTTACAGGAAAGGGGACACATGATGATGTATGGTATGTCGATTCAGGTGCATCTAATCATATGACCAGTCATGTTGAATGGTTTGGAGAGATGCATGACTTACAAAACCCATGTTATGTGCATATGAGTGATGATTCATGCCACCCAATTTCACACATTGGAAAGGCTCCCTTGTCCTTATATGATGGCCAGACAAAGAGTCTAACAGATGTATTACATGTGCCATCAATTACAAAGAATCTAGTGTATGTTGGTGAAATGGTAGAGCAAGGATTGCAGGTCTGATTCAATGCAAAAGGTTGTTTTGTAGAAGACTTTAATGATAAGTGCAGGTCGGTCTCGCAAAAGGAAGTAGAGTTGGCCAAATGTTCACTTTAGATGCTGGAATTCCTGCAATGGATATTGCTATGTATGCTAAAGGAAAAGGAGTAGTTGTAGATATTGAAATATGGCATAAACGTATTGGACATGCAAATGTGCAAAGGCTGAAATTAATGCATCCAGAGGATTGGTTATAGGGTTTCCTTCTTTTAGAGTTGTAGAATTGCATAAAGTCTGTGAAGCATGCCAGTTTGGTAAGTAGGCAAGACAACCCTTCTCGCATGATAGAGAAGTGAGTAGAAAAATACTTGATGTAGTGCATACAGATGTTTGGGAGCCTACACAAAATGTATCTCTTGATGGCAGCAAATACTTTGTCACATTTATTGATTATCGTTCAAGAAAGTTATGGATATACTTCATGAAGGAAAAAAGTGATGTGTTTGAGCACTTCAAATCTTTTAAGATAGCTGTCGAAACAGAAACATGCTTAAAAGTAAAGTTCTTGAGATTAGATGGAGGGGGAGAGTACCTCTCTAATGAGTTCAATGGTTTCTTGAGGACTCATGGGATAAAGAGGCAATTTACTTGCAGGTATACCCCACAGCAAAATGGCGTTGTAGAAAGAAAAAACAGGCATATTGCAGAAGTTGCACGGGCATTAATGACTGAAAAGAATATGGCCAAACATTTTTGGTCTAAGACTGTCCATACTGCTGTTTACATTATGAACAGAACTCCCACAGCTGTAGTTCATGGGATGACTCTTGAAGAATGCTTTACTGGCAAGAAGCCTGATGTATTGCACTTGAAGATATTTGGTTGTCTTGCATACATTCATGTGCCAGATGAGCTACGGAAGAAGCTTGATCCAAAGGCAAAAAAATGTGTTTTTATTGGATACTCTTTAGACCAGAAAGGGTATCGCTGTTATAACCCTGTCACAGGTGAGTTTAGAGTGAGTAGGGATGTTATCTTTGATGAGATGGGAAGTTGGTATACACCTGCTGGTGATGTTTTGGATGATGATAATGATCATGATAGCTATGTGCAGAAAGATAAACAAGAATCATGGAGTCTTAGTGGACAAGAAACATCATCTGGTACTACACCTATAGTGAGCCCTTATTTTGGGAGACTAAGGAGTAGCCCCACACCTTCAGGTGGATCTATAAGTGTTGCAAGGAAGGACAAAGGAAAGAAGAAAGTGATGGATGGTAATGATGCATCTACTAGTCATTTCAGATTTGATGGAGATTCTAGTGGTTCGGAGAGTTTGGATGATGAGCTTGGCATTCCTTCAGTCAGGATGCTAGGTGTACAGAGAGCTCATAGTAATGTAAAGGCTCCATTGAGTGATCCGATGGTACGCAGATCTAGCAGGGTCAGATACCCTGTTAAAAGATTTGGTTTTGAAGGTTATGCAGCTTACCATTATGCTTATATGGTGAAACTAGTTGAGGATATTGAGCCCACTTGTTTTGAGGATACCGTTGGTCATGCTCATTGGGATGCAGCAATGGATGAGGAGATGGCTGCATTAAAAGGCAATAAGACTTGGGATTTGGTACCCTTACCTAAGGGTAAGAAAGCTATTGGCTATAAGTGGGTTTTCAAAGTCAAGCATAATGCAAACGGTTCAATTAGCAGGTATAAGGCTAGGCTGGTTGCAAAAGGCTATGCTCAAACATATGGCATAGATTATGAAGAGACATTCAATCCAGTTGCTAGGATGGCAACTGTTAGGTGTGTGATTGCCTTGGCAGCAGCCAAAGGTTGGAGTTTGCAACAAATGGATGTTAAGAATGCCTTCTTGCATGGTGAATTCCAAGAAGAAGTGTATATGGGGCAGCCAGCAGGTTATGAGGATTTAGAGCATCCCATATATGTGTGCAGGTTAAAGAAGGCGCTCTATGGAATGAAGCAAGCACCTAGAGCATGGTCTGACAAGATTGGAGAGTATCTTGTCAATATTGGATTTTGTATTTTGGATGCTGATCACTCACTTTATGTGAGAAAGGGAGATGCAGGTTTGGTCATCATAGTCATCTATGTGGATGACTTGATTATTACAGGTGACAGTGACACTGGGATTGTTGAAGTTAAGGACTTCTTGAAGAAGAAGTTTGAGACGAAAGATTTGGGTGAGCTGAGATACTTTCTTGATATTGAGGTGATCAGATGTGATGATGGTATATGGCTATCCCAAAGGCAGTATGGCTTGGATATGCTATCCAAGTATGGTATGACAGCATGTAAGCCTCTTTCAGTACCATTGGAGCAAAACGTGAAGTTGGGTGCTGACGTTGGGGATGAGATAAAAGACCCTACTATGTTTTGGAGGATAGTAGGGAGTTTGATTTACATGACTATCACAAGGCCAGACTTGAGCTATGCTGTTGGCCTTGTCAATCAGTTTATGTAGATGCCTAGAAAGCCTCATTTGGATGCAGTTAGACATATATTGAGGTATGTGAAGTCCACTTTACATTATGGACTTTTTTATGAGGCAAGTAAGGACGTACAAGTCTTTGGATACACAGATGCAGATTAGGCTGGTAGCATGTTAGACAGAAGATCTATGAGTGGTTTCATGTTTTCCCTTGGTAGTGCAGCAGTTACATGGAGCAACAAAAAGCAACCTACAGTTGCTTTATCGAGTACAAAGGGTGAGTATAGAGGTGCTGCTATGGCAGCATGTGAGGTGGTATGGCTGCAAAAGTTATTAGGTGATTTGGACGTGCAGGGAGATGGTCTAGTTGTCATTCATTGTGATAACATGAGTAGCATATAGCTAGCTAGGAATCCAGTGTTCCATGTTAGGACAAAACGCATTGAGGTGCACTACCACTTTGTGGGAGAGAAGGTACTTGCAGGAGAGATGTACTTGGTATACATCAGCACATAGGATCGGATAACTAACATTTTCACGAAGGCATTGGGTGCAGAGAAGCTTCGAAAGTTTTGAAGCTTGGAGTTGCAGAGATAGAGTTGAGCTTGAGGGGAAGTGTTGAGATGGCAAGCTCAACACGTGCGGACATTGATGATGGATCCGCTTGGCTAGATGGGTCTGCATGTCTACAGTTAGCACGTTGGTGGTCATTATGATACTCACATGGCCACTGACTTATCACTTATTATATTTAGTTTGTTACACCTAGCTACAGAGCTAGCAAAGACATAGCGCCAGTCGATTAGTGTAGTCGGTTATGCACTATTGTTTGACTTTATAGGCCACTTTCCTTTATGTTGTATCTTATCTATACTTTGTGTACATTGTATAGTGTGTGGAAGAAGAAGAAGAAACCAGCAAGAAAACGTTTTGGCATCCATCTCTCTTCTTGTGTTCTTGAGTGAGCTTCCTCTTGTGTATACAGTGTGTGTTTGGCGCAGTAGCTCAAGCAAGTCCCCCCACCACGCGATTCTTGACATTACAGTTATCCACATGGTGGATATAGCTGTCATCTAGCTCTAGTTTGATAATAGCATGAGCCTTATCATCATTCTTTTGCCAAGTGACTGCAAGGTACGCATCACAAGGCTTCTTTTCTTTTCCAATGGTAATGGCCCATAGGCCCTTCTATCAGGATGAGTTTGATGCGGGTTTTCCAAGTGTGAAACCCGACTCCTTTGAAGCAAGCTGTTAGAGTATTTTCCCATGTTGGATTTTCAGGGATAACACCAAATCAACTTTAGAATTCTCATTTTTTATCAATGGAAGAGCATATTACAGTGTGTTAAGAGACACAAGTAATGACAGTGTGAAAACACACTACGTAAAGACTATGTCGAACTTGATCTTCTCAGTTCGAAGTCGTCGATCTTTCTTCAATCTTTCTAGGTCCTTCCCCTCCTTGATTTAAGGCTGGGATAGTAGATCAGAGTGGAAATGGGTTGC